>NC_133658.1:668614674-668931415 GCF_037893015.1 Macrotis lagotis | reverse complement strand
AGATTAAATTGCATCTAAGTTTCAGTTTCCTCTTGTGAAAGTGAGGGGCTGCTTAAAAAGGTCATTTTAAAATCTATAATCCCACAAATGTGAGAGTTACAAAAGGATATTGGGGCTAGATTCTAGAGGACGTTAAATTCACAGTTGAAGAATTTGTAATGTTTTTGGTCAGTAAAGGGAAACAATTAAAATCTTTGATAAAGAGCTAATTAAAATATCAGACAGGTGCTTTAGAAAGACTAATCTGACAGTGATGTGTGGGGTACTTTGGAATGAAAAATAGAAGGTTGAGAGTATAGTTGGAAAAATATTGCCATTGATTTCATTTGAGAAATAATGAAGAATCTTATCAAGAATGAAGGAAAGGATGGATGTGAGACATTTTTGAAGTAGCATTCACTGAATTTGGTAATGGATTAAATGCTTCAGGGAAAGGGAAGAAATAATCATATAGAAGAGGAGGTGTATTCAAAAATGAAAAAGATTTAATGTTGAGGTATCATGGAAGGCAATACCATTAACAGAAATAGGGAAGATGGGTAAAGGAACTTCTTTTGAGGCAAAGATGATGATTTCGGTCTTGCCAATCAAGGTTAACATATTATCAGGACATCTAGATGCAGATGTCCAATAAGTAGTTGCAGTCTTATCCTCAGAAAAGAGAACAGTAAAAAGTATAAATTGAAGGATGGTCTGAAAAGAAACACAGTTAAATCTGTAAGTTAATGAAATCCAAATGTCTAGGTTTGCAATTTATAAATAAGCATTTATAGGTAGTTGATCTGATAAGTATTCTTCCTGCTCCAGGTAATGATAACAAGTGTCTAAGGGGATTATGTCATAATCATTTGAGATAAGGAAAACTTACAGCCACCTACAAGTAATGAATCTATTAAGCACAAGAAAAAAATGAAAAGCAAAGATAAGTCTCTGTTGCTCTCAGAAACCATAATTACCGGTAATTTTTCTTACATCTTTCTTTTAAAAGAATAGACAGATTTTTAAGTATTATATTTTTAACTCAAAAATTATTTTCATTCATCACTTCCAATCATTTTAGCATGCCATGGGGCTAACCTGATTCTCCAGGTCCAATTATCCACAACAATCCTATAAAGCAAAAATAGTAAAAGATATCAATCCTTAGATATGTGCAAATTGATGTTGAAAGTGTCAGATCTCATATATAACCAAATCTGATATTCTTTCTACTATATTACAAAGCTTTTCAGACTATATGCATTTCACAAAATCACTGAATTTGAAAGTCAGAAGGGTTTATATATGTAATTAGGTTTTGGTTCCACAAATACATCACTAATTTCCAGAGAAATAGTTTTTGTTTGAAATAATAACCTCTTTACTTCACAATAAAACTATTCAGTTCCATTCAATCATTAGTTTAATCCAACACACTTTTATTTAATTATTAATATTCAAACTGGTAAGTGTCTCTATGAATGGAGAGTAGGATTTTGGAGTCAGGAAAAACTGAGTTTAAATTCTGCCTCAGATAATTAATAATTGTGAATTTTTTTTGAGTCACTGAAACTCTTAAAGCCTGTTTCATCATCTATAAAAAAGGGGGAAAGGGCACCAATTTCAAACAGTGATTGTGAGAATCAAACGAGTAACAAATATGGAACACTGTGTATATCTCAAACCAATATATAAATACTATTGCTGTTATTATTTGTCCTTCATTTACAAAGAGGATCCATGACTTGATATACCTGTGAATTGAATTTAAATGAGGCATAACTTCACAAAATCTTTTTTGGGGGAAAGATAATTGGGGGATGTGACTTGCCTGAGGTCACACATAACCATTAAGTGTCTGAAACTGCATTTGAACTCAGGCCTTCCTGACTCCAGGGATCAGTATTATATCCACTGCACCACCCAGTTGTCTGAACTGTACAAAATCTTAAACTTCACTCTGTCTTCCAGAATCAACACAGTACAGTGGCAAGACAAAAGTCAGGATGCATAATGATGGCCCAGGATACAATGGATCACTGTGGTGTCTTCAATGTCTGAACAAGCTCTAAGAGGTTCAAAGCAACTGCATTATCAGCTTTCATGTCTGTTATAAAAAAAAAAATTGTTCTCATCCAACCATTCCAAACCTTTTTGGTTATCCTTTATTTGGTTTAACCCATATGCTGAGACAGTTTTCCTGAGAAGTAGCAGCTGTACATTCTACAACTTTTTGGAGCAACATATGAGAGGCACCAAGGGTGATGATCAACCCTGGAAATGGTACTGTAAGCCCTCATCCCAGAGATGCCAGTCCTCAATGAATAATATCCCATACACCCTATTTAATTTATTATTTATTATGTAGCAAACACTGCTCGCTGGGAGTTAGAAATGAAAGATATGAACAACTTGGATATTTTATGTAGCATTTTATTTATGTAGTATTTTACTTATGTAGTATTTATTTATTTTATTTTGTAATATTTATTTGAATACTAAACCCCACTCTAAGTATGATTCCATGAAGCCCTAGGAAGAAAATTCAACTTTTAAATATGACTTTAAGTGAAGGAAACGACATCTCACAGAAAGACAATTTGTTCAAAAAGTACATAAAACTTTGGTTTTTGATTTTGTTGTTACTGGTTTTGCTGTGCCTACTCTCAACTAGAGTTAAAGAATATATTTTAGGAATTAATTCTATTTGTCTTTCGACACCACAAAGTCACCATTGGCAAGTATTGGCAAGTAAATGATTATGATGATGATGATGATGATGATGATGATGATGATGATGATGATGATGATGATGTTGACAACAGTAATGATGATAAATACAGTAAAAATAGCAACAACTGACATCTTTATTTTCTCCTTCACAAGAAAATTTTTTGAGAGAGGTGACATAAATATTATCATCCTCATATATAGATAAGGAAATTGACTCTTAGAGAGTTTAAAGACTTTCTTACCTATTTAAATTTAAATATCAAAAGTTGGGACTCTGATCTTTGACTTTGGTTTATAATGGGGGGGATTTTTCCTACATTATCTCATGGGTCTCTCTGCTCTTCTACTTAATTAAAGTCAAATTATAATAATCAAAATTGACAGGGCAATCAATCTTATCACAAGCTAAGAAGATTAGTATTAGTCTCAAATGCCCATTTAGCACATTGGTTTTTTAAAGCAGTTAAAAGTTAACATACTTATATTGATGGTCTGTAAAAAGTTTGAGTTCTCAATGTGGTTTATAAACATGTCATTTTCATTTTATTAAATTACAAATTTTAAATTACCATTTATTTTTCTCCCTCATACTTTTCCAATTGTGAAAGAAAAGAGAAAAACCTCTATACATATGCATATTCAAGCAAAATAAATTTCCTTAATGTCCATTTGATTCAAAAATGTATTTCTGATGCTTCATATTAGCTTAACATCTCTCTCTCTCTCTCTCAGAGAGTAGTATTCCTTTTCAGTGGTTATTGATTAGTTCATTGATTAGCATTTATAATTCTTTGAAAATTATTTAATTTTCAATGTTCTTTTTGTAAATTATTCTCCTGGTTCTTACTCTATTTATATAGGTTCAAAAAAAATCTCAGCTTTTTCTGCAACTACCTCTTTCATCAATACTTACATCAAAATATTAATACATTATATTTATATACTTTTTTTTGCTAAGACATTGCCACATTGATAGGCATCCCTTTAATTTTAATTTTTATTTTTACAACCCTACAATAATTGTTATGGATATATATGGAAATTTTTTCTCTCTCAGTTCTTTGAGAGAAAGGCCTAGTCATGGTACTGTTGGGACAAGATTTTTGCAATTTAGTTCCTTTGTTCAGTCTATTTACAAATTGCTTTCCAGAAGAAATTTACCAGTTTACCAATTTACCAACTTACAGTTTGACTAACAACATATCAACATACCTACTATCTCAGAGTCTTTCCAACATCTATCATTTTTCTTTTTTTGCCAATTTGATGGCTGCCAGAGAACTTAAATGTTGATTTTTATTTTCATTTCTTCAATTATTAATAATTTAAAGCATTTTTAATATGACTGTCAATAGTTTGAATGTCTTCCCTTGAGGACTGTTTCTATTCTTTGACCATTTATCAATTTGAGAGAAGCTTGTATTCTTATAAATTACATATATATATATATATATATATATATATATATAATCTTAGAAATGAAACCTTTTTCAGATAAACTTACTGCACCAATACTTTTGAGCTCTCTCTTGCTTTACTGGTTATGTTTGTGGGGAAAAAAAAGAACTTTTAATTTTAATCCAAATTGTTTCTTTTATCATCTGCAATTCCTTTATTTCCTTTTTTTCCATGAATATGTGTGTGTATTTAAAATGTAATTTGTTCTTTGTGCCTCTAATTTGCTTGAAATGACTCTTTATATATATATATATATATATATATATATATATATATAGCATATTTGTCTGTGTGTGTGTGTGTGTGTGTGTGTGTGTGTGTGTGTGTGTGTGTGTTGAGCTTATTATGTCGGTACATGGTATGAATTGTTGATCTAAATCAAATTTCTGCTGAACTAGTTCCAAGTTTTCCCAGAAGTTTTGTTCAAAAAGTGAGTCCTCAGAACTATAACTGGTATCTTTAACATTATTAAGAAATATTAATGATCAAATTTGTTTGCTTTGGTACATTGTGTCCCTAATCTGTTCTTCTTAAAAAAAAAAAACTTTTCTCTTTCTCTCTTTTTTTAACCAGTACTCAAACATTCTGATGATTCCCATTTTGTATAATAGCTTGAGGTCTGCTTCCTACCAGAAATTTTAATTATTTTCTTGATATTCCTACACTATTGAAACTCTCATTAAATTTTTTTTCTAGTTCAATAAGTAATTCCATGGTTATCTGATAAGTGTGGCATTAATATGTAAGCTAATATTGACAATATAATTTTTATTACATTGGCTTAGAATACAATGAGAAAGTTAATATTTCATCAGTTATGTGCTTCTTCTTACTTTTGTAAACAGTGCTTTGGAGCTGAATAGAATAAACTATTATTTAAGTTTTTGTATGAATCTTTGTAGGTGTATACCTAAAATATGCTATTAATTAGGTGGTTGGTTTAAAAAAATTAAGTGCAATTTCTCTGTTTAATTATTCCTGCTGATTTCATTGGCAATCTATAATATATTGATTTATGTTGATTTATTCTTTCTAAAATTGGTTCAATTAATTTTATTTGAATCTCTGGGTTTCTTTAAATATGTCATCAAATCTGAAAAAGTGATGGTTTTATTTGCTTTGTTATCTCTTATTTTATTTTTCTTATCTTTTTATTAAAGCAAATATTGAGCTTCTGAATTGACATCTATGACATCCACCTAAAGACATAACTTATTATAATATAAAGATTTTTCCTTATACATTGTCTCCTGATTGCTCATTTGTATTTACTTGTTTGAATTTCTCTAATCTATCTTTTGTTTTTAAAAATTTCTCCTCTCCTGTTATTTTAACCAAAAATACTTAGAAGTCCTCTATTTAAATAAAAATATAATACTTCCCCTTTGGCTTGATGTAGATCTTACTTTTTAACATTCGGAATATCACATACAAGGATCCCCATTCTTATTATGATAGTAATTGCCAAAATTTGTTTGATCCTTCTATGATTCTATCCTTGTATGAACTTTATTTTTTAATTTAAGTATTTTTCTTTGACCTAGATATTTTGAATTTTGGCTATGACCTTCCTAGTAATTCTAATTTTGATATTTTTAGGGGATGACCAGTGAATTTTATCTATTTTTAAACATTTATTTTCATTCATATGCACATACATATTTCCAAGTTAGAAAATTTCCCTCCACCCTCCCTTCCCAACTCCTCTCCCCTCAGCAGGGAACAGTCAGGCTAGCACTTTACTTTTATCCATTTTTTAGTTTATCTTCTTATAATAATATTTCTTGTTAGTTTTCTTACATGATTTCCTGCAATGTCATTCCATGTATTTTTGTGATTTTTTTTTTTGGTAATAGCTCTTGATGTTACTTAAATCATTTCTCCTAAATCCACAGGTCAATTTTTGTTATATCTAACATATTGGCAATTTTTGTCTGTCTTTTGAATTTGTTTTTATATCTATTACTTTCACAGAGTCATTAGTTTCATTTTTTGGTGCATTCTGTTTGTCAGGTAGTTTGTTACTTAGTCATTTTATTTATTTTTTGCTATAATCTATTGTTTTTTCATCTTTCCTCCATAATTCTCATTTGTTTTCCTGATGTTTGCTTTAGAGTTCTCATTTCATATGTATAATTGAAGTATAAAAATTGTTTAATCTCTAATAGAAATTATAATTCATCTTATGGGAAAAACTTTTCTCCAAGGCTTGGTTTTTAGTTGTTTTAAAAGAAATTAGATGAATGCTCTTCTGGATTTGTGACTTGGACATTCCTTACACCATAATATATCTTTAACTTTTTTTTTTTAGTATTTATTCATTCCTCTGTTTTTTACTCCCCAGACTAAGATTTGACTCTAATATCCCAGTCCTCTATTATTTCATGTGACATCACTAATCATTTGCCTGTGGATTCAGTTTGTGAGTTTATGCTAGAAAAGAGACCACTTTCATTTTACTTTGAATCTAATTATTACTTTGTCTGGTGTTCTTTGAAGATCTTTCTTTGAATAGATATTGAAGGAACTGGGCTATTACTCCTCCTAAGCAAAATTCTTGCTCATTTTATTCGATGATTTTCTCTATTTTAATATTTTTTCAGTTCAATTATATTCTTTTCTTTTACCTGAGATATTTATTCTGTATAGGTCTTGAAAGAGTTGAATGTTTAGTTTTTTAAACAATCTGTATCAATAAATCATAAAATGAGAATGTTTTGAGGAACTTTGTATTTTTCTATGAAAAAAATAAGCAATGCAGACTGTAACAGGTACCAGTGTTTTTATTTCCACCTTAATTCTTCATAATAGTATTCTGGTTTTTTCCTTAATTACATATCAAAGAATTTTTATCCCATTTTATGAGATTTTAAATTCCAACTTTTTTCTCCCTTCCTTCTTCCCTTCTCTTTCTGAAAAAGTTAAGCAGTTAGATATAGTTTAATATACATTATTTTTTTAAACAATTTCCATATAAACCTCCAATGTGGAAGGAGGAAAAAGATTAAAAAAGAAAAAAACACAAAATGATTAAAGTAATTGAAAAATGCACTGATCTATGTTCAGAGTTTATCAGTTCTTTATCTTGTTATGGATAGCATTTTCCTTCATGAGTCCTTTGTACATGTTTGGATCATAGCATTGTTGAGAAGAGGAGAATCATTCCTAATTTATCATTGTATGATATTGCTTATACCATGTTTTCCTGGTTCTGTCCATTTCACTTTGCAACAATACATACAATTCTTTCCATGTTATTCTGAAACCTGCCTGTTCATTCATTTCTTATTATATAATAATATTCTATTACATTCATATATCACAATTTGTTAAGCAATTCCTCAAGTGATGGGCATTTACTCAATTTCCAATATGTCGCTACCACAAAAAGGGCTGCTATAAATACTTTTTGCAATTGTAAGTCCTTTTTCCCTTTTTTATGATTTTCTTAGGATACAGAGCTAGTAGCAGCATTGCTGAATAAAAGGGCAGACAGAATTTGGCTGTCCTTTCAGCATTGTTCCAAATTGCTCTCCACAGTGGTCAGATCAATTTACAACTTCTTTAATAGTGCATTAGTGTATCAATTTTTCCACATCTTCTCTAACATTTAGCATTTTCTTTTTTATCATATTAACTGATCTAATTGGTGGCACCCCAGAGTATTAGTAATTGACATTTTTGCAATGAAAAATGATTTAGAACATTTCTTATGTCTATATATAACTTTAATATCTTCATTTGAAAAATGCCTGTTCATATCCCTTGACCATTTATCATTTGGGGAATAGTTTTTATTCTTATACATTTGACTCAATTTGCTGTACATTTGAGAAATGAGTAAAAAAATGTTTCCCAGTCTTATGTTTTCCTTCTTATCATGGTTGTATTGCTTTTGTTTGTTCAAAAGCCATTTAACTTAATATAATAAAATTATCCATTTTACATTTTGCTATGCTCTCTATCTCATGTTTGGTCATGAATACTTCCCCTTTGCATAGATCTGACAGGTATAGTATATCTTACTTAGCTAGGTTGCTTATGGTGCTACCCTTAAGGCCTGAATCATGCACCTAATACATGATCACTTTTTTCTGTAGATACAATGTGTTGCTGAGAAAAAAGTATTTTCCTTTCTGTTCCACTGAGTTTTCTCCAAATGTCTGTCTTATTTAATTTTTCTAATATTCTTGTTACCTCCTTAGTTTCTCTTTCTTATTGATTTATGGTTGAATTCATCAACTTGTAAGAGAGGACAGTTGAGGATACCCACCATTATAGTTTGGCTATTTCCTCCTGTAACTCATTTAACTTCTTGGTTAAGAATATGGATGCTATACCACCTGTTGCAATATTTGTTTACTATTACTATTGTTTCATTATCTGTGGTACCTTCCAACAAGATATAGATTCCTTCTTTATCTCTTTTAATTCAGTCAGTTTTTGCTTTTGTTTTGTATGAGATCATGATTTCTATCCCTGTATTCTTTGCTTAACTGAAACATAATACTCCAGTACCTTACCCTTACTCTGTATGTCTCTCTTCCTCGAGTATGTTTTTTTTATTTTTTATTTTTTTCAAGTGTGTTTTTTTAATTTATTTTTATTAACGGTATTATTTGAGTTTTACAATTTTCCCCCACTCTTGCTTCCTTCCCCCCACCCGCCACAGAAAGCACTCTGTCAAGCTTTACTTTGTTTCCATGTTGTACCTTGATCCAAATGGGTGTGATAAGAGAAAAATCATATCCTTAAAGTGAAGAGAAGTCTAAGAGGTAACAAGTTCAGACAGTAAGATATCTGGTTTTTTTCTAAATTAAAGGGCATAATCCTTGCACTTTGTTCAAACTCCACAGCTCCTTATCTGGATACAGATGGTACTCTCCTTTGCAGACAGCCCAAAAATCGTTCCCGATTGTTGCACCGATGGATTGAGCAAGTCCTTCAAGGTTGAACATCATTCCCATGTTGCTGTTAGGGTGTACAGTATTTTTCTGGTTCTGCTCATCTCACTCAGCATCAGTTCATGCAAATCCCTCCAGGTTTCCCTGAAATCCCATCCCTCCTGGTTTCTAATAGAACAATAGTGTTCCATAACATACATATACCACAGTTTGCTAAGCCATTCCCCAATTGAAGGACATTTACTGGATTTCCAATTCTTTCCCACCTCAAACAGGACTGCTATAAATATTTTTGTACAAGTAATGTTTTTACCCTTTTTCCTCATCTCTCAGGGTATAGACCCAATCAGTGGTATTGCTAGGTCAAAGGGTATGCACATTTTTGTTGCCCTTTGGGCATAGTTCCAAATAGCTCTCCAGAAGGGTTGGATGAGTTCAGCTCCACCAACAGTGTAATAGTGTCCCAGATTTCCCACATCCCTTCCAACAATGATCATTATCCTTCCTGGTCATATTGGCCAATCTGAGAGATATGAGGTGGTTTCCTCAGAGAAGCTTTAATTTGCATTTCTCTAATGATTAATGATTTAGAGCATTTTTTTCATATGGCTATGGATTACTTTTATCTCCTCATCTGTAAATTGACTTTGCATATCCTTTGACCATTTGTCAATTGGGAAATGGCTTTTTGTTTTAAAAGTATGACTCAGTTCTCTGTTTATTTTACAAATGAGTCCCTTGTCAGAATCATTAGTTGTAAAGATTGTTTCCCAATCACTACATTTCTTTTGATCTTGGCCACATTGGTTTTATCTGTGCAAAAGCTTTTTAATTTAATGTAATCAAAATCATCTAATTGGTTTTGGTGACATTCTCCAACTCTTCCTTATTCATAAACTGTTCCCCTTTCCATAGATCTGACAGGTAGACTAGTCCTTGATCTTCTAATTTGCATATAGTATTGTTTTTTATGTCTATGTCCTGTAACCATTTGGATTTTATCTTGGTAAAGGGTGTGAGGTATTGGTCTAATCTAAGTTTCTTCCATACTAACTTCCAATTATCCCAGCAATTTTTATCAGAGGGAGTTAACTACAATCATCTCCTGCTTTTACACCTAGTCTATTCCATTGGTCCACTGGAGTGTGTTTTTAATCCAATCTACTATCTGCTTCTATTTTGTAGGAGAGTTAATCCCATTCACACTCACATTTATGATTACTTCCTGTCTATTTCTCTTCACCCTATTTTTCCTCCTATTTGCCCTCTCTCTCTTTTTTTCACCCTTTCCCTCCACATCATTATTTTGCTTCCATTTACCACCTCTCTTAAACTTCCCTTCCTTCTGTCAGGTCCTTGCTTACTCCTTTACTTAATCTTCTCCCCTCTCAGTTCTCTGTCAGGTAGGATAGATTTCTATATTCAACTGATTTGTGTATATATATATATATATATATATATATATATATATATACACATTTCCCTCTTTGAGCCATTTTTGATGAGATAGGCCTGTGGTTTCATGAATGTGAGTTTCTTGGTTTAGAAATTTCTTCTAAAAATACAGGTCTGAAATATTTATGATTTAATCCTAAAAAATTGTACAGGTCACTGAGTAGCTAAGTTACTTATACATAATCATATAGCTTATAGCTTATATAAACCAAGAGGTAGGACTAGAATCCAAATCTACATGACATCAAGGCAAGAAATCTATTCACCAAATTATGAAGCATTTACTAAAATAGAGTGTATGCTAGTCACTTATCATTGGTATGTGGAATACAAGGCAAAAATGAAAGCCATTTCCCTCTGCTGTGACTTGATACTTGCTGTTCCCCAGTGCCTAAAATGTTCTACCTCCTCAGGTTCATCTCTAAAATTCAACTCACCTCAAATATGACCTTTAACTGGAGGCCTTTACTTATTCTTCCCACTCCTGGTGCCTTAATTCTGAAATTAATGTTAACAACATTGAAAATTATAATTCAATTAACATTTCTTTTGCATGTACAAGCATTGTGCTAAGCTTTGGAGATACAAATTATAAAAAAGGCAGCTTACAATCTCATAGAGGAGCTTACAATCTCATAGAGGAAGACAACAATAAAGAAGATAGAAAGGAAGAAGTGAAACAGAAGTGACACCAAGGGGTTCTTGAAAGAAGCTTTAGCTTCCACTGGGAGGTTCAAACCAAGCAGAGTTGAAGATAGAAAGTGGAAATTTAGCTGGAAAAGTCAGGTGATATTGTTATTGTTACTAGCAGTTTTATCATAAAAAATGAGTAGTTTTTATATCACGCCTACTCTTTGTCAAATAGTGAATTAAGTGCTTTAGAAATATTATTTTGTTGATCCTTACCCCAACTATGGAAGATAGGTACTATTGCTATTCCCATTTCACAATTGAGGAATCTGAGGCACACAGAGTTTAAATGGTTGCCCAAGGTCATACAACAATTAAGTGCCAAAGACGAGACTTGAACTCAAATTCTTCCTTACTCCAGACCTATCATTTTCTTCACTTTGTTACTAGATTGTCTTTCATTTACACTGTACAATATATATATTATATCTTTTTATGTCCATAGGTATTTGCATTCCATCTGCTCTATTAGAATATAATATCCCAAAGCCAGGGATTGTATTTTTGTTTTATCAGTGTCTAGGTTTAGTGCCTTGTTACTTACTCAGTTTCCTATTTCCTTGTACTTCAATTTTTTTCCTAGAGCTCAGTAATCTGACCCATATTAAGTGCTTATTGATCAACTAACTGAATGAATCCCTGCACTCATTCAGGTTATATTCTAGGAGTATAATAGCCAGTACACATACAAATATATACTACATAACAGTCAAGTGAAGAAAAGATAATAGGGGAGAGACTGGGGAAAACAACAACATGCAAGATTATTGTTAAAAGACTTTATGAAGAATACGATAACTGATCTAACCCTTTATGGAAGCTAGGGTTTCTAAGAGGTGGATATGAGGAAGTACAAAGGCCTGGAGATGAGAAAATTAAATAATATGTGTAAGGAACAGCAAAAAAGTTAGTTTGGCTGGACTAGGTATGTTTCAAGGGGAGCAAGGTGCAATAAGCCTGAATAGGTAGATTAGAATAACAATTTTAAAATGCTAGTGGCATTTATATTGCATTGAAATATTATAGTCAGATATGTGCTTTAGGGAAACCCACCCTAGCAGTTGAATGGAGGAAGGTGTAGGGGGAGGAAACTGAGGAAAGGAAATCACTTATGAAAATAGGTGAGATGAAGGTTTTTGCTGAGGTAGTAACCATGTAAATGGAAAAATGGGGATGTGTATAAGATGCTGTGGAGTCCCTCTTACTATTACCATCCATTCACAATAAGCAAATTAATGGCCTATATCTCATCCTAATTTCAACAGAAGAAAATAGTTGATTTATCAATCTGGAGTTTACTAGGATTTGTTCGTTTTTAAACATTCATTTTTTATAATAGAAATACTGAGGACAATTAAATAAAATCGAAACAAATGGTGTGGAAGGTACTACCACTGCCAGAATGGGTCAGGCCACAAAAGACTGGAAATTCAAGTTTTAGCCAAAACATGAGAAAATAGAGTCCAGGAAGGGTCTGGGTTTGAATGTGGAACCTGGCCATGGGTCTCATTGTCTAGGGATGGAACTATAGGGTGATAAATTAAAAGGCAAATCTAAAATAAGAAAAACAAACACTTTATAAAAATTACCTATTATGTATCGCTTTTCCCTTAATCCTAATTCCTTATACCAAAAAATACTAATTTGTAAACATATTTTTAAAAAATGTATGTAAAATGTTAGCCTGACTGTTCCTACTGAGGGAAGAGGGGGTGGTAAGGGGGAGAGTGAGAAGGGAGGGTGGAAGGAAATCTTGTAACTTGGAAATATGCATATGCAGATGAATGAAAACAGATAAATAAATTTTTTAAATAAAATAAGGAGACAAAGATGAAGACATTATTGACCACTGTCTAAATGCAATCCACGATTGAGAGAGTCTATCCAAAAAGGAAAGTGAAAAGTTGATCTATGGAGGTCCAAAAGCTTAGGTGACATCAAGAAAGCATTTCAACATTTTTCAAGGACCTAGTCAAAGTGACTGTAGAGTTTAAGGTAAGGAATTTAGTCATTTGAAAAATTGGAGTACAAGGAAATAGGGAACTAAGTAACAAGACACTAACTTAGATACCGATAAATAGGATGACCACAGTCAGAAAGGAACTAATAGTGATAATGATTAAATAAGACAATGAAGAACCACTTTAATAACTGTACCTTAAGGGAGGAATGATCCCAGAGTCTGGATTGGGGAGGAGCCTGAAGTCTAAAGTAAGTAGGCTCAATTTCTGGGAATAGAGGGGTAGCTATTTCAGAGAGGTAAAAGTAGTAATCAAATAATGTTTCATAAATCTACTAGAAAATTTAAGCATCTGTACTGACCTTATATACTAAGTAACTAGTAGATGAATGCAGTCAAATGCCAATATCATTATTATGATAATTATTAATCATCCACAAAAGTATGACACTGAATAGTGCCAGACTTCTAGAAATCATCTTCTTAACTAATATTATTTGCTATAAAGTTAAATTCAGAATACTACAGATTAACCTTAGACATGATTTAAAAGGACTTAGTATGAAATATACAAAAGACCTTATAATAAGGTGGTTTCACATCATGGGCTTCAAACATAGCATTATTCTGAGTCATCAGTGTATGTGCATATATATATACATATATACATATATACACATACACACATATACATATATACATATATACATATATTGTTACCTAAAGTTTGAATGAAGAGCCTGAAACTGAATATCATGGAACAAGGTCTTGAGAAGGTAAGTTAGATGAAGTGGGTATTAGCTGTTTCCTCAATTAAGTCTTTTATTGAATAATAGATGTTTAGCTTTCAGTTTCCTAAGGATAAGGCAAAATTTTCCTACAATCCCCAAATTTTCTAATTATAATTTAAATTTATTGAATAACAATATCCTCTTAAAATACTGGCAACATCTAATTAATAAATGGGGTAGATAAATTGTTTAGAGTGACATTTTCCAATAGAAATATCTTTATGAGTCATAGTTAAAATAGATGAATTATCTCTGGGTTAATTTCTGAATGATACCAGCAAGTTATCATAGCAGGTGACAAGAAAAATATATTCTGAGTTCATACTTATAACCAATCATTACCCCTAACAATGTCTACTACTGAACAATAGTTGTGGTTGGAAGTTCTGAAGTAATAAAGGGTATTCAACCATGTGTTGCTATAAGATTCCGGGAAAAAAATCCCTAAGAAAATCTCACAGTCTCCCTGCCACCACCCCTTTCTTCTTGAACCACAGGATTGATATGCCAGCTTCCCTTTCAACTGCAACCATATGGTTCTCTTTTATCTGGCTCAGTACATAAAACTGTATATTTTTATAGCTTCTCCCCTAAACTCATGTCTTAAAACAAACACTCGGATTGTATCAATAAATCCATGTATACATAAACAAAAAACTGTTAACCAATAATTTAGTCAAATCCAATATAGCTTGGTATCAATAATAAGTAATCAAAGATAGTCCTGAGCAAGTTACACACTATTATTATCCATAATAATAATTATTATTATTATAAATCATATATACTCTTATTGGTGGCACCAAATAATAACAAGCATTATTATTCATAAAAGCTTGAAAAGTACAGAGAGATCAGCTCAGGCAAGATTTGAAAAGGAATAAATCCCAAAACAACTTGTTAAAAAAGTATTCATAGCACTATTCAAAAATAGAATCATGACATTCAATATATGTTTTCTTAAGATGATTAACTATTAAACTTAATTCAACTTTCAAGTTTTAAAATAAATAATGGTAGAAAAAATATAACAATAACATTCATTTAAAATATCAAAATCAGTAAACTACTATCTATGGAACAGACGTGAATATTTCGACCTGTCTATAGTAATTCTTATGTCTTAAATTAGAGGGCAAAACTTTCTAACAGCAGAATGGGGAGAGGAAAACAGGCACTGACTGTACCTCTTCTATATTTTCCAGAGTGGAGTAATCCATTCATGCCATGGAAAAAGAAATAAGAGCTAATATAATGAAAGAATTGTTCAAATATTTATGAGATATAATGTTAAATACTTCAAATATGTTATTTATGAATAACATGTTTTTACTTAGCTAAATATTTCCCCAATACATATAAAAATTAATAAACATTTTTAAAAATTTTGAGTTCCAATTTCTCTTCCTTCTTCCCATCCTCTCTTCCTGAGAAAGCAAGCAATTTGATATCAATAATACATAAGGAGCCTGGGAAATCCTTTTCCATATTAGCCATATGGCAAATAAAATAGAAAAAGAAAAAATAATCTTTTGTTGTTTTTTTTTAAATATGTTTCAATTTGCATGAAGAGATCATCAGTTGTCTTGCTGGGAATGAATAACATTTTTCATCATGGATCATTTGAACTTCTGTGAGATCACAGTTTGATCACAATAATTAACTCTCATAAGAGAATTTTGCTACAATATTGTCTTTGAAATGTTCAATGCTCTCCGGGTTCTGCTCATTTTACTTTACATGAGTTCATATAAATCTGAATGGTTTTTCTGAAACCATTCTGCTAGGTAATTTCTTCAAGCACAATAATATTCCAAAACTTCTTTGGCCATTATCCAAATTATGGCCATTCCCTTAATTTCCCATTCTTTGAAATCACAAAAAGAGCTGTATAAAATCTCATGAATTCTCTCATATTTACTTTTTCATGATTCTCTTGAATCTTGTTTTTGAAAGTCAAATTTTCTACTCAGCACTGTTCTTTTCATCAGATAAGCTTTAAAGTTCTCTAGTTATTTAAATAGTCATTTTCCCCCCGAACAATCATTTTCTTTGTTGTAATCCTTAGTCTTTTGCTTTTCCAGAATATCATATTCCAAGCTTTCAGCTCTGTTAATGTGGTAGCTGCCAATTCTTGTGTGAACGTGACTGTGAAACTATAGTATCTGAAAGTATGTTTGCTTTTTCTCATTGAACATTTGTGTCTATATATGTACAGAACATGGGATTGCATTTTTTTCTGTGACTAGAAGAATTGTCTAAATATAGGAACATTTTATTCTATGACCAAGTCTTTTACAGAAAATGTAAATTTAATTTATATTTTTTCCTATTTCTAGCTGATGTCATCATCCTCTTTATTCTCTACTCCACTAAGCTAAGGAATTGTTAATGGTTTCTACAAAAATAATGCTTCAGTCATTCAGGGAACAACATTTTATTAAACATTTAATATGGGCCAAGTACTATGCTAAGTTCTTAGGATACAGGTATATTCAATTATAAACAGAAAAAAAAAATATGTCCAGTTCTCAAGGAAACTACATTTGAATATAGAGAAATATCACAAAAACTGAACTGAATGGGGAGAAGGAGCAAGAGTAGCAGGGTCATGAAGGTAAAGTCTCAGAAGTCCTAAGTAGAGTTGGAAGGGGAATGAAATGTAGTCAAATTGTGCCCATCCCCAGAAAGGAACTCACCAATAAAAGAATAGTATTAGCATGACACAAGGCTACTCCAGGCAACAAAGGTATTTGAGTCATGGCAAAATCTATAGAGTTCAAACAGAACCAAAAGGGGAATGAGACAATTTTTTCCCAAATAAAGTTGTTGGTTTTTTTTTGGTTTGACTTGGTTTGTTTTTTGTCTATTTGTTTTGAAAGTCACCAGTAAATAAAGCATGATAAAATTCTGAAATTTATTCTGATAAACAATCATTTATATTTTCTCATTATGGTCAAATTGGAAATGAATTATGTTATACCAAAGTCTACAAGGTAAACGTGTGGGTTGTTCTTTTTGAAACCTTAATTACCTCCAGAAAACACAACAGAATTGAAAAGGCACTTTAATGCTTAAAAGCTAATTGTTAGTAATATTTTACCTCATTACTTTGCTTATTTCAGTTTGCTGCTAAAATGCAACTGGAGGTTTAATAAGCCAAATTTTGCTTATTGAATATAATTGAAGCTGCAGATGTAATAATAATTAGAAAATTATGATCTCTCAAATTTTAATTCCCCTAGTATATTTCCTTTTTTTTTTGCAAAAGGCTGTACTGATGCTATTGACTATGATTAAGGCTTATTGTATTTAAAAGAAGTAGTGTTCATAATCTTGAATACTTTAGATACTGAACCAGTCTTATGCTTTAATCAGGTGAATTTATCAATTTGTTCAAATAAATAATAATAATATTCTTCTATGAAAGAAAGCAGATCTATGCAGATATTTAATACTACATCTTCTGGAAGGCAGTTTAAGGTCTTTATATTTGCTGCATTTCCTAAACATGCTGACAGACTTGTAAAGAAAGCATTTTCCAGGAATGTTAAACTGTCCCCTCTTGGTCCTGAATAAAGCAAGATTTAATACATACACTTTGAAAATGGTCAGGCTGACAGTAATGGATTGCTCAACTGGATATAGGAGAAATGAAAGTCAAAGTCAAAATTAAGAAAACAATAGACCAAGAAAACAGGAGACAAGGGTCAAGTTCATTGGAAACTTGAAAATCAAGTATGACTAGCTCATGTCATTATAGCATTAATTTAGTTTAAAAGTTTCTTAATGAATACAAGAATTTTATCAGGCTATATACATGTACATCATTCTAAATTCAGATTCTTTCAACACGATCTTAATGACTATCATAGTTGAAAAATGATAACTCATATTTGGCTATGCTTAGGTATTAGTTAAAATTCAGCACTCAGTCACTTTCAAAATAATTAAAAGATTTATATTTTTAACAAATAGCATCAAAATATAATGGAATAACTCATTTGGAATATTGTTAAATGTAGAAAATTCTGTTTCTGAGTTTTGGAGTTTTAGTAACGGTGTAGAAATCTTTTTTTTTTTAAACTAGATAGCTGAAAGGATAGAGCACTAGGCCAAGAATCAGGAAAACTGGACTTCAAATCTGGTCTTACACACTAACAATGATTCTGAGCAAGATATTTAATCTCTATCCATTTCTGTTTCTTCAATCATGTAAATGAGGATAATAATAGCATTACCTCCCAGGGTTGTTTTGAGGTTCAAATGAGATGATTGTAAAGCACATACCCAGAAAATAAGAAAAGATGACAAAGAAAGGAATAACCAAGGTTGCAAAGCAGGAATCTTAATAGATTGTTCATGGTGCCCAGTCATTCTGGAAACTGATTTAAAGTTATGTTAAGAAAGAAATAAAATTGATATTGATTTATTATAAAATTGATATTTTGTCAATACCTCTTGACCTAGACATACACTACTAGTCATATACACCATAGAGGTCAAAGAAAGAACATTTAACTACACATATATCAACACATTAATTGTGCCAATTTTGTATCAGTAAGGAATTAAAAGCAAAATAGAGATGCATTAACTAGGGCAGGGCTGTCCAATCTTTCTTTTAAAAGTTTTTATTGAAACAATAGACAATATATTTTCATTTGTCATTTTAGTGAGAACTCTTCAGTAGCTCAGGTTTGTTTACTAAAGCATTTAGTAAACACACAGGGCTCCATATAAAATCACCCTGCTAGTCCCGTACAGTCTGTGGTTCATATTTTGGACAGCCCTGAATTAGGGAATGGTTCAGCTGGTTATGATACCTTCATGTGCTTTAGTATCACTAAAGGAATGAATATGATGACTTTGTAGAATCATGGGAAAACATGCTCTAATGCAAAGTGAAGTAAATAGAGCCAGGAAAACAACATATAAAATGATGACAACAATGAAGATTATCTTTTATTAGGACAGTTGGTCCTTTGTGTGGGGAAAGATGATTTGAGAAATCACTGATACAAAATCAAAACAAAATCAATAATTTGGGGAGTCTTACCTCAAGTGGACTGATCGAAAAAATTTAATTGTTTGCTTCTTTTTATTTCTGGTAGCCATTGTACATTATCATTGTTCCATGAAAACCACTTATCATGGAAAAAGTCTGCAAATTTGGGGGGGCGGTTGTATTTTTGTAAAAGAAAAATACAGAACATCTTTAAATTTCACAACTCTTTTAAAAGACATTATTATTGTTTTTTGGTTGTTTTTATTCTTATCCTACACTTTATCACCTTATTTGGAATTTACTTGGCAGGGATTCTAGAATGGTTAGCCATTTCCTTTTCCAGCTCATTTTACAGTTGAGGCAAACAGGGGTTAAGTGACTTGTTAAGGTCACACAGTTGATAAGTGTCTGAGACCAGATTTGAATTTAGAAAGATGGTTGAGTCTTCAGAGATGCACTATAACCTCTCGAACACTTAGATGAGTTATAATGCTTTATGAGAGAAGATAATAGTGAAACTGTGTGGTTAAAATGTTGGAATATATATATTCTTGGATTTTGGAAGATTTCTTTGTTTTGATAGCATTTACTAAATAAATATTTTATGTTTGTACTATCTCTAAAACTGTAAATAGAACTATATAAATCTTTTTTTGCAGTATATTGCATAGTTTGTGCATATTTATTTGCTTGTTTTCTTCTATATCTAACTGTGAGGTCCATGAAAGCAAGGACTATCTTTTGTCTGTTTTTGTATCCCCCCAGAACCTGACTTCTTATAGATTTCACATTTTTCCCAAATTGATATTATTATCTTCTTCTGGCTTGTTTCATTAATTTTATATTTGACTGTGTTTGAAGACATTGAAATCAAACTGATTATTCTCAGACTAGCAAATGGATCAATGAACTCTTCAGTACAGAAGTTCTTTCCAATGGCCAACTGGTCATTCAACAAATATTTAAGATGCTCCTACAATGTGTTTGAAACTTAGCCAGGTATTGGAATACAAAGATAAAGGTGAAGATTTTCCCATTTTAATTTTTTTTTAGGTTTTTGCAAGGCAATGGGGTTAAGTGGCTTGCCCAAGGCCACTCAGCTAGGCAATTATTAAGTGTCTGATACCGGATTTGAACCCAGGTACTCCTGACTCCAGGGCCGGTGCTTTATCCACCTAGCCACCCCAAAATTTCCCATTTTCAAGAAGCTTATATGGTGTAGAGGAAGATAACACATAACAAAGAAGCATTATATAGACCATATCAAAAATTAGTAAATCATTTGGGAGGTGCAGCCCTGGAATCTGGGTCAGGAAAGACTTCATGTAGAAGATAGTATTTGAGCTACATCAAGAAGAAAACAAAAACTTCTAAGAGGCAAAGAGGAGGAAATGCATTCTAGTATGAAGGTTATAGAAGTGCAGAGATAGGAATAGTACCATTTTGTGTGAGGAATAGTCAGTCAATAAACATTTATTAAATATCTCTTATGTACCAAACAACATGCTAAGTATTGGAAAAATAAATAGAGGCAAAAGGCTTCTTGCCCTCAAGGAACTTACAATCTAATTGGAGGAGATAAACAAACAAATCAATATATATATACAAAAAAACTATATGCAAGTTGAATAGAAAATGATTAAGAGAGGAAAGGAACTAGAATTAATAGAGTAAAAGTTTTCTATTCAAGGTGAGATTTTAGTTGGGACTTCAAGAAAGCCAAAGAAATCAACTAGTAGAGTTGAGGAGGAAAAGTATTCCAGGTATGGCAGACTACCAGAGAAAATACCCAGATCCAAGAGACGTTTCAGGAAGAGCAAGGAGGACAGTGTCAGTGCATCAAAAAGCATATAGTATGGAGAAAGATGTAAGAAGACTAGAAAGGTACAAGGGGAAAGGGAGAGGAGAGGGATGAATAACTCTGGATGTCAAACATAGGATTTTGATCCTGGATACTATTGAAAACCACTGAATTTTATTCAGTAGAAAGGTGATGGGATCTTGCCTGCATCTGAAAAAATCACTTTAGTAGCTAAATAAAATATAGAGTGAACTAGGATCTGACTTTAGGCAGACAGACCCACCCTCAGCAAGCTATTTTGATAATCTCTACCTGTGTTAATGAGTCCCTATATCAGGGTTAGTGACAGTATTAGAGACAATATATTTGAATTTGAAAACTGTTGCAAAGGCAACATTAGACTTTGATAATAGCATCAAGGATGATATCTATGTTACAAGCCTGTGGGATTTTGATAGATTTAAATTTTGATAAATAGATTTTGATAAATCCATAGTAACTTAGAATTTAGGAGGAGGAGAAGAGTTTAGTCATTCTAATTACTCTGAACCATAGAGTATATAATAAATTCATAAAGGTAGATTAGAGTAGTTAGGTGACACAGTTGATAGAGGGCTAGGCCTCAAGTCAGGAAGGCTGGAGTTTAAATTCAGTTTCAGATTTTAACTGTATAAGTCACTTAACTCTCTTCCCCTAAGTTTTCTTATCTGTAAAATGATCTGGAGAAGGACATGGAAAACTACTCCAGTATATTTGTCAATAAAATTCCAAATGGAGTAGAAAGAGTAAAATTAGGCTGAAACAACTGAATAACAACAAAGGCAGTTTGGGGTCAAATTTTGGATTGTCAAAAAAGGGGAAGCTAGAAATGATAGGAAATTTATTGCACACGGGAATGGCATGGTAATATCTGTGTTTTAGGGTATTCAATTATTTGAAGAATAGGTTGAGGAAAGGAGAGACTTTTGAATAGTAAATCTGTTGGGAGACTATTGTGACAGTCCAAGCACTTGACCAGTTGCTGAATACTCCCCATTTGTGATACCAACATTCATATATCAAGTAGTCTAATTTGTTCTTATTAGATTGTATATCTTTACTTTTTTTGTCCCAGTTCAATCTATTTTCAATACAGTTGCTTATTTGATATTCTTAAAGAACAATTAGAACCAAATCATTCTACTTAAAGACTCTATTGGCTCTGAATTACCTCTAGTGTGAAATTTGTACCTCTCCATTTGGCATATAAAGCTGATAATAATATGCTCCCAAACTATCTTTCTAACCTTTTATTCATTATTTTCCTTCTTATACATAGGTCCAACCAAATCATTTTTATGTACTTGTTCTACTATCTCATATATATATATACTTTAGTACAAACCTATACCTTGACTGTCATCACTCCTTAGACTGATAGAGACTGTTCAGGATCCAGAATCCAAGAGTCTTGGGGACAGCAATACTTCCTGTCCACTACCTTTACCTATCAATCATCCTGGGAAGCAAGTCCTTATAGATGTGATCTCAAATGTTCTTGTAGGTGTTATAGCCACAGGTACTGAAAATCAGGAAGAGAAAGTTATTGTTAGAAGATTTGTGAAAATGGCATTAATGAGGGAGATGAGAACATCTGCTTTGTCAAAACAACACAAGGACTATCAGACTTTTCAAACTGATATGTAGTTGATACCATTTATATGTGTTTCCTCCCCTATTAATATTCATAGAAGCTCTACATTTTACAATACCATCTCATTTTATCCCTGATACTTAGCATAGTATTTTATATATAGTAAGGTTTAATAAATGCTTCAATAACTCATTCACTTATCAATTTATTCATTAGTATTGGCTACTACTACCTCTCCCCTAACTTAAAATTCAATTATTCCTCCAAACCCCTGCTCCTTCTATAGTCACCTCCCTAATATCCTCACTGCCCAAATTCTTTGAATTTATTTTGTATATTGTCTGTATATATATATATATATATATATATATATATATATATATATATATATATGACATCTTGATTTCCCCAATAAAATTTAAGGTAAGAGATATTTTCCTTCTGTTGTATCCTCAGGACCTAACATAGAATGCAAAATATGATAGTAGGTGTTTAATAAATGCTTATTGATTGATTCCAACTGGGTGGAGGCTAAATACAGACATGAATTAAAAATATAATTCAAAAGCAATAGTTGAAAGTCTAATAATTGTTGATACCATTAATCTAGGGGTTTTCCCCCCCCACAAAGTAGTTTGATTCTTTTTCAAATAAGAACTGGGTACTTCTTTCCTCTAAAAATTTCAAAGACCCTGAAACAGAAAAGAGGGGGAAAGAAGGCACATCATGCCGAATTATAACGGCATGAAATGTGGTTTCTGTGTATGCTTCTACCCATTTCCATCATTGTTTCAGTTATTGCTGACAGACCTAATCTCACATCTGTGCCCTGTACTCTTTGATGCAGTGTTCCAAAACTCAGTCCTTATACCTAAAATGAAATCTCAATAGTCCTGTCTATCTCGTTTAATGCCCCTTTAATCTTTCCTGCTGAAATCAGTTTACTGTCTTAGACAGGCAAGATTCTAAAAATCATTTTGAATTTAGGATCAAAGTAGAAAAATAAAGGAGCTTTCAATCATAACTTACCCTTTACTTTTAAAATAGTATGAAGCATGAGAGGAAATGGGCAACCCAAGAGACAGAAGTTCTTTTGTTATGAATCCCTGTGCTCAGAGACTTTTTTACATATTTTTTAACAAGACAAAGCATTTACATTTTTTTCCTCAAATTAATTACCAATATTGTACATTCTCTTTAGTTATTGTTAAAGTTAATTAGTCATTCTAGAATTAGGACTCGTTCTAAAAAGCCATAATTAAAAAATTAAATGCTGTCAAATGAAACATTAACATTGTAAATGTATTTATGCATATGTCTTCTAGAAGCTATGTTTAGTTAATGTGAAATGTCAAAAGACAATGGTTTCTCATCTGTATAATAGGAACTCCTACAAGTGAATAATCCTTATGGAATGTCATTGCTGGACATGCTCTTAAATTCTGCTATGTTCTTCTCTGCCTTCCTATTTCCTTTCATCTCTCTGTCATTCTTGGACCTTCTCAGACATTTGAATTCTGAGATAGTGACCAATGAGCTCCACCTCCATCCTTTATATTTTTTGTGTAACAAAGTCATAGAGAATAAGCAGACATGGATGGATCCTGACAAATCACAGAACTCATTTCTTCCTGCCAAAACCCATCATTCTTTCAAACTTCCTTATTGCTGTTGAAGGTATGATCGTGCTTCTTATCATCACCCAGGTCACAAGGTATGAGAAATCTTTGATTTCACACTTTCCCTCACTTAAAACTTCAAGAACTTCCTAATTGATTTTGTCATATCAAACTTTTTTCCCTCTCTAATCTATGACAAAGGGTCTGCTACAGAGTAAGTGATCAATAAATGCATGACTGTCATTTCTCAGTTCAATAAATTGCAATAATGCTTATTGACTCCATAATCAAACACTATTTCATCTTTATTTCTTATTTAGCTCTATTTTTATATAAGTTGTATCATTGAACACACACACACACACACACATATATATAAACATGCATTTAACTTATAAACAAGTACATATGCATATGTTGGGTTGGATCATCAACAATTTTGGAGAGTTATTGAACACAAAAACCTTAGGAAAACACTTATCTAACCTGCAGTAGTATCTCCAAAATTTCTCTTGATGCTACTGATCTCTTCTTTCTACAAATTATCCTCTGCATATCCACCAAATAGAGATTTTTAAATAACTGAAAAGTTAGCTTTTCACTCAAAACTTTTAAATTACTCACTTTTTCCCTGCATTTAAAATAAAAACACAGCAACTTGGAATTTAAAGCCTTCAACATTATGGTACCCACTAGAGATAGACTGGTAAATGTTTAATAATTGCCCATCCTAAAAAAATGCTCATTACATACTTTTAAAGTTTTATTTGCATTAATAACCTTCTTTCATTATCATTTTCTTAAGTCTAGATAATCAACAAAGTAATAATTCTAGTCCTGATTTGTAGTGGTTACCATTTTAGAAGACATAAATGTCCATACTAAAAATTAATAACCTGATGTGAGGAGCCGGTACAAACTGACTCCAGTGAAGCCCTGGCTCCCAGGAACCATTCCAGTCATCTTTCATTTTATTTATTTCCTATATCCTGTGTTCCAATTTAACTCACCTGGACTACTCTTTTCCCTCTAAAGCATTCTACTTCTGCTTCTATGACTTTGCTGAGGTTGTCTCCCATTATCTGGAATTTAATTCATCCACCTCACCTCTACCTCTTAGAATTCCTTAATTACTTTTAAATTAGCTCAGGTCCTTCGCTTACATGAAACCTTTTTCTGATCTACTCTGTGGTTCAGTTCTCTCTCACTCTCTCTGTTTCTCTCTATGTCTCTGTCTCTGTTTCTCTCTGTCTCTGTGTGCGTGTGTGTATCTCTTTGTGTCTCTATCTCTCAGTCTCTGTCTCTGTGTGTCTCTCTCTGTGTGTCTCTCTCTTTCTGTCTCTCAGTCTCACTCTGTCTCTCTATCTCTGTATGTGTATGTCTCTTTCTGTGTCTCTGTCTCTCTGCATCTCTATCTTGCTCTGTCTGTCTCTCTCAGTCTCTGTCTCTTCTTTCTCTCTGTTTCTGTCTGTCTCTGTCTCTGTCACTCTCTCCCTCTCTCATTTGTCTGTCTCATTTCTTTCTGTCTCTGTCTCTGTCTGTCTCTGTGTGTCTGTTAGTTTTATAGACATTATATCAACTTATCTGTATTCCTCCACCAGCTTAATGTAAGTTCCCTTGGTCAGGATTATTCCAATTTTGTCACAATATCCCCCAAAATCTTACACAGTACCATATATATTGCAGAGAACAGGCATTTGATAAATGTTAAATTTAAAGGTAAGAATCTTGGAGCACATTCACATTTGAAAGATGAGGAAGGGCAGCCAGTATTTTATAAAATAAAAAAGTAGAATTTAGGAGAAAGGAGATTTGCGAAAGTTCATTGCCATAAGAGAAAAGAGAGTGGGGGGCCACTTAAAAAATCTATATACCTGCAGAAAAGAAAAGAAATGCAAAAGGGTCACTTAATTTTCTGAGAAAGAGGTCATTAATGATCTTGGAAATAAATGTTTCAGAAGACTGGAAGCATAGGATTAAATGATAAGAGGTTTGTCAGAAATATGCATCAGTGAGTATAGATTGTTCTTTTGTAAGAAAGATTTTATTTATACAATATTATTTATACAATTTCCCCCCATTCTTGCTTCCTTCCCCCCACCCCACCCCCACAGATACCAGTCTGTTAGTCTTTACATTGTTTCCATGGTATACATTGATCTAAGTTGAATGTGATAAGAGAGAAATCATGTCCTTAAGGATGAAAAATAAAGTATAAGAGATAGCAAAATTACATAAGATAACCGGGTTTTTTCCCTGAATTGAAGGTAATAGTCTTTGGTCTTTGTTCAAACTCCACAGTTCTTTCACTGGATATGGATGGTATTCTCCATTGCAGATAGCCCAAAATTGTCCCTGATTGTTGCACTGAAGGAATGAGCAAGTCCATCAAGGTTGATCATCACCCCCATGTTGCTGTTAGGGTGTACAATGTTTTTCTGGTTCTGACCACCTCGCTTAGCATCAGTTCATGCAATAGATTGTTCTTTCTAAAAGTTTGTCATACAATGGGTAGAGAGGGATGGGATAAGATTTTGGATGGTTAACAGGATCAAATAAATCATTTCTTTACCTTTGGATAGAATAGACCTGAGCACTTGAGTTTCTACACTGAGGAGAATGAACCAATAAAGAAGCTACAGAAAATGTATGAGAAAGAGGTATTGATGGTTGGAGCAAGGTCATAAAAGCCCTTATCAAGTAAAAGGAATTCTTACTCTAAAGCTGAAGGAAAGGAAGAGAAAATGGGGGAATGACACTAGAGTGTTTAGAAGTCAAAGAGAGGGCAACTGAGAGCATTCAGATCAAATGTTCTCAATTTTATCACTAAAATATAAGATTGTTAGTCATTGAATCAGTGGGGTAGACTAGTGAGTTCAAAAAAGAGAAGAAATGATTTGGAGCAACAACTATTGAGAATAAAATAGTTAAAGGGACTGCTGTGTAATAATGAGGGTTCTGCTGGAAAACAGAAAATTATAAATTGTTCAAATTTTCTATAAAACAATAACCAGTATAGAAAAAATTAAATTCCCAAATGTAAACTCTTCATGATAGCAATGTGTCAGGTCTTGATTCATATATGCTTTAATTATTTTCCTTCCTGGAAACATCAACCCATATAAATTTACACAAAACCTGGGAATAGTTGTGATGAGGGGTCTTATAAATTGATAGAGCCTCAGGAATTTACATGGTTTAATAACATGTAACTTGCCAATTCTGAGATAAAAGAGTTGGCCCTGTAGTTATAGGATACATTTGCTTTGCCTTCAATTTAATTTTTCATTTCAACAAAAGATGTAGGCTGGCAGAAACTTTAGACATAGTGTGTAAAGATGCTTTATTTCATATTAAAATTGTAAGACCTTTTGCCAACCTGAGTTTCACCTTTCTACAAAAGTTTCAAAATAATTCTAAATACTTTTGTAAAAATGCATGTTATATCACTAATCTGACCTTCAGCTGGCTTTCATTTTATTAATTTCCCCACTTACTGATTCAGCAGTCTCCCAGTTTGCTGGTCAGTGCTCTTATGCTCCACTACTGCATTTCCTAATTTCAGCCCAGGCATGAGAAAAAAATAGCTACCAACAATTTCTCCACATCCTGACCTATTTCCCTACCCCCAGAAAAACATTACCTAAATTATCTCCTATATTGCTTTCCAAATCTCTATTCATCATTATTTTGGTTACAGATATTAGCCATTACCTTAGTCTCCTTCCTTTAGAAAACCTGGTGCTTCCTTCTTTTTTTTTCTTTGAGGTTTAAGAAAAACAAACCTCTTTCCCAGTCTGACACCCCACAGAGAGTGCCTTCTGCTACAGATAAGGTGACATTTCATGTAAGAAACCCCTGTGATGTTCTTTAGCCTAAATTTCTAGCTCTCCTCCTTCCACTGGCAGGAGGGGATGCTTATCAATCACAGAGAGGTAAGGCTCCTATCAGAGTGAAGAAATAGATAAAGGGAGAAAATTACATCTCCCTGTCTTTGTTGATAGAATTCGTAGAAGTACAAATGCATCACTCTTTGAAAGTTAAAATCTTCATATGCTGCATTTAAAATGTAACTTTGATGAGTTATAGTCATATATCTGATAAAACAAAGGTATCTGCTTAAAGTGTCCAATTTTGAAACCAACTAGTCAAAGTAGATCAGTTAAGTGACTTGATCAAAAATAGGAAGGGTGCTTAACCTACCTCTCCATACTCCTAGGCTGAATCCTGAGAAACAGCAAAAGTCCTTTGGTCAGGAAACAGCAAAAGTCCTTTGGTCAGGAATCCCCCTATTCTTAAATGTTCCTTGACCCAAATAGTTTTAAGCTTGCAAGCAAGGAGAATGCTTTATACTTAATTCTGTAGCTGTTTCCCATGGGCCATATTTGGGTCAATGAGAATCCCAGAAAAGAATTTTATTTTTTATTTCACTGTATCCTCCACCACCACTATTCTAGTACAGACTATGTACTTACCAATCACATGGATGTTTTTGATCATTTCCTAGCAGGCTTTCTAGCTTTTTCCTCATTCCTCCTACATAGCCAACTTTCTTACGTTTGCTAGGTTAATCTTCCTAATGCATAAGTCTTGTAATGAATCTTCCTCTGTTCAAAAATTCATCAGCAATTACTTGTAGAACATAATATATAAGTTTTTGTCTAATCACAAATTGATAATTAAGGGGGGAGATAAATCCCAGCTGACTTTGTTGAGTCAAAGTCCACACCAAATGAACTGTGGCATTTTTTTTTTTACTTATTTAAGGCAATGGGGTTAAATGACTTCCCAAGGTCACACAGATAGACAATTATTAAGCATCTGAGGCTGGATTTAAACTCAGGTCCTCCTGACTCCAGAGCCAGTGTTTTATCCAGTGCACCACCTAGTTGTCCCTTGAACTGTGCTCTCTAGTTACAAAAAGAACTGACAGATAAGGTTGTAGAACAATTTACAACAATTTTAGAATAATCTTGGAGAATGGAATTGGAAAGGGAAAACTATTATTTGTGGGTTTTTTTCCATTGGATGAACATAACATTCAAAGTGAAGATCAGCATTCTTAACTTTGATTCCTAGTAAAAGTTGGAGAGCTGTGGTTTTTGCCGTTGTCATTTTTAGTTGTGTCTGACTCTTCATGAGCCCATTTCTAGGTTTTTTTTGACAAAGATACTGAAATGCTTTACCATTTCCTTCTCCAGATGCAGATAAGGAAACTGAGGCAAACAGGGTTAAGTGACTTGACCAGGGTTACATAGCTACTAAAAGTCTGAAACTAGATTTGAACTGGTTTTCCTAAATCCAGAGACTCTATAAAATATGGGTGAGTAAAATGTAAAATAAAGTTGATTCAAGCTGGTGGGATGACTAAGGTCAATAAATCAAACAAATAACAAATATTTATTATTATACCAAGCATTAGGAACACAAAAAGAGATAAAAGACAGCCTCTGTCTTCAAGGACCTTATGATCTATACTGGGGAGAAACTAAGCAAGGATAAATAAGAAATAAATAACAAAGGACAAAAACTAGAACTGAGGGGTTGGGAAAGACTTCCAGCAAAAAGAAGGAATTTTAATTGAGACTTTAAGGAAGTCAGAGGTATCAGTGGGAAAAAAGAAAGGAAGGAAAGCATTATAGATAAGGAGAATAGTCAGAGCCAAATGAAATATTGTATTTGAAGTAGCCAAGAGACCAGAATTAATTTGATAACAATTTTTTAAAAAAACTCTAGGTAAATTTCCAGGGTTCTCTGTTTCCATATTGTTGAATATGTTTATCCTAAAGAAGAACAAATAATACATGTTTTTCACATATACAAATGAAACAAGTATAAAATGGAATCATATTAGATAATATTTTGAAGATCCCAATAGCTCTTGCTGAGATGAAACACTGGATCAGTCCAAGGGTGAGATTAAAGAAAGATAAATGTAAAGTTCTTACTCTGAGGTTCATAAAGTCAATTCCCAAAATATAAAATGAAGGCTATTTAAATAAAAAACAGTACATCAGAAAAAAAGATTTAGAAATTTTAGTGGATTGCAATTTCAATAAGAGGTAAGTATGGCATTTAGATTTTGAAGATTTTTTTTCCCAACTCTCATTCTCACGCAGGTACCTAAAATCTGACCACATCTGACCTTCAGCATTACCTATTATTTTGTGTCATTCAAACATGCACATAGGGGGCAGCAACATGGTGCAGCGTATAAAGCACCAGCCCTGGAGTCAGGAGTACCTGAGTTCAAATCCAGTCTCAGACACTTAATAATTACCTAGCTGTGTGGCCTTGAGCAAGCCACTTAACCCCATCTGCCTTGCAAAAACCTGAAAAAAATGCACATAAGACAGGGGCAAGATCTTATCTCTTTTTATGTCCCAGTTCTTTTGTATAGTGCTCAATACATGAGAGGTGTTGAATTAATATTTATATAAGTTAAATCAGGATAGTCTTTTACCCTAGCCTTGCCCAACAACTTTGCTCTAAAAGATGGAAGTAAATAGCTGTGCAATTTAGTTTCAAAATTCTGACACTTGCCATCCTACCATAAAAATATTATCAACATACATGGAAAAGGACTGAGTTAGTAGCCTGTCTCTCATTTTGTCTAATAAAAAGGTAGCTGGACCAAATATTGTATTATTTCTTACTCTTCTTTACTTTTCAATTACAAATAAGATCACAGTCTCTGAATTTATATATGCTCCCTGGAATCTACATGCACATCTATTCACTTATATTCTTTGTCATTTATGAAGTGAACATTTTACTTATGGATCTTTGAAGTCTTAGGAGAAGTAATAATGAAAATTCAGTGGCAAAAAACTACAATGGGAGCATATTTCCCCCAAAGACAAATGTTTACAGTAGGTTCCTGTTTCTCCATTTTTCTTACCAGTGAGAATATTAGATGAAGGATGGCAAACATCTTCTTTTTTCTTATCAATTAATGTATGGGAGAGAGACAACTGCTTCTACCTGATAAAAACATTGAATTCCTTATCGTACAAATACCAAATCTAAGGGAGCATGCAAATGACTCAGAAAAGCTTGACAACTCATGACAAGGTATTCTCAAACTTAGAGGACCACGTCTTCAAAAATAAAGACAGTCGGTGACAGAGCTAAAACCAGATTTTTCTTCTCTGACTCAATCCAAATCATCCTGAAATACCTCAGTCTTAGCCATAGTTTGCTTTTGTACCTCCCAATTCACTGCAATAGAGCAAAAGCCAAGAATAAGTTTGCCTTATATTTTCATTGCCCATATTAAATACTTCTTATATCAATCAAGGAGCACAACTGCAGACATAGGTTATAAAACCTCAGCATTGCCATTGTTTGGATGTTAGATAAATTCATTTATTCAATCTTATCAGATTGTTGATTTTTATGTACACATTTTTATGGTTTATTTATTTATTGTCTTATTATTACAATAATCTTGTTGTGAAAGCAAACATAAACCCCTTCCCCCCAAAAAGATAGAGAAACCTCAAGAGAAATGATGACAGGAAAAAAAGTGTACTTCATACTGTGTTCAGATTTCATCAGCTCTGTCTCTAGAATGACTTGTTTTCTTTATCCTAAGTCTATCAGAGAATAACCTTCAATATCTTTTCTCATAGTTGCTATTACTAGCTATATTTCCCTCCATTCTATTCCTCCCCATTCCTATTTATTCTATTCTCTCTCTCTTTTCACCCTGTCCCTCCTCAGAAGTATGCTGCATATGATTACCCTCTTCCTCTTTCTTCTATCATATACTCCTCCCCTCCTCTTCCCCATCCTCCTTGTCTCTCATTTTTCTCTAGGGTAAGATAATATTTCTATTGCCTATTGAGTGTGTATGTTACTTCTTCACAGAGCCATATCTGATGAGAATGAAGGCTCACTAATTCCCCATCACCTTCCCCACCTTCCACTGCTTTGCCAAAGCCTTTTCTTATCTCTTTTATGTAAAATATCTTAACCCATTCTATCTCTCCTTTCCCTTTTGCCCTGTAGTTTCCTTTATCACCCAATATTTTATCAGACCATTATATTCAGCTCCCACCCATGCTTCCTTAAACTGTTCTTATAAATGTGATGGTTCATATGATTTATCAGTATCTTCTTATCATCTTCTCTATGCTTCACTTGAGTTCTTGCAGATCAAAGTTTCTGTTCAGGTCTGATCATTTCAATGGAAAAGTTTCATTGAAAGTCCATCATTTCTTCTGAAAGAGGATTTCAGTTTTGCTAGGTAGTTGATTCTCGGTTGTAAACCAAGCTCTTTCACCTTTCAGAAAATCATATTCCAAGCCCTGCAAGTCCTTAATGTAGATTCCTGTCAAATCCTGTGTAACCTGGCTGCAGCACCATGATAGCTGGATTGTTTCATTCTGGCAGCTTGTAGTATTTTCTCTTTGACTTGGGAGTTTTGGAATTTGGCTTTAATATTCCTGGAAGATTTTTGGAGAGATCTCTTTCTGGAGGTGATTGGTGGATTCACTTAAATTCTATTTACCCTCTGCTTCTAGGATCTCAGGTCATTTTTGCTGGATTATTTCTTGAAAAATGAAATCTAGGCTCTTTTCCTGGTCATAACTTTCAGGTAGTACAATAATTTTTAAATTATTTCTCTTAGATCTGTTTTATAGGTCAGTTGTTTTTTCAATGAGCTATTTCAGATTTTCTTCTAGTTTTTCAATCTTTTGGGTTTGTTTTAATGTTTCTTGATTTCTCACAAAGTGACCAGCTTCCTTTAGTTCCATTCTACATTTGAAGGAATTATTTTCTTCAAAGAGCTTTTATATCTCCTTTTCCAAAAGGCCAATTCTGTTTTTAAGGCATTTTTCTACTCATTTGCCTTTTGAACTGCTTTTTTCCCCATTTGACCTAAATTGATTTTTAACATATTATTTTCTTCATTTTTTTTTTGTAACTCCTTCACCAAGCTATTGACTTGGTTTTCACGCGTTACCTGCATTGTTCTCATTTCCTTCACACTTTTTCCTCTATCTTGCTTACTTGCTTTTGAAAATCTTTTTTGAGCTCTTTGAAAGCCTGAGCCCATTTCCTGTTTTTCTTGGAGACTTCTACTTTGTCATCTTCTGATGTGTGTATTTTGATCCTCTATGGGACCAAAGTTGTTTTCTATAGTCAAGTTCTTCTTTTTCTGCCATTTGCTCATTTCTTCAACCTATGACTGATTTATTGCACTTCCAAAGCTCTGGGGGGGGGGGGGGCGGGGATTAGGGATACCTCCCACTAAAATTCCTTCAAGGTTTTATGAGAAGCTCTGACTGCTCTCCTGGGCTGTGTTCTGTGGATGCCATAAGCCCTCCCCCTCTGCCCTGGAGTTGTGTGGAGGGTCCCTGCTCTGACATGGTAGTATGGGGGGGACGGCAAACTGGGCCCTGGATCTGAGTATGGGCAAAAAAGCAGTGTCTTGTCCCAGGAATAGCAGAGAAATTTTTGAAGTCTCTCTCAACCACCTTTCTTTCTGTGGGCTGAGCACTCTAGAAGCAGCAGCTGGGTGGCTCCTCAGGTTCCCACTGCACAGCTGCTCTGAGACTAGTGTGAGCTCCACACTCACTCTGGTACAACAGAATTCTCTCACTGCTCCTTCAAGCTGTTGCCAGTTATCCCTGGGCCAAGAGGTCGGGAAAACCACCCCCATTGCCATGGACCCAGGCACCCCAGGGACCCAGGCCTTCTGCAGGTTATTCCTAAAAAGCTGGAACTGGTTTGCTCTAGTGTGGCCCAGCTGCACTACAGTTCTTTCCAACCTCTGGTCCCAGTGAAAGAGACCTTCCCAAGTTATCTTGTACTGGGAAATTGTATCAATCAGTCTTTCTGAGGGTTTTTAATTTTAATTTTACTTATTAGGGACAATTAATTTCATGGCAATTGATTTGATAACCAATAGAATAAAGGTAGTAAAAGAAAAGAACCCAAGACATCATTCTGAAGGATACTCAAGGTTAGAAAGCATGAGCTAAAAGAGGATCCAGAAAAGGAAACAAAGGAGTGGAAATAGTTCGGAGAAGAACCAGAAGAGAGTAGTATTTCAAAAACCCAGAAAGATAAGAATATCAAGGAGGAAAGGATCTATAGTGTCGAAGGCTGCAGAGAGGTCAAAGAGAATTTGGATTGAGAAAAGGTCATTGGATTTGACAACTAAGAGATCATTAATAATTTTGTAAGAGGAATTTTCAGTGAAATGATAGGGTCAGAAGTCTGTAAGGGATTGCAAAGAGAGTCAGAGGAAGAAAATAGAGACATCTACTGTAAGAATTTGGTTAGCTACAATAGGCAGAGAAGTTATAGTACAAGAGTTTACAGGAATAGGATGATCAAATGAAAACATTTTAAGGATAAAAAAGACAAGAGTATGCTTGTAGCAATAGGAATGATCCAGTAGAGATGCAACAATTGGAAATAAATAAGGGGCCACTAGTTAGCAAAGTGGATAGAGTACTGACCCTGGAGTTAGGACATTCTTTTGGACAAGAGAGGATGAATTGGAATCATTTGAATAAGTACAGGGACTAGCCTTGGAAAGTTGTGAAGTCACTTCATCATGTGAGAGTGAAAGAGGAGAAAATTAAGAAAGACCTCTGAGCCATTGAATATGAGGAAGAAGAAAAGGAAGAGAGTTCAAAGTGAACTTATCAATATTTTTTAGGAAGCAAGGTCCTCAGTTTGAAGAGTGGAGAAGCAGTATCAAAAATATTTGAGAAAGGATGAAAAGGTTTAGAAAAGCTATTGTGGAAAGTGGGATACTGGGTTGATAAAGGAAGTATAGGAGGATTACCTGGGAGTAGTGAGTACCCAATTATGATTATGTATCATAAATGTGAAGGGTACCCAATCAGAATGATTATACCTTTGATATTCCCATATGCATGGAAATAAAAGTAATAAATGGAGGCTTGATTGAGCATAATTGGCAATAAGATTAAGTACCTCAGATTCAGGAGAAGAAAACAATGTAAAGTTGAATTAATTCACTAAGAATAAAGAAAAAGAGAATGACTAGTGTACAGGAGATGTCCTAGGAGAGATCTGAGGGGGTTAAGGGATCTGTGGTCATGGTGCAGGTGAAGAGGAGGTTTTTTATAAGGGAAGGCAGAAGGACAGGTAAAAGGTGACTGTTATGGATGAAGAAAGGAAATTCAGCCGAAAACCAAATTCACAGAACCAGGTAGCAGGTTAATAACATAAATGACATTCTTCCTTCCAATTTCTAGATAAAATTGAACAGTCTACAAAATTAATAACGATATTTGTGTCTATTTGTCTATATATCAACAAAATCAAACACTGGTGCTTTATTATGTGGTGAAGGAAAACATAGATTCACAATGTCTCCACTAGGGAAACATAAACTCTGGTGAATAATCTCATACCAAAAAGAAATCAGGAAGAACTCTAAAAGATTCTGCTTTCAACCAAACTAGCTATATAGAAAGGACATCACCAATACTCTGACCACTTTGTGATCAAGTATTTGGTCATGCAACCTATGGGAGAGAGAGAGAGAGAGAGAGCAGAGACAGAGACAGAGACAGAGACAGAGACACAGAGAGAGACAGAGAGACAGAGACAGAGAGTGAGCCAGAAACAGAGACAGAGAGACAAAAAAGATGAAACAGAGAGACACAGAGAGAGACAGAGAGAATTAGAAAGAGTTACAGATAGATACAGAGGCAAAGAGTCACAGAAACAGAGATAGAGAGAGAGAGAGGGAGAGAAGGGAGAAAGGAAGGAAGAAGGGAGGTCTGTTTTCATTTAAAGAGCTCTGCAGCTTCCCATAGTCAATCTATCCTTGCTTTTAATTCTGAGTATATAAATAGCTAGATAAATAAATAGATGGATAACTGTACATCTATAATTATAGAAAGATATTTCTATTTGTAACAACATATAGATAGATGACAGCGAAGAGTACTAATATGTATTGAAATAGAAATATAGTTATAAATATAACCATAAATATGCAATAATATCTATAATTACAAATGAAAATTAATTGGGCCTAGATTTAATGACTAGGTTAATAGGTCTGGGCAGGGTTGCCTATAGGAAAATGCCATGCTCCTTTAATGATTGCAAATTTTTCTATGTAACCAAGTCCCATCTATTAAATATCAATATTCCATCAGCATTGAAATATAGCTACAACATTACAATCTCTTAATAATTAAAACCGCATATCTCAGAAGGCAATAAATGGAAAGGTATATCAAAGAAATGGATGATTGGAAAATGTGCTGTTCACTTGACAAGACTGGTATTCAGCTCCTCTCAATTCCTGGGATGTCAACAGAAAATGAGAGAATCCCCTGATATATTAGGTGAACCCTATGTAAAGTTGTAGGATTAAGATTAATTAATTAAATAAAATGCTCACAAGACAGGCAGACATGGGTGGGATATGATCTATCAATGCACTGAATATTGACATTGATGAGACCAGAGACCTATTTGAATATCTGAACATATATTCAGAAACTAATTAAATCTAATTGAGAGGCACTTTATAGTGGACAGGAGGCTGGTTTCTCTGTCAGGAATATCTGATATTTAGTCCCACTTATACTAGCTGGGATTGGGAAAGAAATAACTTCCTACTTCTCCGAGCAATTCTATAATTTATAGATAAGGCTTGAATCTATGCTTGAAAAGTGAAATTCCTACTGGGTAGTCTCATAATCAGTGAAACCAGACATCTTGAGTCCCTTCCTAAAAAAATAAATAAAATTAAATTCATAACTAATCATTAAAAAACAAAGGTAGTATAATTCTGATTAGCAAAAAGCAAGATTTATGATTTATGCATATCAAACAACTGAGAATTTAAAATACAAATAATTCTATTGTTTAGGAAGGAAAATGGAAATTTCACAAACACCATTAATAGAAGAGCTTCCAGGAAGAAGCTTGCAGTTTTAGGGAGACAGCATGGAGAGCATATGGACAGAGAGCAAATGTGCAAAGTCAGCTGAGAAACTGGCCATACTCTCATTAATATTTTGTCATGAAATGGATATGATCTACCCCACCCCTGAAAGTCAAGCTATCCTGAAAGTTCTGTGGTATTTGAATTTTTTTATTAAGTAAATAGTCCAACCATATTTTTCAAGTACTTTTGATAAGAGAAGTCCTAACTGTTGACTTAAAAGTGAACTTGAACAGAAGGACTTATTTTGGTTGGTTGTTAAATCAACCACAGTTGGAATTTCCTTTTGACAGAGTATTCTTTACGAATCCAGCATTTGACTTAAACAGAAATTACTAAAAATCTGAAATTACCATGACAATTATTTAATTTGAATCACATATAAAATATGTTTCACTAATGTACAGGTCTTGTCATCTTTAAGCCAAGAAGAAAAACAATGAGTAGTTCTTTGAGAATAATCACTGACTTAAGAAAAGCAAAGAGAAATTTGTTTTATGCTTGTTCTTCTTTTACTTCAGATGTGTTTTTAAAAAGGAATGCCATATGGAGATATATTTTCATGGGCTTAGAGTAATTAAACATTATACATATAAATTAGTCATGCTTAAATCAAAACTGAACACCTATTTGTCACAATTTATCAGTAGCAGCCAGTCTAGGATCTCTCATGAGCTTCAGTGTTACATCACAAACTGGCTTTTAGACAATTCCAAAGGAATGCTATTGGCATCTCAAATACTGTGTGCCCAAAACCAAAATTAATTATCTTATCCACTAAACTTACTTACCTCTCCTCTAGATTTCTTGAATGTAGTTAAGAGAACCATCATCCTTCTAATCTCTCAAATTGTTAAACTTATAGTCATCTTCCACTCTTCCTACTCCCTAGATCTGACATGGTCAATCTTTGTCAATTCTATGCCTAGAGAATACTTCTCACAATTGTGCTCTTCTCACATTCTAGTTCTGACCACAATTACCCTTTCTCTAGACTATTTTAGCAGTCTCACTTCAGTCTCTTCCCTTTCCACAACATTATTTAAACAGCTGCCAAAATAATCATCCTAAAGCATAAACCTGATAAAGAAGCCTCCGTAGCTTCGGACAGCCTCTGGAATAGATATGAATAAGTGGAGTTGGGCCAGGAATGGGAAGGAGAGGAAGATATTTCGAGAAGACTTTTTGGAGATATAATCTGAGTTAATCATAGAGAAAGCAAGAGACATCAAAAAAATAGATGTTCTAAAAAGTTGATGTACTCTGGGGAAAATAACATATATTTGCATGCTTCACTTTGCAGATGATGAAACTGAAACCCAAGACTGACAAACATCATAAATGAATTCAGTACCTCAATGTACTGTTGATATAGATAAATTGTTGGTCAATGGACTGTGTACATATTATAAATAAAAATTTAAAAATTTTCTTATTAAAAGAAAGGTGCTACTTTAAAACCAGTGTTATGGAGTAAAAATGAAAAACAAAAACAAAAATCTTCTTTGCTAAAAGAAGCAAGAATAAGAATAAAAACAAAATTCTAAAGCACAAAGTTTAACAACTCTCAGGAAACTCTTTTGTTTAGAAGTAACTATAATTTATATTCAAAATTGATTTACCTATTTTGAAATTATTCAGCACAACAAATGAAATTGCAATTTTAAACAAGAGTTGTCTCAAAAATGGAATCACTGATAATCTGTAATAATTCTCATAAATCCAGATAATCAAATCCTTCATCATGATAAAAATATATAAATACCTACAGTAGCTTCATTCTGAAGATTCTCACAGTGTTTTGTAATGTAATTGAGTTTGTCAATAAATATTACCAAAAAAATTTATATATGTCATGACAAAATAACCCAAATAAACCAAACAAGTAAGTTATTGGCAGATAGCCTAGGTTTCATTGATGAAAAATAATAGTAATTTTATATGAGTGTACATTTCTGTATACTCTGTAATTTCTGCATTAGTAGGAAATGAAAAAAATTAATTTAATGCTTTAGCATTTATTAATATTAATTTGTAAATTTCTTTAACTGTTCAAAAAGTCATTTCTTAAATTAGCTTAAAGAGAAACCCCTCCTACCTGCATAGGACCCTTACTTTTTGCTTACTGAAAAGTCAATTGGAGTCAGATCCTCCTCTTCCCCAAAGAATGTGTCTCCTTGTTCTTGCTACTGCCCTCATCAAGATTTGAGGAGACTTAGTCTTGAAAAAGGAAACTAAACCACTGTAAACACTGCTTGTGTTTTCTAGTCAAAGATTGCTAGAGAAAGTCATCATGTCACTGATGATGCTTGAAAGTGCAAGTAGTGAGATACAAATTAAAACAATGAAGGATCACTTTCCACCAATGAAATTGGCCAAGATAAGAAAAATGAAAAATGATCAGTGTTGGAGAGGTTGTGGGAGGACTGAGACATTGATGCATTGCTGGTGGAATTGTGAACGGTTCCAACCTTTCTGGAGAGCAATAAAAATGTTCATTCCTTTTACCCAGAAATTCCAATTCTAGGTCTATATACAGAAGAAATTATAAAAAAATGGGAAAAGTCCCACATGCTCCAAAATATTCATAGCAGCTCTTTGTGTAATGGCAAAGAATTGGAAATTGAGAGGATGCCCATCAACTGAGGAGGGGCTAAACAACTTATGGTACATAAATACCATGGAATATTACTGTTCTATAAGAAAACATTAATGGTCGGACTCTTGAGAAGCATGGAATGAGTTACAGGATCTGAGGCTGAGAGAAGGGAGTAGAACCAAGAGAACAATGTACACTTTATGAACAACATTGTGAGATGATCGGCCTTGATGGAAGCAATTCCTCTCAGCAGTTCTGACCAACTATATTAGACCAACTATGGATAACACTATCCCCATCCAGAGGAAGAAAAACAAAATAAAACGAAAATAACCCTTCAGAACCTGATGAACACTTTATAAAAATTATCTCTATATGTTTTTTTCCCTTAATCCTAATTCCTCTGACTGAAAATTACTAATCTTTGAACATGTTCATCAAAAATTTGCATGTACAATGCTGACCTAACTGTTCACCACCGAGGGGAGGGTGGTGGGAAGGAAGGGTGGAAGGAAATTTCATAACTTAAAAATATACATGTGTACATGAATGAAAAAATAAATAAGTAAATAAAAATAAATTACAAGTAGCTATCATCCAACAGTCCTGAATTTTCTCACCGCCCTCTCATATCATACAGACTCCATGATAAGAAAAAATTAATAATTTTAGATTATTATACTGCTCTAGATTATCCTGTTTAAAAAGACAGAATAGAGAATTTTACTATGGAATATTGGAACTGGGGAAACAGATAGTCTAAATCATTCTCTTGTCTCAAGGATCTGAAGTAACAGATTGGGGTGCATACTCAGAATATGGTTTTATTTTCTTAAAAGGGATTTTTTGATTCACAAATTCCAGGTTCTCCACCTTATAGATGAGAAACAATATCAATAGGGAAGGGACATGTAACCAAGGCAAGAAAAGAAGAGTAGAAAACCTTGATCACAAAAGCAAAAATGATGATAATAATAATAATAATAATAATAATATCTAATACCTGAAAGAAAAAGAGGATGTTTCCTATTCTTTTGTTAATATTCTTGGGGTGGAGGCAGAAGGGAGGGTTAAAAAGTTATTGCAAATGATATCAAGTATAAAAAGAAAAAAGATCTAGTATGCAGTTGTGAATCAGAAAGTTTTTCTTTGATGACCCACCACTTGACTCTGGGTCCTCAGAAAGTAACAGTGAAATTTAAAGTAGAGCAGGACCTGTCAAAGCAAAGGTTTCTGGAAAGGTTCTGATGATGAACTGCATGCTTATCATTTGAACCATCCTGAGTCCTTAAAAGGTTTATCTCCAAAAAGGCAACTCCTGAGTGCTAATAGATTTTTGGCCATATCAATTCACAAAATCACAAAATTTTAGAGTTAGAATCTCCTATTTCGTACAACTCTATTTGGTGGGAAGTGTTCCTGCTATCGTCTAAATTTACATCTTAAGAACTACCCAGGGGGTGGCTAGGTGGCGCAGTGGATAAAGCACCGGCCCTGGAGTCAGGAGTACCTGGGTTTAAATCTGATCTCAGACACTTAATAATTACCTAGCTGTGTGTGGTCTTGGGCAAGCCACTTAACCCCATTTGCCTTGCAAAAAAAAAAAAAAAAAAACCCTAAAAAAAAAAAAAGAACTACCCAACAGGGGAGGCTAGGTGGCACAGCACAGTAGATAGAGCACTGGCCCTGGAATCAGGAGTACCTGAGTACAAATGAGACCTTAGACACTTAATAATTACCTAGTTGTGTGGTCTTGGGAAAGCCACTTAACCCCATTGCCTTCCAAAAAAAAAACCCTTAAAAAAAAACTACCCATTAATCTCAGTTCTATCCACTATGGGGAGATCAAATTGAAGTTTACAAGTCCTTCAAATACCTGAAGACAAGTAATGTGTACTACTGAATCTTTTCTTTTCCAGTCTTCTCTTTTATCAGCTGATCCTCATATGATATATATGTATGTATGTATATATATATATATATATATATATATATATATATATATATTCAAGAGTCCCTTTACCATACTAATATCCTACTTCTGCAGATTCTCCAGCTTATTGAGGTTCTCTCTAAATTCGGGTGAGTAAAATAGCTCATATATGACCAAAACAAAGCAGAATATAATGGAACTATCAACATTTTTTTTTTAACTGGAAGCTATGATAAAATTGAGAAGGTCAAGTTCACATTAGATTTTCTTATGGTCATGTTAGAGTATTGTTATGAGGTAATATGGCACAGAGATTGGAGGGACATTTTGGATTCAAGGAAACAAAACAAATTTTAATTTCCTTTCTAGAAAAAAGGGGCTTCATGACTTTCACAGGGTCTCTAGATAACTCCCTATGAATAACTGCAGAACAATTGCCAATTTGGATTGGAAAAAGAGATTTCTTCACTGAGAGTTTCTTATGTGATGAAAATAACAGCTCTGTTTTTAAAGAAGCATATTATTGACTCACAGTGATCTACTAAAACCCATAGACCTTTTTCAGATGAAGTGCTAAATATATGTGCTCCCCTTCAAACTTGTGAATTTTTTTAAAACCCAAGTTTAAATCTTAAGATATTCTTATATAAATGTAATGCTATTTAATTAAGGTTAATATTCTTCACTAAGATAATTTGGGATTCTGACTCTTGTCTAAAGCATATCTCCTTTAAATTACTTTGATTTTTCTAATAATATTAATTTTTTATATTTGTGTCCTTGCTGTTTTCATTGATTCTTCTGTGATTATCTTTACTTTTACAGTATCTAGTAGTACATATAAGGCACTTTATAAAAAGCTGTTGATAGGTAGACAAAAAGAATATGTTAAGTATTAATTAATAACCAGACACTATCTTAAATGGTGAAGATATATAGATAGACAAAAAGAAAAATAGTCCCTTGCCTTCAAGGAACTTATCCCTTATACCTTTGCATTATTTGTAAACTTCATAAGCATGCCATCTCTGTCTTCAGTAACCAAGTTACTGAAAGTCTATTTTGTTTTGTTTTGTTTTTATTTAAGGGAAAGGAAAATCAGTAATGATTGATCTCTTGGACACTACAATGGAGCTCTTTAGGTTCATGTTGTCACTAAACATTAATAACTATACTTTGAATATAGCCATCTATCCACCATCAATCTTTCCATATTATATACTATATACTAAGCACTGTGCAAGTCACTCGGGATACAATAAATAAACATTTTGCTTTCAAGGAGTTTATATTATATTGAAAGAGATAAGATATACATATATAGGTGTTCACAATATATTAAAAAATACAAGATGATTTTAATGAGAAGGCACAATCATTTTTAGGGATCAGAAAAACTTCATGTAGGTGATATTTGAGCTAGCTTTTGAAGAAACAAGATTCAAAGAAAAGAAGATGAGAAAAGAGTTCATCAAATACAAGATAACCTATCAAAGGTCAAGGATATAAAAGATGAATTGTGTGTGATGATCAGCAAAGAGGTCAGTTTGGCTTATCCATAGTGAATGCAATGGGAAGCAAAGTAAAATAAAATTGGTAAGGTAGATTGAAACCAGATGGTGAAGGATATTAAATGCCTAACAAAAGAATTTGCTTTTGTTAGTAGAGATAATAAGGAACCATGGGAATTTATTGAACAGTAAGGTGACATGGTTAAATCTGCGCTTTAGTAATATGGATGGCAGCTTTAGAAGAATAAGTTGCAAAGTGGGCATGTTTTAGGAACAAAGACCAACGAAAAATCTCTTTCTATAGTCTAGGCATGAGGGAATGAAGGCTTGATATGGTGGTTAAATTAAGAAGAATAGGCAATTTAGGGAGATAGAGAAGGGATTCTTAGAACCTGAATGAGTAGAGTAAGGGAATAGGAGATTTAGAAAAGGGAGTTGAAGATAGCACCTACAATGTGAACCTAAGGAACTAAGATAGTCATGTCCTTGTCAGATATAGAGAAAATGAATAAAAGGGGTGAGGTTATGGGAAAGATAATGAGCTCTAATTTGAAAATAATGTTATTTGAGATACCTAGTAGATGATAAAGTGGTGATGTATAGCAGCTGACTGATAAGCTAAAGAGATGGAAAAGACCTGAAGAAGATGATTTTTGAGTCATCTTCATAGAGATATATGAAATCATGAAAGTTACAAATGGCATTGAGAGAATGCCACCTAGGTTATACAGTGGTCAGAGCACCGACCCTGGAGTCAGAAGGACCTGAGTTCAAATCCAACCTCAGGCAAGTCACTTAACCCCATTGCCTTGCAAAAATCTAAAAAAATAAGAGAGATCATACAAAAAGAGAAATGGTTTAAGTATTCTGTCATTTGGAGTATATATATGTATGCAAGATAACAATTTTACCCTCTATATGCCTGTTTTCCTATCTACAAATGGGTGGAGAATATGGTAGGGAGGGATGATGTAATGGACCTCTAAGCTGCCTTCATATTCTAAGCATATGGTCTTATCACTTATCTAAAGTCTCTACAAAGTTTTAATTGTCTTTGACCTAGAGTTTCTTAGATGAATAATAGAAATTATAGCTGTCATAGAAATTCATAAATAAGGTAGCACAGTTTGATATTCAAGAAACTCCAAGCTCTTTTCTTTTTAATATAAAGACTTTTAAAACCAGTACGCAAGTGTTCTCTCACTCCCTCAAAAGAGTAATTTGGAGTATTTTAAATTGAATTTTCTTAAAGCAGTGTACACTAAAATAAAATGATTAGAATACGTCAATCAAATATCCATTTGTGAGCAGAGCTGGTCAAACTGTATTTATGGAATTCAAGAAAAGAAAAATAGATACTTCTACTCTGGAATTTAAAGTATAAAAACCCCAAGAACCCAAAGCACTCATTTTATATTTTCATACTCTGCTTTTGCTTCTCACTTCTCTTATATTCGGGTCTCTGGAGAGAAATTCAAAATGTGAGAGCTGGAAGGAAACTTAGAAACCATTGAAGTTTTTTAACTATGATTAAAAGGGGCAAAAATGTAGAATTCTTTGGCTAGAGCAACATGGGTGGAGTCCTTTTAATTGAAAGCAATTTGTGGGAAAGTTGGAATTTGTTTTAAGATATGCGCTTTGTTCTCTCAGGAGGGGTGCATGTGGATTTTACAGATGTGAAAATTTGTGGTTCCACTTACATTTGACTTGGTTTTCTCTATTGATCTTTTATGTTATAAATCTGAAGTCACTGTATGCTGCCTTTGATGAACTTTGAAAAAATTGATAAGAATTTTACTAGAAGCATTTCAGTGGGAAGAGATGTGCATGTTAAGATGAGAGTGGGAGGAGGGATGGGATGAAATATAAAGATTATGAGAACCACGTGTAGGAAGGGTGATCTATCTTTGAAAAAAAAGCATACATCCTTACAAATAGACTGGACACAATTTTCCATGTTGTGACAGCTAATTTCTGACTTTCATTTTAAAAGCAGTTTTAAAAGTCTATGTGAAAAATGACCAGGTAAGCAGAACTATTTGGGGGAATTATTAATAGAGAGATGCCAACAAACAAAAAAATCTCTTTTTTCCATGTGGTCAGCAAGAAGAAACTGGGACCAGAATCATCCTGACATTCTTCCAAGAATGTAGAGGTGTTATTACTAAGAGATGACAATGGCTCTGTCTATGCACATGCTAACTATGTTTATAAACTTCACTAAGGTTAGTGGAGCATTCAGTTCAGTGTTCCAACTTTCCTAAGAGCATATAAGGACACTGACAGCATCGTGTTCCCTTTAGGGGAACTGGTTGCCTCCATCCTCAGACCTCAGGAACAAAAGACAAAAAACAAAATAAGACAAAAACCACAAATGTCTGTTGATTAATTGGTTGCTCTTACATTAATTTATACCAGTATAGTCTCATAGATAGGAAAGGAATATTATTAAAGTAGACATGAAGTGGGAAATTGGGGGATGCTACCATATGAATATTAGCTTAACCTTAAGAACAATTTTCTCATTGTACTGTTTGGATGTTTGATGAGGGAATAACAAGTTATTATCAAGATATTTTTAACTTGTTTCCCAAATTGATTACTCTGTTTTCCACAATAAAACAGACTGATTCCCCTTTCCCCTCATTCACTGAGTATTGGGACAGAAATAAATGATAACAGAAAAAAATTTAACCACATTCCTGAATCAGCAGTATAATTCCCTTTGGCTCCAGAGTGAACTGAAGGTTTCCCAGATTTATAATTTCAGGAATGAAGCCATGAGGACCATTTTTTTCCTTCTTTATAGCTAGAGTATACTCCTAAATAGGGACTGATAATTGTAGTGAAAGACCAGTTAACCTATCACTTCATCTCTATTCATATAAAATAATATTTTATAAAGTGCTTAGCCTAGTACCTAACACTTAACAAGTATGGATTATTTCCCCCTCTCTTTTTGTCTCTTTCTTATCTGTCTCTTTATGTGTCTCTCTGTCTCTATTTACACATTTTTTTTCTTTTGTCAGTATTTCTCTCTCTCAGGTTTGATGTTTTTCCACATTCAGTTTATGTCATCTCTTTTCTCCATTCTGTATTGTTGCAAAGTCAAAAATAAGTGACCTTTAACCTTTTTCAGTCATTTGACTAGCTAGACCAAAACAAAGACATTCTTCCTTGATTCTTTAAATGGGAGTAGTAATCTGGCCATTTGCAGGAAAAAAAAGTAACCCTGTCTTTTCTCTTCTCCCAACAGCATCATTCCTGCACAATAATGCTTTCTCTGTGATGGGCAAAGTCCATGACTTAAATGGACAGATGGTACCTCAATCCAATAATTTCACTTTGGTCACTATAACCCTTCCTAGCATTTACTTTGAGAAAATCTTCTAGGTCTAGCCTACATACAGCAATCAGCAAACATGGCTACAGCTTCAATATAAATACTTGATAATTATGTTGTTTTTAATCAGGTATAGGACATCCTTTATTCCACCTCATAGAAATCAGAGAAGATGAAATGGACTGACAGTTCATAAATAATTCACTTTGTTCTCCTACTTTCCACCAGCATCTGGAAGTCTCCCATATTGATTGCATTACCTTTATTTGTATCCTCAGAAGGAAAATACACTTGAGGTTGTTAGAGAGCCAGTGTCCTCCCAACCTATTTTACAGTGAGACCTTCTTTCCACAGGATCACTTGATAAACTTATATTTCCTCCCAATGGTTTTGTCTCCCCTTAGAAGGGAATACATAGGTAAATAAGACTACTTACAATCAGACCTATATTATCCAGCATATCCACTGCAATAACTGTTTAATGTAGAAGGTCAAAGTCTAAATCCTTTACTCCTTCTTTTTGTTATCTCACTCCTGACTAACTCTTCATGAACTCATTTGGGCTTTTTTTTTGCAAAGATTTTCAATGGTTTGCCATTATGCAGATGAAAAAACTGAGGCAAACAAGGTTAAGTGACTTGCCAAGGATTACACAGTTAGCATCTGAGGTCAAATTTAAACTCAGGTCTGTCTATCTCCATACTCAGCACTCTATCCATTGCTCCATCTAGCCACCCTTCCTCCTCCTTAACATGATTTTAGTCCTTTGTTGCTAATGGCACTGGAGGCCATGTCTACAATCCTCTTCTCTTAAAAAAGATAAATCACCCAAGACATCCTATTTTTCCCCATAAAGTGTCTATCCCTAACTCTTAAATTTGCGGCTAAGAGACAACCTCAAAACTCATAAGAACATTATGATTGATAGAAAACAAAATTCCAGAAGTGGTTGCACTCAAAATTCTTTTCTTTGTGGAGAGAGTTTTCTCCTGATCCTATGAAAGACAATGTTCATCATCACAAACTCTTCTTGGGTCATGGGGACAATTGTAAACTTTTTTGCTACATATCAGCCAATAATAGTCTTCTTCCCTGCTCCATTCTTCATGCTTTACCTCCAAAGCACTCTTAAGATCTCTCCTGGACAGATCTCAGATTTATAGCTAAAGTAAGAATTTATGACCAAGGAGCAACTTTGAAGTGTGTCTGCTCCAACCTCTATGAGTTATATAATATTGATAGCTCTTATAAGTGATGAAAGTTTTTGAGAAGCAATATTTTTTTTAATCTTTATGAGAAATAACTAGTTTAACAAAATGACTTTTAGCAGTTAAACATATCAGTGTTAGTGATTAATCAGTAACTGGATGATTGAGTACAGAAACACCTTTCCAACCCAACTCAAAATGTGGTACCTGGGGGCCCCTGCTTGTTTTCTATTTGTGACAGTGATCTGTAGGGTCCTTCTGAAACTCCTCAAGCAAATTCAGGTCTATAATGAAGAACATCCCACATACACTCTTGGTATCTAGATATATTTATTGACCTGTACATGAGAATTTCCAACAGATATTTTGTGACTCTAAATAATTATAATCTAAGAAAATGTGAGATACCAAGAAAAGGTAGTATGTTTGTTGTTTTGTTTTACTTGTAGAAATGGTTGGCTAGTCTGAACAAATGTTCTCATTTGTCTGGACAAGAAAAAAAATCCTTGAAAGTGAAATGACAAATAAATATTAATAGCTGATTATTATAATGCCTGGAAAGAAATGAAATATTAGACCAGAGTTATATTTCCTGGGTAATTATTTATATTTTGTCATGTTCAATTTAAATCAACTCCCCAAGCATTTATGGAATGTTTATTATGCTTCACATATATTGCTAAGCTTGGGGGATACCATAATCAAAATAAAAATAGCCCTTTCCCTTAAAACATTGCACACATATGTACAGAGAACAGTGACAAGAAATTTTATACAAAATAGGTATCAATTTTTTCTTTACTATTTTATTTCATTATTTTCAATTACATGCAAAGATTAATTTCAATATTCATCCATTTGGAAGTTTAATATCAGAAAAGAATCAACATAATTATCCATATCAATATCAAAATTAACAAAAATCTTATAATTATCTCAATATGTACTGAAAAAGCCTTTCACAAAAAAAGCACTATTCCTATTCCAAACACTAGAGAGTTTAGAAATAAATGGAGCTTTCCTTATAATGATAAATAGTATCTATCTAAAACCATCTGCAAGCATTATATGTAATGAGGATAAACTAGCATCATTTCCTTCCCTGTCTACCTCGTATGGTCATGATGCATTATCCTAGTAATAACTAGTTATAATTTCTTTGCTATCAATATTCATTAGGGTGATTAGTCAGTGATTTTCTTTGTCTGTTTTGGCTCTTCCTGGTTTAGATATCAGCACCATATTGCTGTCATAGAAGGAATTTGGCAGAACTCCAATTATTTTTTAAAATAGTTTATATAGAAATGGAGTTTATTTATTTAATGTTTGGTAGAATTTACCTGTAAATTCATCTTGTAAATCCTGGAGATTTTTTCTCAGTGAGTTTATTAATAGCTTCTTCAATTTCTTTTTTTTATGAAATGTGTTTATTTAAGTATTTTATTTCTAGTTCTGTTAATCTGTGAATATTCTGTAAAAATTCATCCATTTCATGTATGTTGTCAGATATGTTGTCATACAGTCTGGCAAAATAACTCTAAATTATTATTTTTAATTTCCTCTTCATTAGTGGTAAGTTCACCCTTTCCATTTTTGATACTGGTAATGTATTTTTCTGTTTTCTTTTTTCTTTTTTTAAATCCAATTAGCCAAAGGTTTATCTAGGTTATTTTTTTTTCATAAAAACCAACTCTTAGTTTATTTATTAGTTCAATAGTTTTCTTACTTTCAATTATTTTCTTCTAATTAGTCAAAGAAATACAATTTTCAAGAGTTAGAAGTATTGTCTTCTGGGGTTTTCCTTAGCCCAGCTCTCTACAGGGAGCTTACCTGTGACTTAACCCACCCTCTGGGCCAACCCAGGCCTGTCGACCAGCAAACAGTCTCCAGTGAAGAGTCTAAGAAGACCAGAGACAAAGAGAGTCTCTGCAAGCAGTCTTTATTGCTGTGCTTAGCGGTTACATTTTGCAGCCTCTCTTTTGTGGCCACTCTCTGCCCCCGACAGGAACGGCCCTCCTCACCAACCTGGCCCCTGGATGCAGCAGTCCACTCTCTCTCTCTCCTGGAGCCTCTTTCTCTCTCCTGCCCCTCCTATTATCCCCTTAAGTCGGCCTGGATTGGAGTGAAGGAGCTAATCAAGGAGACCCTTGCCAGCATGATCTTCTTCAAGCCCAACCATGATAACGGTCCCTGGGAGTAACTTGAAGCAGGCTGAGATCCTCAGCACTCCCCACATTCCCACGGTTCCAAGTTCCCCTATGGTTCTTCAGTCTCGTGGGAGCTTACCCTGTACTTGACCTCTGGCTCCCTTCAATTGTCTTGGTGTGAAGAGATGTTTAGAATTTAACGTTATTAATTAATGCTTTTCCCCCTTCTGTTTACTTTTTTTGCAAATCTCTAGTCTTGTATTTGAAGACCCAATGATCTGTTCCATTCTTGTCATTTTACCAAATAATTGTGGAAGTCTATTCTGTTGAATGTCAATCTTTTCCTCTAAAGGAATGTGTGAATTTTTGCAAGGTAGTTGATTCTTGGTTGTAATACAATGTCCTTTACTCTCCAGAATATCATATAACTAAGCTAGCAGTTCCTTTAACATTGAAGTTGATAAGTCTTGTGTACTCTTGACTGTGATTCTTTTTGACTGCTTTGTAGTATTTTCTCATTTAGCTAAAAATTCTGAAATTTGCTTACAATATTCCTTGGAGTTTTTATTCTGTGGATTTTTTCAAGATATTTTGTCATCTTCTTCTAGAATTTTAGGGGAACCTTTCATGATAATTTCCTGAAAGCGATTTTCTGGATTTTTTTTTAATCCAGGTTTTAAGATAGACTAATAATTTATAAATTATCTCTCCTCAATTTTCCAAGTCAGTCATTTTTCCTAAGAGGTACTTTACATTTCCTTCTATTTTTTTCAGCCTTTTGGTTTTGTTTGATGGGATCCTGGCATCTCATAAAGTCATCAGTTTCCATTTAATCAATTCTAATTTTTAGGATTTTATTTTCTTCAGTTGGTTTTTGTGTTTCCTTTTCCAGTTGGTTAACTTTACTTTTAAATGAGCTGTTTTCCTTTTCCAGATGGTTAATTTTACATTTTGATGAGACACATTTCTTTTCCAGTTGATCATGTTTACTTTTTAAAGCGTTAATTTTTCAATCAATTTTTCATAATTCTCCTGCATGACTCTTAATTTCTTTTCTCCATTTTTTCTTCTTCCTCTCTTCTTTGATTTTTTAATATTCTTTTTGAGCTCTTCCAAGAGGTCATTTTTTATTTTTGGATTTGTGGGCAATTCATAAATTCCTTTGAGGCTTCACATGTAGTCATTTTGTAGCTGCTTTCCTCTTCTGAGATGGGCTTTTTATTGTCCCGAATAGAACAGTAGCTTTCTTTAGTAAGTACCTTTTGGCTTCTTTGCTCATTTTGCTAATTGACCTCTGTTCCTGGAGCTTTTTGTGTTGGTTCTGAGATCTGGTTCCTGGTTTATTGCCTATGGTAATGCCTATTCATCCACTTGTACACTCCCATAGGGCAGCTCTGTCTTCCTGCTTGTCTCTTTTGTCATCTATGCAGCAATTTGCTCTCTGCATTAGGAAGGCACAACCCAGTCCCATCTGTTAAGTAGTTTTTCCAAGGCTGGAACTTTGTCTTCTAAGCTGAGGTTGGGACACTCAATGCTGGCCTGCTGCAGTGTGACTTGCTGAGCTGGAACCTGAGCTGTGCTGTGGCTAAGAGTCTCCCATTTCTTTCCAGCTCTCCCAACTACACCTACAGTCCCCTTTTACCCAGGTGAGACAGACCCTTACTGTCTCCATGATGTCTTGAGCTAAGAACTTGTTTCACTCTTTTTGGTGGAATCTGTAAATGTAAAATGTATAAAGATTGTATTTAAAGTTCTTTCAGGAAGAACTCTGGGAGCTTCCTAAGCTTTACACCAGCATCTTGGCTCCAGCCCAGAAGTCCAATAGGTACCTATTATATTAAAGCAAGCAATCAGAGCACTGATAATTGGGAAAATCAAGAAAGGTATAGAATAGAAGTGACATATGAGATAAAAGCCAAACAGAGATAAAGATCCCATGAAACAAAGGTGAAGAGGAAAGGCATTCCATGCACGAGATACAAACCATGCAAATATACATTAAGTAAAAATGTAGGTTGTCTAAACAGTTTTTTTCAGGGACAGTGTGGAAGAGCAGTGTCTTGGGAAACCTGAGGAGAAGTGACAAGGGTTTGAAATACTATTATGTCTGACTGGTGGGGAATCAAATCTATTAAAGAGGTAGCAAAGTATTCTATTGTTGTAGTATTACAGTTAAAATTAGACTATATTAGTGGTGGACCAAATTATCATGGATTCTTGATTTTATTTAGCTCTTTTCAGGAACATATGAATAAGAGTAAAGATGGTAGGTGTTTAAAAAGACATAGTCACAGCAAAAAGATGATGGAGCAAATTACTTGATTTGAATCTAATCTGGGTTAGGACAAATCAAGCAGTATTTATATTTTTATGTATTTAAGATGCCTAAAGATTCTCTCTTGTTGACTCAAAAATAGTTTTTTGCATCATTAATGATACAATAACAATAAAATTCAAATTCTCTTTTTTTAATTTTTTTAGTTGTTTTTTTTGCAAGGCAAATGAGGTTAAGTGGCTTAACCAAGGCCACACAGCTAGGCAATTATTAAGTGTCTGTTTTCAAATTTGAACTCAAGTACTCCTGACTCCAGGGTCTGTGCTCTATTTACTGTGCCACCTAGCCACCCCTTAAAATTCAAACTCTTCATCATCATTATTATGCATTTGAACAGTCTAATTCACATACCTGGAAATGCTACATGTTCCAAAACTCATGGACATACCCAAGAGAGAAGGAAATTAGTTCTAGGAAAGACTGAAAGTATTCAGACATCTGACTTTTACTGTCTACTTTGAAATTATTTCATCTTAGGGGAAGTAATGTGTTTATGCAAATAACTGTGACTATTGGTCAATGATTTTACAAAAACAATGCAACTAGAGAGTTAGGTAGGACTGCTTGGCATAGCTTGTGAAGTCTGTCTCTCTGAAAGTCCTTCTGGGATGCCTACTAGTGGAAAAATGATCTGGATAAGGCATGGTGGGTCAGAATGAACTCAATTTAATTATATCTATTTCTGTTGCATATGTGTCCATCCAGATTGTGTGGTATCTTCATGGTGATCAGTAGTTTTTGCTTTTTAAAGAAACACTTAAGATTGTTTGTTTGAAAAACTCTCAATGTAACAGATGCTGTAGCTTGATGAATTACAGAGGCATTATGAATAGCCATCTGTACCCCATAAAATACCCATTTTTATATAATGATATTATGGTGTTCCATATGGTGTCATAGGAGTCGGGCAGCTGGTCAACCAAACATTCACCCTTTTTGTATATTTGTTATAATTAAACAAACACTAAAGAGCCTTAATGTCAATGTCTCAACTATAGGCTAATCATTACTACAAATGACATTATATTCATTATTATATATTTTACACAAGAAACTTTGAAGATTTTTCTCATTTCTCTTTCTAGACTGTCATATAAAATATACCTCCATTAGTTTTTTACACTATTTGGTTTCTAAGATTTTTATTGATAGACTTTCCCTCAAGCAAGTGAGAGAGACAGAGTCTGAAAAACTCTGGGTTCAAGTCTAGCCTATAACAAAACTTGCTATATGACTATGAACAAATTTTTCAACCTCTCATTGAGATAGATCAGTTTTCTTAAAGACTTTAAACTGCATAACAACTGCTAAACTGCATGGTTATAACTTTCACAATATGGAATTCGCTATACTATGGAATTTACAGGCACAGGCAGGCATAAAAAATCAAAACTCTGAGGCCCCAGATATGTATGAATTAGCCTGAACTCTTGTTGAAGCGGGTAAAGGATATTGAACATAATTTGCTTATAAGCAAAGAAACCAAATTTCTAGGACTATATGCTCTATATTAGAAAAAAAGAATAAATAATTAGAATCTGGTACTTTGATTAAGTAACAGCTGACCACTGTATATTTCTAGCAAGACTCATCATAGTTAGCTTAGTAAGACTTAAGAGCCTCAGTCACTACTGTGGAAAGACGATGCCCTTTGACATCTTCATAACCTAGTTTTTTCCTACCATTTCAAACTTTGTTACTCTACTCCCTACACACATACACACACACACACACACACACACACACACACACACACACACACACACAGACAAATACCATAGCCTAGCCACACTGGTCTACTTATTGCTTCTGATATATGATAGTCTATCTTCCATCTCCATATCTTTGCACTGGCTCTTCTCCATGCCTTAAATGTTCTACCAGTCTTCAACTCTTAGAATCTTTGAATTCTTTAGGATTGAGCTGAAACAGCTATCATATAGGCCTTTCCTAGTATCCCTTCATAATTGTGTCATCTGCTTTAAAGATACCTTCCATCTACTACTTATATTCATTATACTGATTTTTATATTTATCTTCCATGTTATAATGAGAACTTCTTGAAATAAAGAAATGCTCTTTTTCCCATGGTGTCTAACATATGTGAGAGTCTTTAAAAAATTCTCTTTTGGTTGAATAATTATTGGCAGTATCACAGAAAATGAACCACAAGAATCAAGACTAGAGAATTCTAATTAGTGAGGAACTGCTTATGAACAGAAATGCTCAGCCCCATAGTGATGCCTACCCTTTTTGTTATGTGTTGATTCACCATCAACACCACCAATAATTATAACCACCAGCAGCCTCTATAAAAATGCAAGACAGATGAAGAATAAATGAAGATTTTTGCAGAAGATAAGGGCTGATAAATGTATCATAAGCAACCTATCATAGATAAATACACTGAAGGAGTCATATTGCAAGGATGTGAGACAATGGCTACATTTCCTAACAGATTGGATTTTACAGGATCACAAAATGATCAACATGTCAACCAAAAATTACATAAGATCATTCTGGGGTGGGAGATTGAATCTCAATCATTGAATACATCTGTGCTCACATAATTTGAGTTTGTTCAATCTGAATATGTATATTAATAAGTAAAATGCCACAGATTCCAGAAGCAATTATTTCCCCAAATGAAATTAACCTTGGAATTTCCTTTGTTTTCTACTTGTAATTAATTTGAAGGCAGAAAATATTTTGAGAATAAGTCTTAGAGAATTTTGAAATTTCCTGTTCGTGTCTTGTACTTGAATAAAATTGAAGTAAGTGTTTTGGATAGAAATAATTCTTAGCTCTTCAAAATCTCAAAAAAGATGCAGAATGAAAACACTGTCCTGTAATAAACTAATTTCCAGCTGTCAAGTATAAGACAGTACCTAACATTTTGTAAGCCAAACTCTCCTGTCATGTAATTTTCAAGTATGTCAGTATATCAAAGCATCAGAGATCTGATTCCGTCAGCATGAGCACATCCTCTTCTAGGAATTTCAAATAGATTTCTATAAATAAGCTGGAATGTTTCCTAAATTGCCAAACTTGTAAATACTAAACTTATATTGATTAAATACTTATAGGATTAGTTTGTTCTCAAAAGATGCATTTATTTCTACACTAAAAAGCAAAGACTCTTACTTATCATTATTAAAATCTTCCATTCTATAATATCTAGTGATCCTAGACACTAGAAGCAGCCTGTTGGGGCAGTAAATAGGGTGTGGGATCTGGACTCAGGAAGGCCTGAGATCAAAGCTGTCCTACAAAAACTTCTTACCTTTGTGGCTATTGGACAAGTGACTTAAACTTTATACACATCAATTTCCTCATCAGTAAACTGGGAATAATAGAAGCATCAATTTTACAGGGATGTTGTGAGGAACAAATAAGATTACATCTCTAAAATGCTTGGCATATACTAGACACTATTTTAAATGCTTTTTTCCCATTTTCTTCCTTATAAGCTCTCAATCAATGTTATTTGAATGGCTAAAAGTAAATACATTTGATAAAAATACTGCCTTCTTAGGAATTAATAAACTATCCTATTGATAAACTTTGTGGAATTCTCACTTTTCATTCAGCACCTTCTGTATTTCCCCATCATTTTCATCAAACAAGTCTTGGTATTTGCAAGTGTTCTGGCCCAGATAAGCAAATGCAGTGCTATAAACCAGATCTCTGAAATATGCCCACTGTTGTCAGCTAGAGAACTCACACAGAGCAAGTGCTCACAAGGGGGTCAGAAGAAATGATATTGAAACACCCTGAAGGTCTCAATGAGGAACTTTATAATTGATTGTATAGATGCTAGGTAAGGCATCCATATGCTGCAAGATTCGTGGATAAAGTGTCCAATTTTTCTTTCACTTCAGCAGATTTCTTTCATTTATAGATAGCAATTGGGGGTTCATTGTCCAGGTTTTATAGAACCCCCCTTTGAGGAAACCCCATAAGAGACCAAAGGAAAGAGTGCTCACAGCTTGATTTCAAACAGACCCCGATATTTTTCCAGGGTTCCCTAGGGTGGATATCTGAATGGACCTGGAACCCTTACATTAATGGGGGGGGGGAATGACAGAAAAATTAAGGGAACACTTCTAAAATTAAACCAGAAAGGTAGGAAAACTTTAGTTTTTCCTTTTCAAGGCTTAGAAGTCCCCATTCTAAACAATCCCAGAGAAGGAAGATCCTAGATGGGATACCAAGGGTCAAAAAAGATGCCTAATGGGGGAGAGGAAAAGACTTCTCCCTCTCAAATCCCCAAAAAGAATACTTTGGGAAGAAAAATAACTAGCTGGGATGGCAAGGATGCTGTCCAGGGTAAAGAGAAAAGTTTAAATATTTTTCTTAGTAACAAGGTACCTTTAAACAAAGAGGAGGTGGGTTATGCTGCATGTTGGATAATTGAAGATAATAATGGCCCAGGCCATAGAAGACAAATGCAGGATTTGAGGGACCTTATTATCTTGGGGATCAAGATCACCCCCCAAGTCCCAAAATTTGAACAAAGCTTTTGAAGTATTCCAAGAAAAAAGATGAAACACCTCCTAGATTTCTTGAAAGAATGAGGGAAAATGTGAGAAAATATTCAGTTTTGGATCTCCAGGATCCTGTGACAGAAGTCATTTTGAGGGTCAATTTTGTCACCAATGTCTAGCCTGACATTATTAAGAAATTGCAAAAATTAGAAAGATGGACCATGAAAGTTTTAAATGTGGTAGAGCACAATATTTTAAAAGAGAATTTCCTAAGTTGAAGGAGGCACAGACTGCCCCTCATGACATTTGACTACAAAACTCAGGGGCTCCTGTTCCTCAAGTTCAACCAAGAGCTCCTGGGAAACCTGAGGGTTGGAGACTCCAGAGAAAAGACCTGGGGAATGTGTGTGTTTGTTCTATGTCCTGTCTTGTGTAAATGTCTGTATTGAATATTTCTGGGTCTGGGAACTCAGTTTGTTTTAAACTGGAGGAGCTGGGAGTTGGGTGGAGGAGTTTCAGAAGGTGTGGGAGAAGGAAGTAGGTATGCAGTGGCCCCCACACGGAGATCATCCCCTCCCTCACTGAGGTGGGGGGTAGCTGTGCTGGTGTGTAGAGTTAAAGAGAAAAGGGGAGGGAAATTCTTAAAGAGGAAAAAAACTGTGGTCTGGGGAGAGTTTAGAAGAGTTTAAGAGAGAAAGAAAGTTTAAAGGAAAGATTGAGAAGTTATAGGAGGGAAGATTTCTTATCTTTGTGAGTGTCTAGTAAAGATCCCATACTTTCTCCCTAGGTTGGGGGAAGGGAGTGGTGGGTTGGACATGTGATAGTCCTGATCCCATCCATCATCTTGTTAAGACTTGAACTCTAGACTGAGAGCCTCACTCACACATTGGGGGGAAGGCAGGGAGACAGGAGACTTCAAGTGCTTGAGTCTTAAAGGGAAAGAGACCCCTCCTCAGGTGGGATACATGATTAGGAAAGAAAGAATATAAAATCAGGGATTGGAGATAAGTCTATTAAAAGGAAAATATGTTTAATGAATATCTGCTCAGAACACTGGCCTTAAAGGAATGACTCTAACTGTTTAAAGTTTCTCAACTAGAATTTTGGGAAGGATACTAAGAATTTTAAAAGAGGGATATTAGCATTGTAACATTCTGACAAAATTTGTACAGTATGGGAAGAATTAAATAACCTAGATTGTTGAAGTGGTTTGGGATTTTAAACTTTATTGTAACAGCTTTGAGTTTAAAATGTGGTATTGTGTTACTAAGAAGAGAAATATCTGTATTATCAGGTATATTTACTGATTTCTTTTGGGAAAAAGCTCAAATTCGTTTTAATGTTAAGCCTATTAATGCTAACAATTGTATTTTTATGTTGGATGGAGCTTTTGGAATATGAGTGCTGGATTCTCTGTGTAAGGTACTGTAAAGCTTATAAAACTAAACTGTTGGGAAATTTAGTTATAATTGCATTGGGATTTTAAATGTATCATATGTATGAGATTGCATTCTGAGAGGTTCTGGATAAAGAGGTCTGGGAGACACAAGTGTAAAGATAGTGGAATAGTCACTTTGCTCTTGTTCCAAGGGAAATGAGATGTTTAAAATAAGAATCCTATGATTAATTTATATTAACAATGTATGTTCAATTTTAAAGAAGTCAAGAATGTGAACTTCTCTCTTGGTATCTGCAGACAATTGATGGAAAGGCTCTGAACAAATAGTAATTATGTGGGGGGGCATTGTAAGGTAACTTATTGATGAAAAAGATGTATTTATCAGTTATGTGATATTCTTTGGTAACTGCAAAGAGATTATATTTGCAATATATGCAACATATGTGAATGTTATTTAAATACTGTATTTTTAAAGCCTGGAATTTAAAAAGTATGACCCTTTCTGGGATAAATCTGTGGGTTCATAAATGATGTAATAATGGAAGTATTGCTCTGTACAATCTAGTATACTAGATTGTGTGTTATTCTTATTGCTGTTCTGTTATATTGGAATTAATAATGTTGGAAGTTTAAGTTCACCTAAGATGTTCTAATGATTTTAAAGAATTTTGAAGAGTAATTTGTGTCTTGGGGAAAACCGTTTGGTGCAGTGGATAGAGCACCAGTCCTGGAATCAGGAGTACCTGAGTACAAATTGAGCCTCAGACACTTAATGATTTCCTAGTTCTGTGACCTTGGGCAAGTCACTTAACCCCAATTGCCTTGCCAAAACAGCACTAATAATTTGTCTGTTAAGGATGGCTAGTAGCTAAACAAGTTTGTGTATAGAAGTTTCTAGCTTATGTATATGTGAATTGGGAATATTTTGGATATACATATGTGTGTGTGTGTGTGTGTGTGTGTGTGTGTGTGTGTGTATTCCAAAACTGTAGTTGTTTGCTTTGAAGTAAAAGCACCTATGTAATATGAGAAAGATAAACACAAGATAATTTGAGATTTTTCTGTCTGATTTCTTGTACAAAGGAAGTGTTTATTTAGGTAAAATACAACAGACTAGAAGGAGGTTTTACTAGCCAAAGCGAATCTGATACACCATCTTTATATAGAGATGGAATAGATATGATTTCAGACAAAGGGTTGTCTCTAGTAAGAGGTAGGAGATGAGGTCTGTAGGACCAGTAATAGTTAGAATATATAGTTTTAGGCAAAGACCCAGGAAGGATACTCAGGTATCCTTACGTAGATGTTTCATTAATTGGGACACCATTAAGAATATAATTGGAATTTAGTGAATTGTATTCACTGGAAGTTCTAATTAGGTAAAACAACTATTTTAGGTAATGGGATTTTTAATCAATTTTCTCTTATGTCAGTTACCAGGATGGTCAACAGAAGGAAATGCTACTGGGTAAATATCATGTTCTTGGAGTCATGGAAGCCAATGTGCTAAAGATATCAGGTGACAAGGATGTACAGCAGAAGGGTCACTTTTCAGTGAGGCCTGAGGTTGGACCCTTTTGACTTGATTTCCCCAAAATGACATTTGGATAATGTCTCACCCGGAAGAATAAATCCAGCCTAGGGCATTTGACTTACCCACATGTCCTCTGACTGAACACTGACATACAGTACTTACATCTGTAGAGGAATTTTCCTTGAATGTCCTGGATCTTTATAGTTGATTATTAGACAAACCAGAAAAAAGAAGTTTTAGGTTAATTGGATCTAATATCCAGAGAAAGGTTAGGTGTCTGGTTCTGACACTTTCTATCAGCTATATGTTATGATAGAAATTAAATTTTCTTAATTTTTTTACAGGGGATATTAGGTAAGAAGAAGAAGAATGGGAAATTCTTAGGACAATTACAGTTACAAGATCTAGTTTAAGGAAAGAAATATGAGTTAGATAAGTTCACCAGGAAAAAGAAAATAGGGGAATATTTTGGAAAAAAAATTCATTTTGGTTAAGAATGTTTGAGTGATTATTATAATAAGATCAAAGATTAAGATTGTTTTATTTTTAAACCACATGCTGGGTACTCTTTGAACTAAAATGATTGTTGAATGTTTATGTTGCAAGCCTAAGTCAATGTGATAACTCTCATTGGGAGTTTGCTCATGTAGTAAAACACTAATGAAAATTTATTGTGTTAAAATGAAGTGTGTGTGTGTGTCAATATGGCAATAAGGCAAAATGCAAATTGTAATAAGCTCCAGAATTTCATTGCTTTGTGATGGAAATATGTGTTTTGATCTAAGTAAAATGTTAAGCAATTCCTTTACCAGAAGACAAGGTCTCAACTAGTCACCTGAGCTGGAAAGGACTTTTGGAACAGATTCAGAAGATGAAGAAAGACAGCCAATGTCTCCAGGAGAGAAGAGAAGAGAAGAGAGAAGAAAAGATACTGGACCAGTTCATCTCCACCATCTCTCGCTTATGTGTACATTGTAACTTCCCCTTGACTCTGTAAGTGTGACACCCCTACTTATGCCCTTCTTCTTATATAAAGGAGGTGGGGAGGCAGGGTGAAAATTTTCTCCATTTAGAGAGAAAGAGGGAAAATATTGTATTGGGTGGCATAATTATATCCTAAATCAGTCTGTATATCCTATCTAGGGAAAGTCATGTCTCAGATTTAGACAATGGGTATTAGTAATGGTGGGAGGAGAATCTTAACTGACAGAAGTCAATGCCCAATCTTTTAGTGTGATTGACTGTTGAACTTGAAGTGATTCATAGCAGTTGAGAATTGGCCTTGGGTGCAGTCCCCCTGGATTCAGCCTAGATTCTCAGTTCCTAGTCAAAGGTGCACTGTGGCACAGGATTCTGATCCAGAGGAGAGAAACACCATGGCATATGACTGAGTCAGTTCAGGTTGACTATTGTTTGTAGCTGTCTGGCCAGGATATTTTCCTGGGGAATAGAAAATGTCTGGACATGTCCAGAAACAAGGTACACATATTATGGATTGTACAATTTAAAGAGATAGGTGACTGAGACTCATGTGAGATGTAATGATGGTACCTGAATCCCTTGTAAAAATTCACAAACTGAGGGACTTGTTAAGAGAAACTATGATTATAAGTTAGTATGGACTTGCAAGGAAAATACTGAAATGGTCATTTGCAAAAAAAATAATTTAAGGAGCATCACTAGTTATATTAGATATTCTTGGGGTTAATCCAATGGGACAAAATCAGGGATTTATTTTAATCAGTTTTGGAGCCAGGAAGATCTAAAGATATTGGTATAAAAACTTGCCAGTGGAAAGAGGTACAGCAACTTTCAGAAATGTACCTATTATGATGATTATATGGCCTATTTAAGAGGGCCCCCTTGGAAGTAGGGATGAACAGTATTATCCATTTTTGTTCCTGGGTTTTTTGGAAACCCAGGAAACTATATTACTGAAAGATCAACTAGGATTAGAGGGAGATTATTAGATTTGTAGGACTACTGCCTACACCCAGTTGTCCAAAGTGTTGGTCAGGGAGTTGCTAAATAGGGTTGGGAAGGCCAAAATTTTTCTTTCTGCCTAGAGAAGGAAGAGACCAGTTAAGGGTCAGGTTATATCATGACTTAAGTGGAGAGAAAAGGAGTATGGATACCTCATTAACTAAGACTGAGGATGTCAATGGGTGGGGAGATACATGGGCCCCAGAAAGAATTATCCAGACTTATGGACCTGCTACTTGAGCACAAGATGGGAGTGGGAGCTATAGAACTCTTAATTTATATTCTGAATAGACTAATAAAACTCTAAGCTATAGTGGAAATAATTACTAAGCAAACAGCTAGGACCTTGAACTTGCTGACTGGCCAAACTATGCTAACAAGAGAAGCAATCATTCAACATAGGGCAGGTGGTAAAGGAGATAGCCAGGGATATCAGAAAATTGGCACATTTTCCAATCCAAATCTGTACAAGCTGATTTAGTACGTCTTGGAAGAAGTTCTCATGGTGGAGACAGTTGTTGGGTATCTTACTTTTGGCCCTAAGTGGCTCTAATGATGAAGAGGTAAAAATATTGATAGAAAAAGTCAGTAGTACTATCAAGGACAAGGGTTGTGAATTAATTTGAGGAAGATACTGTAGGTGAAGTGTGAAGATCAAGTTGTCATTAAAAAGAAAAGAGGGAGGGGTGGCTAGGTGGTGCAGTGGATAGAGCACTGGCCCTGGAGTCAGGAGTACTTGAGTTCAAACCCGGCCTCAGACACTTAATAATTACCTAGCTGTGTGGCCTTGGGCAAGACACTTAACCCCATTGCCTTGCAAAAACCTGAAAAAAAAAAGGGGGAGTTGTTGGTCTTCACAGGGTAGAAGTTCCCCTTGAAATCCATTACAAAGGGCAGATGGCTCCAGTAAATCACATAACTGTGAGAGTTTTCCTAATCACATTCCAAAAATGATAAACCCAAGATTAGAAGAATCTAGTCCTTAACTGGTCAAGAATAACCTAGAGATTTTGACCTAATGCAAGTGAGTTTGCACAATTAGTTAATGGAATATTATCCCACATACTTCCTGTGATGATTGGGGTTCATCAACACAACATGCATCATATAGTGAGGGGGGATCATATTAGGGACATGCCATAGCATAGGCAGACCTCTTAAGACTGTAACTCAAGGGGGGCGGAGCCAAGATGGCGAAAAGAGCCCATCTTGTCTTGGGAGCTCTCTCATAAAACTTCTAAACTAAGGACTAACTAAATTTTTGAGAGACAGAACCCACAGAGGGACCCAGTGAGGCAGTTCTCCTACTCAAGGCAACCTGGAAAAGAGAAGAAAGGCTCTGTTCCCCGGGGTTAGAGGGGCGGCCCATCAGAGGGGTGGTCCACCAAAGTGAAACAATCAGCCTCCTGGAGGCAGTCCCAGGGCGCTGGGAGCCTTAGCTCCCAGCAGCCGGGGAGTTTCCTGACTTAAGCCCCGGGGAGCACCAGGCACAAATTGGGGGAACAGAGGTGGGGGACCTCTGCCAAAGCGAGCAGGTGGAGCCCAGCCCTCAGGGCACACAGCAAGCAGCATGATCTCAGCAGCCCAGATCCAGGAAACAGAAGCAGGTGGAGCTGGTAAGCAGGAGCCCCCAGGGCATGAGCCCACTGAACCTAGGGAGGGGAGTGAAGAGAGAGACTGCCAAGCTCTGCCCCTGGAACAGGACTCTGGGGCTCTGACCACATTCAGATCCTGATCCCAGTCTAGGCCCCCCCATAGAACAGCAGGGCCCCCCCACCTCAGCCCTGTGGCAGAGGGGGGTGCATAAGGTCATTCACAGACCAGGAGGGAGGAAAGAGCAGCACACACTGAGACCCTTGTGGGAGTCTCCCCAAAGCTCAGAAAGCACCCCCCAAAACAGGCTAAGGCTGGGAAAATGAGCAAGCAGAGAAACGAGAAGAAAACCATTGAGAAATATTGTGCCTTGTAAGCCCAAGTAGGATCAAAACAGTCTGAAGAGGAGGAAGTAAAAGCTCCTGCATCTAAAGACTCCAAGAAAAAACAGAAATTGGGCTCAGGCTATGACAGAGCTCAAAAAAGACTCTGAAAATCAAATGGCCAGAGCTGAACAGAAGGTGAAGCATAGAGATCGGAGAAGGGGAAAATATGAGGGACTTAATGATGATGAACTGCATGTATTCCTGTACAGAAAAATGACACTGATAACACGCATATGAACTTTCTCAGTTAACAGAGCAGGTGAAGGAGCTTTTATAGATGAAGCACAGTTGAAAGCTGAATTTGAAGATAAAATATGGTGTAAAAATGGAATCAACAGAAAACAAGAGATATGTAAGGGGAGAAAGAAAAAGGAAAGGGGGAATAGGCCAAGATATTTCATATAATAAGATTGTTCTTTATTATAATGAGCTATTGCAATGTTATGGAAGGGGGAAGGCAAGGGGGAATGAGGGAATCTTCCCTCTCATCAGAGGTGGCTAGGAGAAGAAACAGCATATATACTCAATGGGGTATAGACATCTGGAGTAAGAAGGAGAGAAGGGGGACAGGGGGAAGGCGGGGGGATGTGAGTCATGGAGGAGAGGATGGACCATGGTGGGAGAGTGGTCAGATATAATGCATTTTTCTATTTTATTTCTTGCAAGGGGCTGGGATTGGATGGCCTATCCGGGACCATAGGGCCAGGTGGATGCTGGGTCTAAGGGGTGGTATGGAGGTTCGGGGCCTCTTGGCCCCAGGGCCGGGGATCTGTCTGCTGCGCCACTCAGCTACCCTATAGTAGAGTCAGTGAAAGGAGAGAGAAAATATAGTACATGGTAGTGGAGAAATATGAAAGGAGGGAGTTGCGATTAGCAATGGCAACGGTGGAAAAAATATGGAAGCAACTTTTGTGATGGACTTATCATAAACAATGTGATCCACCCACGACAGATTTGTTGGTGTTGGAACACTGACTGAAGCACATTTTTTATTATTATTATTTTTTGGGGGGTGCAGGGCAAATGGGGCTGGATGGCCTGCCTGGGGCCACATAGCAGGGTGATTGTTGGGTGTCTGAGGCTGGATTTGGGCTCCGGTGCTCCTGGCTCAAGGGCCAGTGCTCTGTCTGCCACCCAGCCACCCCTACTATTATTACTATTTTATTTTATTTTAGGTCTTTTTTTTTCTTTTTTTGGTTTATGCAGGGCAGTGGGGTTGGGGTGGCTTGCATGTCACACAGCTGGGTGATTGTTGGGTGTATGGGGCCAGATATGGGCTTGGGTGCTCCTGACTCTAGGGCTGGTGCTCCATCCACTGCACAACCTGGCCATACCTACAATTATTACTATAATTTATTTTTGATTTTTAATTTTTATTTTATTTTTTTCTCTCCCCTTTATCACTCAAGCGAGTCTATATTTTTGGGGGGAGGGGGCATTTTGTTTACTCTTAAACAAGAATATTTTATTAATGTATAAAAAATTGTACAAAATGAGAATAAATATTAAAATTAGGGAAAAAAAACTGTAGCTCAAATTCTGAGAGCCTATGAAAAATCCAGGTGGGAGTGGAAAGAGTGTCTAAAGACTATATAATACCTGATGTAATAATACCACTTTGTGCCTTTCGCTAGGTAAGGCACCTGTATCCTGCAGGATTCATGAATAAAGTGTTCAGTTTTTTCTCTCTCACAAAAAAAAGAATTGATTGTACAATATGGGAGACACTGGCACAAGACCATCCAGCATGGTGGGCGCTCATCAATGAGGGTGTGTACTCTATGAGAAAGACAGTATTGAAGGAGCTCAAAGAAAATAAGTTTAGAGTACCCACCCCAAGTGTTCACACATGGACTATTTGTGCCCAACCTGTGGTAGAGCATCCTGTGCTCATATTGGTCTGATCAGCCACAGAGTCAGACACCCTGCAATTTGTCTTAAACATAGTGATGCCATTTTGATCTTCTTTGATAATGAAGGACAAGAACCAACCAACCAATATTTGATAGCTTTGATCTTTTACTGATACTGAAAGGACTCAAAGGACGTAGGTTTCTCATGAAACATACATAATTTTGAAAACTATATATCCTCAAATGTGAGACTTTATATAAAAGGTACAAGTTTCTCCTTAACCTCTTCACAACTCCAGTGATTTCCTTTTATATGTTCTCAGTACTTTATTACTCTCATCATTAGGGTCTTCCATGACCACAACATCCCCACTGATAAAAGGTCAGACTAGGTCAATGTACATAAGAAAATACATGCTATGTCCCTTATATATCAGAGTTCTCATATCTACTGCAAGCTGTGGCCTGGATTAAAAAAAAGAAAGAGGGAAAAGAGGTTGAGTTTCTCTATATCAATGGAAATAACATTTGCTGCTTCTCTTAAATAGTCACTATAATTTAAAAAACATTTCATGGTAGGAAAGTCAAGGGAAAAAGTGAGGGAGAAAAATGAGGAAGAAAAAAAATTAGACTCATGAAACATTATAGGAAAGAAACTAATCTGTCACAGAAAGACCCAGAAAACTGAATTCTGGATACATAAGTGTGAATTCTTCCTCTGCCACTCAATGTCTGTGATTGTGGTTAAATTACTAAATCTCTTAAAGCTCAATTTCCTCAACTATAAAATGAAAGAGATCACTAGATGGTCTTTAAGGTCGCTTATGGCTCTAAATCTATTATCCTATTGCCTCATTTGAACATTATTAGTTTATTTCAGTGTTTTTATAATGGGTTAATAAGAAAGAGTTAGGGTTATTTGTACTAACATATGAAAATAAACTGCAAACACATGGAAAAAAATAGCCTGACCCAAGAAAATGGGACATCTGTTTTATTTAGTTGCTGGCATAGTGTTTAAGGAGAAACAAGAAAAGTGATTTATGTTTTCATATGATGTATTATAGAGAATTCTTGAACCCAAATATGGACCTCCACTTTTAGGACATCTATTTGACAGAAGAAGAAAAATAAGATTTGTCCTTGTCTTATTCAAATGCTATCTTTTCCTCCTTACAAATAAGTTATTCTTTGTGAGTATCCTTGAACATCAATTTATGCTTGGGAAGACTGAAGCTGATAGCATTATATATCATTGGGGCAACTCAACACAATAAATCTCCTGCATTAAGTTTTTGGAGTAGGAGAAAACTCATTTAGACTTTAATGCTCTTTGCACTTTGGGATAAAACAGGCAACATAAGCAGAAAGGACAAGTTCCAAATATCTGTCAGATTAAAGTCATTTTGTAAAAGAAATTGAATTTGACCTAATTGAAAGATTCTGGAATAAATTCCATCTGGGATGTTTAGCACCCATGTGACTTTAGGCAAGTGTCTAACTTCAGTGCAAAGAATGAGTTTGGAGTATTCAGGTTCAGAGGGTCCATACAGCTCTAAATCTATCATCTTATGTAGCATTAGAAGAAGTAGTACTAGTAGTAGTAGTAGTTTAGTTGTAGCAGTAGTAGTATTGTTGTAATAGCACTTATTATTGTTGTTGTAGGAGGAGGAGGAGGAGCAGTCCTTAGTAATTGAAGAGGACCATGACATCACATGAAAGATGGAATGACTTGCACATTATGATTATTGTATCTAGGGGAATGTTGTGCAAAGACATCCTTCTCAGAACTGGTTTTCCGGAACTGTTTCACTCCATGTCCTGATTTGATTGGAAAAAGGACTTCTGGTGATGGTCTGGATGCTGTGAGAGTCCTTGGCCTTATGAATATGGTTTCCTCCCATTATCTACTCCAAATTTCACAAGTATGTTCCAAGTACCCATTTTACCTATGTTACTACAATCCTTGTATACTTCCAACTCATTCTTTCTAAACTCTTTCTTGTATCTTTAATCCAATTTGTATTACTTAGAGCTTTCATTACATTTCCTTTGTATTTTGTTAGTCTTTTCTACTGGCCATTTGTTAAGGATTTTAATTTTTGGAATAAAAAAAGTATTTTTGTAACATAGTACAATTAAAAAGATGATTATACATGAAGCTGCAAATTTACATTGCACAAATTACTATTCCTTTCAATTACACCACAAAGTCAACATGTAAATTTCTTTTTTATCTTCCCTCCTTCCACTGTCCTACAGATGGCTACCATTAGACACAAATAAGAATATATGCATTTATATATTATGCATATATGTATATGTATATAAATACATGGATAAATATTTATATATAGTTTTATATGTGTTTATGAGTTCTTTCTCCGATGCAGAGACATCTTTCTTCATATGCCCTATTTATATTTATATATAATATAAATTTATTTGTATTATATATAATTTTTATTTATTTATAACAATTTATTATTTATAATATTCATGATATTTATTATGTATATATTTATTATATAGTATATATTATAGATATTATATAGTTATATAGCATTTATAATAATCAAAATAACAATTCTTTGAAGACATTCTTAAAACAATGTTGCTGTTATTGTGTGCAATGTTCTCTTGGTTCTGTTCATTTCCCTCTTCATTGTTTTGTGCAAATCTTCCCATATTTTTATAAAAATCATTGAGATCATCATTTCTTATAGTACAGTGGTATTCTATCACAATCATTACCACAACTTGTTCAACCATTCCCCATTTAATGGCCATTCCTTCAATTTCCAGTTTTTTGCTGCCACAAAGAGAGCTGCTATGAATATTTTGAAACATATAAAAAGTTTTTTCTCCATTTTCTCTAATTATCTTCAAAAACAGAAAAACTAATAGTATTGCTGGATCAAAGGGTATTGGTAGTTTTATAGCTCTATGAACATAATTGCTCTTCAAATCCAGATTGCTCTTCAAAAGAGTTAGATCAATTCAAGATTCCACCAACAGTGAATTAGTGTACCAATTTTTCCACATGCCCTCCAACATTTGTCACTTTCCCCTTCTATCATTTTAGCCAATCTGGTGAGTATAAAATAAGAGGACCCTCTGCTGTTTTAGGAAATCAAGCCTAGCAGTGATGAGCAGACATGATCCTCTTCTGTGACCATGGGTAAGGAAAATCAAGCGCAAGCCTGTTGCAGTCCTGCAAGGAGCAATAACATTTGACCTGGGACTTATGGGAAAAGAGAGGAATCCCTGAAGATAAGAACACAGAAAGCATTTAGAATGCAAGAAGGAGAATCTGAACCCTAGGGAAGCATTTCCCACACTTTTGGATTAAAATTTTGATTATAATAATATTATTAGGCATCTAAAAATAAACTAAGACAAATTAAAAATAAAAATGAGTAAGCAAAGGAAAAAAGAACTCAACCACTGATAACTACTTTGATTTAAAAGAAGATCTGGCCTCATTTTCAGAAGAAGCTAATGAATAATAATATTCCTAAAGAGTAATGTCATTTGGTCACTAGTCCAGAGAAGAAATCTTGAAAGAGTTTTAAAAAGGAGTTCAAAATCAAATAAGAAAGAATGAGAAAATATTAGAAAAAATAACATAGAAGCTTTCCAAGATAATTATGAAATGGGCGGCTAGGTGGCATAGTGAATAAAGCACCAGCCTTGGAGTCAGGAGTACCTCAGTTCAAATCTGGTCTCAGACACTTAATAATTACCTAGAAGTGTGGCCTTGGTCAAGCCACTTAATCCTATTTGCCTTGCAAAAAAAAAAACCTAAAAAAAGATAATTATGAAAAAGGAAAATTAATAAATCAGAAAAAGAGAAAAATTTTAAAAAGGAAATAATTCCTTGAAGACTAGATTTGTACAAATATAAATAATTAAATGAAACTATAAAGCATCAATAGAAAAAATAGAAAAGAATCTTAAACATTTCAATTGAAAAACAGCTGATCAAGGAGAAAAAATATAAGAATTATCAAACTTTCTGAAAGTCATGATCAAAAAAATAATATGGATAAAACATTATAGGAAATTATTAAAGAAAATTGTCCAGAAGTTCTAGAACAAGAAAAAAATGTAGAAATAGAAAGAATATACTGACCACCACCTGAAATGTACTGTTAGAAATAGAAAGACTATATTGATCACTACCACTAGAAAGCAAATTTATAAGAATGTCATAGTCAATTTTCAAAATTCCAAATCATAAGAGGAAAATCTTTTTTTTTAAAGGAAAATCTTTTAAGCAACAAGGAAAAGAAACAACTTAAATGCTGTGGGAAAACAATAAGGATTTTGCAAGATATAACAGCTTCTACATTAAAAGCCTGTAGGTCTTGGAACATTATGACAATGATTTTTGCCCTTTGTTCTCAAAGAAGATCATGACATGTGGAGTGGTGATGCCATGACAAACACATGAATTGGATTTGAATGAGGGGGATGTAGCCACTTTCTCCTCCAGAATCATCTGGCTGCAGTGGCCATATATGAATCAAAATACCTGGAGATAGCCTTGGATGCCAGGCAATCATGAGCAGTTAGGTGGTACAATGGATACAGTACCAGTCTTGAAGTCAGGTAAAACACTTTATTTTGCAGAACAAAGCAGTCAGAATTACATCCAAGAATCACAGCAAAGCTGAATAATATCTTGGTTTTTGAAATGGTCATTTAAAGGAACTGAAAGAATTTCAGGTACCTTTAACAAAAAACCAATAGGAAATCACTAAAGGTTGACTATATAAGGTACTGTTTAAAACCAAGTAGTTTATTTGTGAAAAGTAATATTAGTAATTAGCAGTTATTATTATTAGTGGTATTATAATAGTATTCTTAAAATTGTTTTCAATACCAAGGTAGTTTGAAAGAAAGGTTGGGATTAAGTTGTATATGGTGATGTGATTCTTAAAAGAAAAAAGAAAAAAGGAGCAATGATCTCAAAAACTGAGGTATTAATGCAAAAACTAATTCAGAGGAAGCACATAGGATTGAAGAGCTGGTAATAATGGAAACTTGCAATTGGATTGACGAGGAAACAATGTATACAACTGAAGAGTTTTAGTCTTCTAAAGTGAGGAAATGGAAATGGGGTAGATCAGGAACTTATAAAAAGGTATATAGAATAGAATTAGGAGGAAGGAAAGAATAGAAAAGGCATAAAAAGCTAAGAAGAGAAAAATAAAGGCAACTGAAATAGAACAAAAAGAAAGACTGGGAAGGAAAATTGGAAGTAAAAAATGTAGGGAAATTCATAAGTAGTAATAAATTTGAAAGTGAATGAGGTAAAAACTCTCCCATAAAATACAAGTGGATAGCAGAATGGTTTAAAAATCAAAATCCGGGGTGGCTAGGTGGCACAGTAGATAGAGCACCGGCCCTGGAGTCAGAAGTACCTGAGTTCAAATTGGTCTCATACACTTAATAATTACCAAGCTGTGTGGTCTTGGGCAAGCCACTTAACCCCCCATTGCCTTGCAAAAAAACTAAAAAAAAAATCAAAATACAATAACATAGTTTTTACAAGAAATACATTTTAAAATGAATTAAAATTGATACAATGGAATGTATTATGCTTCAGTTGATGCCAAAAGGGTAAGACTAGCAATTATGCTTTTATAAATCAGATAAAGTTTTGTGTAAAATAGGTTTAATTAAAAAATACAAATAAGGGAACTACATTTTGATAGAAGGTATCATAGACAATGAAGCAATATCAAGACTATAATTATATGCACCAAATACTAAAGCATCAACATTTTTTTATTTTGGAAAATTTTTATATTTTATTTTTTCAAATTACATGTAAAAAACATTTTAATTTTTTTTAATTTTACAATTTCCCCCTAATCTTATTTCCCTCCCTCCCCACAGAAGGAAATCTAACAGTCTTAACATTGTTTTCATGCTATACATTGATCAAAATTGAATGTGCCAAGAGAGAAATCATATACTTAAGGAAAAAATAACATATGAGAGAGAAAAATTACATCATAAAATAACTTTTTTAAATTAAAGGTGATAGTCATTGATCTTTGTTTTAAACTCCACAATTCATTTTTGGATACAGATGGTATTCTCCATCACCAGATACCCTAAAATTGTCCCTGATTGTTGCACTGAGGAAATGAGCAAATCCATTAACATTGATCATCAATCCCACGTTGCTGTTATGGTGTACAATGTTCTTCTGGTCCTACTCATATCTCTCAGCATAAGTTCATGAAAATCCTTCCAAACTTCACTGGAATCCCATACCTCCTGTTTCTAATAGAACAATGTGTCCTGGAATATATATATATATATATATATATATATATATATATATATATATATATATATGTATATATATACATATATATATATATATATATATACTACAATTTGTTCAGCCATTCCCCAATTGAGGAACATTCATTTGATTTCCAATGCTTTGCTACCACAAACAGGGTTGCTATGAATATTTTTTTGCACAAGTGATGCTTTTACCATTTTGCATGATATCTTCAGGATATAGACCCAGTTGCTGAATCAACAGATATGCACATTTTAATTGCCTTTTGGGCATAATTCCTGATTGCACTCCAGAAAGGTTAGATGAGTTTGCAGCTCGGCCCACAATGTGCCCCAGATTTCCCATATCCCTTCCAACAATGAATGTTGTCCATTCTGATCATATTGGTCAATTTGATAGGTGTGAGGATGGTAGCTCAGAGCTTTAATTTGCATTTCTCTAATCAGTGATGTTTTAGAATAATTTTTCTTATGACTATGTATAGCTTTGATTTCCTCATCTGTAAATTGCCTTTGCATATCCTTTGACCATTTGCCAATTGGAGAATGGCTTGTTTTTTCATAAATTTGACTCGGTTCTCTCTCTCTCTCTCTCTCTCTCTCTCTCTCTCTCTCTCTCTCTCTCTCTCTCTCTCTCTCTCTCTCCATCTCTCTCTCCATATATATGTGTATATATATATATATATATATATATATATATATACATGTATATATAATATACATATTAGAATTGAATCCTATGTCAGAAATACTAGTTGTAAAAATTGATCCCCAATTTACTACATTTCTTTTGATCTTGATTAGAGTTATTTTGTTTGTTTGTTTAATGTATTCGAAATTATCTTATTTGTTTTTAATGATATTCTCCAACTCTTCCTTGGTCATAAACTGCTTCCCTTTCCATAAATCTGACAAGTAAACTATTCCTTGATCTCCTAGTTTGTTTGTAATATTATTTTTATATCTAAACCCTATATCCCATTTTGATCTTGTCTTGGTATAGGGTATGAGATGTTGGTCTAATCCAAGCCTCTGCATACTAACTTTCAATTTTCACAACAGTTTTTATCTAAGAGTAAGTTCTTTTCCTGGAAGCTGGACTCTTTGTGTTTATCAAACAACAGATTACTCTAATAGAGCTACAATTCTCAAGAGTTATGAGACTCTTTCTCCCAGGTGGAGACAGAGCCAGTTTCATCTTCTTGGATAGCTATTTTTTTTTCTTTTCCCTTTTTTAACTTTTCATGTATCTCTTGAGTTTACTGCTTGAAGTCAAAATTTTATATGTAGCTCTGGTCTTTTCATTAGGAAAAATTGGAAGTCTCCTATTTCACAAGTTGTCCATCTTTTCCCCTGGAAGAGAAGGCTCAGTTTTACAGGATAGTGAATTCTTGGCTGCATTCCAAACTGCCTTGCTCTTCGGAATATTGCATTCCAGACCCTTCCATCCCTTAATGGTGAGGCATTCAGGTCCTGTGCAATCCTTACTGTGTTTCCTTGGTATCTAAAGTTTTTCTTTCTGATTGCTTGCAGGATTTTCTCTTTTATCTGATAGTTCTGAAATTTGGCAACAGTATTCCTTGGTGTTTTCATTTTGGGATCCCTTTCAGGAGGGGATCAATGTTTTCTTTCAATAATTATTTTGCCCTCTGGTTCAATGATATTAGGGTAATTTTCCTTCAAAAGATCTTGAAATATTGAGTCCAGGCTTTTTTATTTAAATCCTCATTGTGTTCAGGAAACCCAATGATTCTTATGTTTTCTCTCCTGGATCTATTCTATAGGTCAATAGTTTTGTTGATGAGGTATTTTATGTTTTCTTCTATTTTTTCAATTTATTTGGTTTTATTTAACATATTCTTGTTGTCTCATGAAGTCATTCATTTCCACAGATTCCATCCCCTTTTTTTAAGAGAATAATTTTCTTCATTCACCTTTTGAAACTCCTTTTTCCAATTTGTCGATTCTATTTTTGAAGGAGTTTTCTATTTGCCCAATTGTGATTTTGAATTATTTTCTTGTTGTGAGATGCTAATTTTCTCTTGTAAGATGTTAATTTTCTCTGGTAAGGTGTTAATTTTCTCTTGGATTTCTTTTCCCAGTTTTTCCAATTGGTTTTTAAATTCCTTCCTGATGTCTTCTAAGAAGTCTTTTGGGGCTGGAGACCAATTCATATTCTCCTCAGAAATTCTAGCTCTCTCTGAGTTAAGTAGTTGAGGTAGTTTTGCAATGGACCCTCCCCTCCCTTAATACTGGCCTGTCTTCATTTTCCTAGGACCTTGTGGGTTGGGCTCTCAGGCTATATAGTTAATCTTATTATTCATTCAGTACTGAGAGAGAGTTGCTGTCCATACCTGAGCTTGGTGGGGGAGGGGGGTTGTTATTCTGGGAAGAGTCCCTCTCTCTCACAGGGATGGGTGGAGTGGGACTCAGCTGTTAACACAGTGACTCCACTGAAACTATGGGACTGGCAAGTCTGGTTTTCCAGGCCTCTGGAGCTGACTGGATTAATGTCTAACCATGCTGGAGTTCTCCCACCCACTGCACTGGAACTCTCCCTCTAACCTCATTGGAGCTCTCCTGCCTGATTACAAAGCCAAAAGCTTCCATGGCTGTTCTGAGGTTAGTGTGACTCTCACCCCAATGCACCTGCACTGGCTCTTGGCTCTTGGCTCTCTGTCCTGGGCTTACCCACATTTCCCTGAGACAGACCTTGTTGGCAGATGTTCATCTCCTTTGTTCTGTTTATTTTTTTGGTTTTGTTTTTTTGAATTTTGGTAAGAAGCTCATTTCATATTGGTTCTGAGGGAAATCCAGGACATCTTAGCACAGTGCCTGAATTCTCTCCACCATCTTGGCCAGAAGTCCCTTGACTATCTAGAATTTTAGATAAACTAAAGAATATTGCTACCTGGAAAGAAATAAATGAAACAAGAAGGAAAATACCTTTTTCTTTCCAGCCACTGATGGTACCATTAAAAATATTGACCATATCTTAGTACTCCAAAATTTTATAATTAAAATCATAAAAGCAAAAGGTATTAAAAGCAGATCATAATACAACAAAAATCATATTTAATAAGTACCAAGAAAATATATATCTATAACTAATTAGGAATTAAATAACCATATCTTAAAGAATGAGCAGGTTAAAGAGCAAATTATACCTACAATAATTTCATTAAAGAAAATGATAATTTTGAGACAATATACCGAAACCTTTGGGATTCTGAAAAAGTAGTGATTAGGGAAAATGTTTATTTCAAAATGCTTATATAAACAAAATAGATAAAAGCAAACTAATGAGTTAATTATTCATTTATGAGAAATTGCATCCTCCTTCAAGTAAGTCTTAGGGACTATCTTGATGGGATTTGAAAGGTAAATCAGTTTCTTAAGTTGACATGTACATTCAAATTTGTATCTGTTTTAAAGACCAAGTGTTATACACACAAACATGCATATATATATGTATATGTATGTGTATGTGTATACATATATGTATATGTATTTGTATTTGCATTTGCATTTGTATATGTGTGTATGTGTGTATGTGTGTGTGCATATGTATATGTATATGCACATGTACATGCATATGTATATGTATGTGTATGTGTATATGTATATAAACACACATATAATAGGGCAAAGCTCATCATTCACAATATTCTACACATACTGGTCTTCCATGGGTCATGAGTTTGTATTTTAAGACAAGACATGTAAACATATATATTTTATATGATCATATGCATTTTAAACTCAGAAAATAAGATTTTTTAAAAAATAACTAAGAGCTCAGCAAATGCATCAAGTATTTAGCTACCAACAGGGAGGCACAATAAATTTTCACTACCTAGAAAGGATCATATCTTCTAAGTGCTTGGATACCAAATCCTAATCTTAAATTCTAAAAGAACATATTGTGATTGTATTTACTTTAAGAAATGTAATTTGAGAAAATAAAAGTGTAAAATTTCCCCCCATGTTATGAAGTCTGAAGAGTTCAAGTTATTCTTGCATCAATTTATATTAATCATACCAAAGAGGGTTGAGAAAGAATAAAGCCATGGGTTTCAATTAACATCACAAACCAAAAAGAAATTAAAAGAATTAAATAATCTGAATGCTTGGTAGTAATACATATAGAAAATTTGCATATTCTTTTCATCTTACTGAAAATATTTTATATATTAATTTTTAATAATTTCTACTTAGAATATTTTTTAAAAGTACTCTGCTTTATTCTGAATTTTACCTGTCAAGGATGCCAATACATGAAATATAATAGAATAAGGTTTAAAGTACAAAGCAGCAGTTATTGACATATGTTCATTTGTTACAGTGATAGGTACTTCTCCAAGCCTCCATTTGGGGTTTTCATGGCAAAAATACTGAAATGGTTGTCATTTTCTTCTCCAACTCATTTTATAGATGATAAACCTGAGGCAAGTATGGTTAGGTGACTTGCTCTGTGTCACACAGCTAGTAAGCATCTGAGGTCAGTTTTAACTCAGTTCCTGCTGACTAGCCAATCAGTACTCTTATGCTACTTAGCTCAATCAATCTGATATCCCCAAAAGGAAAATGTTCCAAAGTCTCCATGGAAACAAGTTGAAAATAGACACATATTTAGCATTCACCTTCCCTATATGTCTGAACTTGGGTCTTCATGACTCCAGGCCCAGAGAACTACCCACTGTGCCCCCTAGCTGCTCAGGTATAGACATAGTACTAATAATACAGAATATTTCTTACAAACATCAAGCACAATGATTTGTGAATGTGTAACCAGTTATCAATGAAAGAAACATTTTTAATTGTTATAGCAAATGGTAAAGGGGCAGGATAACATAGTGATCAAGAAAATTTCAAAATCAGGAAGCTAGAGGTTCAAATATAGCCTCTTTACAAATCAGCTATGTTGTCTCGGAGAGCTCCTTTAACTTCTGCATGTCTCACAGTCAATCTCAATGATAATGAATTAAAGAGTAATTAGAAATGTGCTTTGGTATAGGAAGCTTCCTTTTTGGGGAGCCCACAAAATGAAATCATAGGAATGGTCTATTGTTTTCTCTATGTCTGTCTCATTATTTCCAACCTTGTCTCTCTTTAAAATATGTGTGTACATATATATGAATAGAGATTTAGATATAGTTAAGATAGAAAGATATATTAAAAACATAAGACACAGGTGCAGTTAGTGGTGCAGTGGGTAGAGCACCAGCCCTAGAGTCAGGATGATCTGTGTTCAAATCTGACCTCAGACACTTAATAATTATCTAGCCATATGACCCATTTCCCTGCAAAAACCAAAAGAAGAAAAAAGAAGAAAACATAAGACATAGTAAGTGCCATTTTTGTATCCTAGCTATGTGATTAGTATTTCAATATATATATATATCTTTTTTGGGGGGTAGGACTTGTACAAAACTTTTGATTTTCTTTTTTTATTATATATTTTATTTGATTTCCAATTATAAAAATGGTAGTTTTACCAATCATTTTTTGCAAGGTTTTGAGTTTTACAATTTTTTTCTACCTTATTCCCTTCCCTCCCTCCTCCCCCCAACAGAAGGCAATCTTATATGGTCTTTACATTTGCATCTATGATATGCATAGATCAAAACTGAATGTGTTGTGAGAGAAGAAACAGAGCCTAAAGGAAGAAAGAAAATATTAGAGATAGCAAAATTATATAACATATAAGGCAACTTTTAAAAATTGAAGATAGTTAGCTTTGGTCTTCATTTCAACTCTACAATTCTTTCTCTAGAGAAGATGATATTCTCCATCAGAGATCCCTTAAAATTATCACTGATTATTGCACTTATGGGGTGAAAAAGTCTATCGAGTTTGATCATCACCCCATGTTGTTGTCAGAGTGTACAATGTTCTTTTGGTTTGGCTCATATCACTGAGATTCAATTCATGCAAGTCTTTCCAGGCTTTTCTGAAATCCCATCCCTCATGAATTCTTATAGAATAATAGTGTTCCATCACAAACATATACCACAATTTGTTCAGTCATTCCTCAATTGATGAGTATCTGCTCAATTTCAAGTTCTTTGCCATTACAAACAGAGCTGTTGTGAATATCTTTGCATATGTGGTATTTTTTTTTACCATTTTCCATGCTCTCTTCAGGATACAGACCCAATAGTGATATTACTGGATCAAAGGGTTTGCTTATTTTCATTGTCCTTTGAGTATAATTTCAAATTGCTCTCCAGAGAGGTTGGATGGAGTTCACAGCTCCACCAACAATGCATTAATGCAGATTTCCCACATACCCTCCAATAATGATTATTTTCCTTTCTGGTCATATTGGCCCGTCTGAAAAGTGTGAGGTGGCACCTCCAAGATACTTTAATTTGCATTTCTCTAATCAATAATGATTTAGAACAATTTTTCATGTGACTATAGATAGCTTTGATTTCCTTATCCCAGAATTGCCTTTGCATATCCTTTGACCATTTGTCAATTGAGGTATCTCTCTTTTTTTAAAATAAATTTGACTCAGTTCACTAAATATTTTAGAAATTAATCCTTTGTCAGAAACACTACTTGTGAAAATTGTTTTGTAATTTATTATATTTGTTCTGATCTTGGTTACAGTGTTTTTATCTACGCAAAAGCTTTTTAATTTATTTCAATTGAAATCAACTAGTTTGTTTTCTGTGATGTTCTCCAACTCTTCCTTAGTCATAAACTGCTCCAATTTCCATATATCGAACAGGTAAACTAATCCTTGTTCTCCCAATTGGCTTATAATATTGTCTTTTATTCCAAATCTTGTGCCCATTTTGATGTTATATCAGAATAGGGTGTGAGATATTGGTCTAATCCTAGTTTCTGCCTTATGATCTTCCAGTTTTCCCAGAAGTTTTTGTTGAAGAGTGAGTTCTTATCCTAGAAATTGAACTCTTTGGATTTATCAAACATTAGCTTAATATAGTCATTTTCTTTTGTCTCTTTTGCACCTAATCTATTCCACTGGTCCACCACTCTATTTCTTAGTGAGGACCAGATATGGTTTTGATGACTTTAAAATACAATTTTACATCTGGTATGGTGAGGTCGCCTTCTTTTTCTTTTTTTCATTAATTCCCCTGATATTCTTGACTTTTTGCTATTCCATATGAATTTAGTTACTATCTTTTCTAGCTCACTAAATAAATTATTTGGAAGTTTGACTGGTGCAACACTAAATAAGCAGTTTAATTTATGTAGAATTGCCAATTTTATTATATTAGTTCAGTCAAGTGGTTGATATTTGTCCAGTTATTCAGTTATTTATTTGTGTGAGGGCAGCTAGGTGGCACAGTGGATAGAGCACAGGTCTTGGATTCAGGAGGATGGGAGTTCAAATCCAGCCTCAGAAACTTGCTACTTATTAGCTATGTGACCTTGGGCAAGTCACTTAATCCTGATTGCCTCATGATCAGAATTACCTCGAGTCATCCTGAATCATATCTGGCCACTGGACCCAGATGACTCTTGAGGGAAAAGGGAGACTGGTAACATAACACAACACTCCCTCACTCAAATACAATTTCCATGCTTGTCATGGCATCATCTCCCTGATGTTGTGGTCTTCAAAAATGAAGGGCAAACCTTTGTGTGAAAAGTGTTTCATAGCTGGTTTCATAGAATTTATGAGTCTTCCTTGGCAGGTAGACTCCCAAATATTTTCTGTTGTCTGAAGTTTTTTTAAATAGGATTATTCTTTCTATCACTTGCTGCTATATCTTGTTAGTAATATATGGAAATGCTGAGGATTTATGTAGGTTTATTTTACACCCTGCTACTACTTTGCTAAAGTTGCTAATTGCTTCTAGTAGTTTTTTAAATGATTGTTTTAGTGTTCTCTAAGTTGACCGTTGTAACATCTACAAAGAGTGAGAGTTTTGTTTCTTCATTCCTAATTTAATTCCTTAGATTTTGTTTTATCTTCTCTCATTGCTAAAGCTAGCATTTCTAATACAATACTGAATAGTAGTGGTGATAATGGGCATCCTGGTTATACCCCTGATCTTACTGGGAATGCTTCTAGATTTTCTCCATCGTATATAATGCTTATTGATGGTTTCAGAGAGATATTGCTTATATTAAGGAATAGTCCTTTTTTTTTCCTATACTCTATAGTGCTTTTAGTAGGAATGGTTGCTATAGTTTGTCAAAAACTTTTCCAGAATTTATTGAGATTAATCATATGATTTATGTAAGGTTTCTTATCAATATAGTCAAGTATGTTTACAATTTTCCTGATATTGAACTAATCCTGCATTCCTGGAATAAATCCTGCTTGGTCATGGTGTATTAACCTGGTGAGAGTTTGCTGTAATCAATTTGCTAATATTTTATTTAAAATTTTGCATCCATATTCATTAGGGAAGTTGCCCTATAATTTTCTTTTTCTGTTTTGATCCTAGTTTAGGTTTCAGCACCATATTGGTGTCATCAAAGGAATTAGGCAGAGTTCTGTCTTCACCTATTTTTTCAAATAGTTTATATAGAATTGGAACCAATTGTTCCTTGAATGTTTGATAGAATTCAGTTGTGAATCCATCTGGCTCTGGAGATTATTTCTTGGGGAGTTCACTGAGGACTTGAATTTCTTTTTCTGAGATACAGTTATTTAGGTGTTTAATTTCCTCTTCTTTAAACCCATGTAATTTACATTTTTGTAAATATTCATCCATTTCACTTAGGTTATCAAATTTATTGGTATAAAGTTGGGTAAAATAGTTCCAGATTATGACTTTAATTTCCTCCTCATTGGTGGTGAATTTACATTTGTTATTTTTGACCCTACTAATTTAGTTTTATTCTTTCTTTTTTTAATCAAATTAACCAAATATTTATCTATTTTTTTCATGAAATCAAGTCCTGGTTTTATTTATTAGTTCAATAGTTTTCTTGTTTTCTGTTTTATTAATTTCACTTTTAATCTTCAGAATTTCTAATTTGGTATTTAATTGGGGATTTTTAATTTTCTCTTTCTCTAACTTTTTGGTTGCATGCTCAGTTCACTAATTTCCTCTTTCTCTATTTTATTCATGTATGTATTTAGAGATATAATATAATCCTTAATAAATTCTTTGACTGTATCTCATAAGTTTGGGTATATTGTCTAATTATTGTCATTGTCTTTAATGAAATCATTAATTCTTTCTGTGATTTGCTGTTTGATTCATTTATTCTTTAAAATTAGTTGATTTAGTTTCTAATTAGTTTTAGGTCTATCTCTCCATGGTCCTTTATTGCGCGTGATTTTTATTGCATCATGGTCTGAAATGATGCATTCAATATTTCTGCCTTTCTGCATTTGAGATTTCTATGCTCTAATACATGGCCAATTTTTGTACAGGTGCAATGTACTACCCCATTCTATTTTCTCCAGAGATCTATCATATCTGTTTTCTACCATTCTATTCACTTCCTTAACTTTCTTCTTGTTTTGTTTAATTCTGAGGGAGGGCAGTTGAAGTCTATCCATCAGTAGATTTTTGCTGTCTATGTCTTCCTGTAACTCATTCAATTTCTCCCCTAATAAATTGGATACTATACCGCTTGGTGCATACATATTTAGAACTGAAATTACTTCATTGTCAATGGTACCTTTTAGGAGGATAAAGTTTCCTTCCATATCTTTTTTAATGAGATCTGTTTTTGTAGCTGATTTATCTTAGACAGGGATTGCTACGTTCTTGTCTTTTATACTTCAGCTGAAACATAATATATTCTGCTTTAGTCTTTTACCTTTACGCTGTGTGTATCTTTCTGCTTCAAATGTACAATGCATCGTACAATCAATATAGTGCTGGACATGAAGTCAGAAAGATCCTGAGTTCCAATCTGATATCAGATACCTACAAGCTATATTAATTCAGTCAAGTCACTTAACCTTTCTCAGCTTCAATTTACTCATCTGTAAAATGGGAACATCACAGAGTTGCTGTAAGAATCTAATGAGATAATGCATGCAAAGCACTTTGAAAACTTTAAAGCAATATATAAATGCTAGTTATTATATGGGATAGAATGGATTCCAAATGCACTGGCAACTGTGGCATAATAAAAATGAATTCAAAGGATAGTCCTGCAATTCCAGCTTAAATTATCCACAAAATAGCCTTGGAAGCAAATAGAAAATGCGATAGCCTGTCATTGTTTCACTCTTTTGCTTAATTTAATTGGAATATTTTGGTGGAATCAAATCATTCTGGGAAAGTACTTTAAAACTCACTTATTTGATAATTTTAAATAAAAGTCAACAGCAGCTGCCATAAACATTTCTATTATCTGGTGGTACTAATGAAGTAGCAACAATGAAGGCAATAAAGATAAGACCTAAGAACAGAATTGAGGAAGAAGAGATATTGGTCAAAAATGATAGACACAAACAATGAATTGCACCTATGCTGTTGGGAAACGACATTAGAAGGCATTTAATTTAATTCCTTTTCTTTTAAAGATGAAAAACCTGAGACCCAAAGAGAGTAAACTAGTAACCACCAATTTAAAACAGAAGCAGTAGGCTTCAGTAAAGACAATTTACTGAAGATCTACTTTTCAGTTAATGAGTAGGGAGAGTATGGGGAAAGGGAAATAAGTTGTTTCAGGTGTTTCTAAAATTAAAAAACAGATTGAGAAATTAAAGAGAGGTGGGGATTGATAAAGCCAGAAGATGGTTTCCGTTTACTTGTTTTTCATTTAATATTATTTTATATCTTCAGGATCCAATGTACTTAGTATGAAAAAGTATCAATATTCTGCCACTCCAGATTTTATTATATTTTTGGTATGCAAAGAATCAGAGTTGAAAAGTTAAAAAGAGGCTCTGGAGACAGATTGTTCTTAAATGAGTTCCATTCTTTATTTTGCAGACTTAAAAGATTTGGGTGGCTTGGCCAACATTCAACTAAACCTCAAATACTGTAAATGTTTATTCAAAGTGAACTTTTGAACTGTTTGACTTTGCCCCATTATTTAGTATTCAAGAAATATTTCAGTTTTCACATGGCTAAAGTATTTTCCATCAAGTTCATTTTTTAATGAACTAGAACTAGAACTAATTTAACTAGAGCAATAGGTTATAAAACTTAGAAATAATAAGATTTCCAATTCATCCATTAAAGGAGCAATATGGATAGATAGATGATAGATAGATAGATAGATAGATAGATAGATAGATAGATAGATAGATAGATAATCTCCGCATACATATAAACATATATACAAATTTGTATATACATATTTTTTCAACTAAACACAGTTTAAAAAGTGAGGACAATTGTATTTGGTAATAATTAAGGTCAAGAAAAATCACTGGAAGTAAAAGTTGAAAAAATTCTTAGACATGAGAAGCATTTTAATAGGGTGGAGAGTATATTGGACTTCTATATCAAAGGACCAGAGCTCTAATTCTGATATGCTTATTTTTTACATCCTTAGGCTTTAGTGTCACTATTTTCAAAATGAGGAAGTAGAACTAGATAAGGGATTAATTTAGGATATAGACAAAGACATCTGTGGTTAGAATTTTAGATGGGAAAATACATCACCATTTTCATTAGCATCTAGTTTCATTTGTAATTAAAAATAATTTATTTTATGCACTTAAAAATATTATTTCACCAGACTGATAAAAGGGGAAAGAAAGAGAATAAAAAGAATGACAGAGAGAGAGAGAGAGAGAGAGAGAAGAAGAAGAAGAAGAAGAAGAAGAAGAAGAAGAAGAAGAAGAAGAAGAAGAAGAAGAAGGAAGGAAGGAAGGAACAAATAAACATATGAAGAAAATAAGGTGGGAGAAAGAGTTAAAACCCCTGGACTAGATGGTTCCTATCATCCATCACTGCTCTAAATACATCTTATTAGGTACCTACTTTTACAGATAAAGAGATTAAGATTCACAGAAGTAATGTAATACAAGACCAGTGTAGTACAGTGTGGCGAATGAACTTTGACCTAATTTCTTCTGATTTTTATATTGTGCTTAGATGATGACACTGAATCCATTTATTCATATAGATGTAATTAATAAAGTAATCAAGCAATTCCATGTGTATATGTGTGTCACTCTATGTGTATATTCATGTACAAGAAAGGCATAATCTGAGTGGATGGGACATTGATTTTAAAGCAAAAAATAATGAGCTGAATCTATGATTTTATTGAAATAAGAAACTCAGATTAGGAAACTCTCTCTACTGATACAAATGGCACTTTCTTCTGCAATTTATGGTATTAGAGAATTGTCTAGAACACTGAAATGTTAAGTAACTTGATCAGAGTCACAGAGATATATATTATACTTTTGTGTCCAAGAACTCAGTTGTCCTAACTCTCAGAAATCGGTCTAATACATTGTACTGTCCCATCTCCAAGCCCAACTCTTTCTGTCTCTCTGTCTCTCTGTCTCTCTGTCTCTCCTTAGAGCTATGTCAAGATGTGGCCTCAATTTTTTCCATTTACTTTATTTATTTTGACATTACTATAATACATAAAGAAACTTCAAGAAAAATAAAGCAAGAGAAAAAATATTGTACTTCAATCTATGTTCAGATACCATCAGTTCTGCCTTTAGGATGGATCGCATTCTTTCTCTTAAGTCCATCAGAGAAATTGCTTCAATAATTTTCCCCATAGTTGCTACTGCTAGCAGTATTTCCCTCCATCCTATTCCTCTTCACTCCCCCTTTTTCTATTCTCTCTCTCCTTTCACCCTGTCCCTCTTCAACAGTGTGTGAATCTCTGACAATCTTCCCTCTCTTCTATCTTCTATGCTCATCCTCCCTTCCCCTGTCCCCTCTCTCCCATCCCTTATCTTTATTCCCCCCCTAGGATAAGATAGATTTCCATATCCTATAAAGTGTGTATGTTATTTCCTCTCTGAGCAACTTCTGATGAGAATAAAAGTTAACTCCATTATCTCCATCTTTGGGTGGGTGGGGGCTTATAAGGCAGTGGGGTTAATTGACTTGCCCAAGGTCATACAGATAAGTAATTATTAAGTGACTGAGGTCAAATTTGAATTCAGGTCCTCCTGACTCCAAGACTGGTGCTCTATCCATTGCACTACCTGGCTGCCCCCCCTAACTCCATCTTTATAATGTATTATACCTTCATATTCAGCTTCCTCCTATGCCTTGTCTATATATGCTTATTCTAACTGTTCTAATAAATGAGGTTCATATAAGTGCTCAGTATCATCTTCCCAATACAAGCAGTTCAACATCATTAACTATCATTAAAACATTAAATTTGCCCTTCCCAACCAACCTCTCTATGCTTCACCTGAGTCTTATACTTAAAGATCAAACTTTCTGTTCAGCTCTGATCATTTCAACAGGAAAGTTTGAACATCTATTTCATTGAATGGCCATTTTTCCCCTAAAATAGAATCTTCAGTTTGCTGGGTAATTGATTCTCGTTTGTAATCTAAGCTCATTTGCCTTCTAAAATATCATATTCCAAACTAGAAGGTCATGAAGAATGCCTCCACTTTATTCTCATTAGAATTGACTTAAAAAGTTAGGTATAGCAATCTATTATACCTTACATGGAAGTAAAAAAGAGGCGGATAAGAAAGGAGACATTGATAGACAGAAGGCATATTGGGGGAGCTAGTGCTCAAAAGTAAAATGTTTTTGAGCGTAAATAAAATGAAAGGAGAGAGAGAAGGGTAAACAGGGTGACTAGGATAGAAGGGAATGCACATTACTGTGGGGAAAAAATTTTACAGTAAATCTCCTTGAAGGTCTCACTTCTCAAATGTATACAGAATTGAATCAAATTTATCAGATTATAAGTCATTCCCCAACTGAAAAAAGTTCAAATGATATGAACAGGTAGTTTCCAAACAAAAAAATCAAACTGATCTATAATCATACCAAAAAATGTTCTAAATCACCACTGATTAGAGAAATGCAAATGAAAACAACTCCAAGGTACTACCTCACATGTGTCAAATAGGCTAATATGACAGAATATGAAAATGTTGGAGGAGATAAGAAAAAACTGGGACATTAAAATGCTTTAGTGGCATTTTGAACTGATGAAACTATTCTGGAGAACCACTGGAAATTATGTTCAAAAAGTATAAAATTTTGACCCAGCAATACGTATCTGCATCCCAAAGAGATAAAAAACAAAATAGAAAAAGAAGTATGTGTCAAAATATTCACGCCAGTTTTGTGGTGGAAAAGAATTGGAAATTTGTTGGATGACCAACAAGTGCAGAGAGGCAGAACAAGTTGAGGTATATAATTATGATGGAATACTATTGTGCTATAAAACATGATGAGCAAGATGCCATCAGATAAGCCAGAGCTTACATGAACTAATGCAAAGAGAAGTGAGTAGAATCAGGAGAAGAATTTACATTATAAAATCAATATTATGCAATGATCAACTGTGAATTATTTTACTATTCTCAGCAAAACAGTGAACCGAGATAATTCTGAATAACTTATGAAGAAAATATTATTCACCTTCAGAGGATGAACTGATGAAGTCTGAAAACAGACAGAAGCAAACTTTTTCTTTTACTTTTTTTATATTCTTGAGGTTTTTGTCTTTTTTCTTTCACAACATGATTCATATAGAAATGCATTTTGCATGATTATATATGCATATGCATGTATATATGTAAATAGATATATATTTATTGCATCAAATTATTGAAATAATTACTTGTGTTCTCAGTTAAGCTGAATAAGTTGGGGAGCTGGGAACAAGGGATAGAATGTGGTATTTTAAATTGTAAGAATGTTAAAAAAATTTAGATGTAATTGGGGGAAAATATTTAGATTTTCTTAACATGTTAATGGTGTCATCTTGGAAGATTTATTAATGGAAAAGTTTGGTCTGCCTCAAAAGATATGGAGTAAGTAAGTAGTAAGAGTGCTTCTGCCCTGGGAGAGCCCAGGAATATCCTGAGAGTAATTTGTAGCAGGATGGCTATCTCCTTGGGAACCCTAAAACTTCAGGTAAGTACAAGTTGTATGAGCAAGTCTACTCAGAGTAAAGGGAAATAGAAGAACTGGAGTGGGGGGGGATGTTCCACCCACACCAGGCTTTATTAAATATGACCACATATCTAACCCCATACACATTGCTTTGCCTCTACTTCTTACTGCAGATATAACAAATCTTTAACTGGCTCTACAGGATCTAAGAAATTGGCAGGGAAATAGCCTGGTAAATGACAAAAAAAAATCCATCTTCAGAATCCTGGAAAATAATCTATTTTGAATTGGATTGTCATCTGTGGTTTGGGAAGTGTGCTTGCTTGATATTTGTAGGTTTATAAAAGATCCACTGATGTCAAGGATATAATCTCAAGGAAAAACAAATGTACATTTTTACATGATAGTAGTTATCAATTAATATTTTATTCAGCAATTGTTCATAAGATGCTTTAATAGCAAATTAGAAAGATTTTAAAAAGTGGAATTTATTGGGTCTCTGCAATTTTTGTCATTGTTCAGTTATTTTATGGTTATGTCCAACTCTTCATGATCACATTTGGACTCTCTTTGGCAAAGATAGAATAGTTTGTCATTTCCTTCGCCAGCTCAATATACAAATGAGGAAACTGACACAAACTGGGTTAAGTGACTTGTTTAGCTAGTGTCTGAGGTCAGATTTGAACTTAGCAAAATAAGCCTCCGTGTCTTCAGGCCAAGCATTCCATCCACTGCAACAAGCTGTTCAAAAAGAGTATGTAAGGGTACCTTTTGCTATGTTGATTCCAGCAGGTACGAATCTCTTTGATCCCATTTGGATTTTATTTGGCAAAGATACTGAAGAAGTTTGCCATTTCTTTCTCTTCATCATTTTACAGATGAAGAGACTAAGGTAAATTGGGTTTAGTGAACTGTTCAGAATCATTTAGCTAGTAAGTATTTAAGGCCAAATTTGAATTCAGATCCTCCTGACTCCAGGTCTGATCGTCTATCTACTGTACCACCTAGCTGTTTCTTCTATAATTTAGAAATTTATAACTTCAACCTCTCAAATTTTATGTGTTGTTTTTAATCTATTAAAATATAAATTCTTATGGGGTAGCTAGGTGGCACAGTGGCTCTTGGCGGTAAGAGCACCTAAGTTCAAATCCGGTCTCAGAAACTTAATAATTATCTAGCTGTGTTACCTTGGGCAAGTCACTTAACCCCATTGCCTTGCAAAAAAAATATTTATATATATAATATATATGTATATATAATACATATATACTCTTGGAGAATAGGGACTATTCTTTAACTCTCTTGGAGAATAGGGACTATTCTTTAATTCTCTTTTCCCTGCCTTTAGTGTTTAGTGCATATTGAATGCTTAATTCATGATTATTGACTGATTTAAAAAAAGATGCTTGTGATATTTTGCAAAACTTAAATCTCCATATATGTATACATTCATGTATATATATTATACAAATATATATATATATATATATCAACTATCATTATTGTAGACTGAAATATTAGTTCATACTATCTTTATCTTATTGCCTAATATGTAATGTTCATTTATTCTACTTATTCCATCAATGTTCGCTTTAAGTGTTTTATTATTCCCATACCCAGAAATAACACTAAGATATTTGGCTCCTTTAGCCTACATATCAAGTCTAGAAGGTAGCAAATGATAAAGAATGGGACAATGGTAAGAGCACTATGTCTGGAGTCAGGAAGATTAAGATTCAGATCTGGCCTCAGATACTTACTGGTAGTGAGACATTGGACAAGTCATTTAATCTCTGCCTCAGTTTCCCCATATGTAAAATGGGAATAAGCACTACTTCTTTTTCCAAGGGTTGTGGTGAATATCAAATAAGATCACAGTTGTAAAACACAGTCAGAGCCAAAATGGTAGAGAAAAGGCAGAAAAATGCCCAAGTTCTTCCTGATTTCCCTCAAAATAATTTTAAATCAATCCAAAAAAATGTATTTTGGAGAAAAATAACCCACAAAAGGTAAAGGTGGAACAATTTTCCAGCCCAAGATAACTCAGACGGTCTGTAGGAAAAGTCTGTCTCACTTGGGTAAAAGGGGAGCATAGCCTAGCACAGGTGTCTGAGCGAGCCAGTGGAAGGTCCAAGCACAGATCGGCAACCTCAGCTAAGCAGACCAACTATGATGCACCCAGTTCCAGTACAGTAGACTTGTATCCTCATCTGGCAGGTTGAAAGCAGGAGAAACTACACCAGGAAACCCCAATACAACAGGCCACCTACCAATCCTGGTGGTCCTACAAGAGTGACAGATATGAAGTCAAGAAAACTCATGTTCCTGGGTTCAAATATGGTCTTAGGCATTAACTAGCTGTGTAACATCAGACAAATAACTTAATATCCTCTTCTATAAAATGAGGTGGAAAAGGAAAGGGCAAAGAACTCAATTATCTATGTGAAGAAAACACTATATAAGATCACAAAGATTCAAACAGGACTGAAACAACTGAACATCAGTAACAAGTATTCCACAGACTCTCAAAAGAAAACAAACAAACCACCAAAAAAAAAAAAACACTGAAAAGAATAATTCCAGAACATCTATAAGCAAAATATCAAAGGAAAACATAGCCTGACCAAAAGTTAAACTAGAATTCTCAAAAAAATTATCAAGCACTAAAATAAAACTTTAAAATAATATTTTCAATGAAATTAGAGCTTTAAAAGAAATAATCAGAAAAGTAATGAACCCATTGGAAGAGAGGCTTACAGGGAAAGTTAATATTAATATGAGGTTCAGATCCCAACATAAATTTCAGAATACCTGAAAACTAGATTGCATCAAAGAAAAGTAATGATTCCTAAGAAAAAAAATATTTAAAGTCAAAATACTGAAAAAATAGGAGAAATGTGAGATATCTTATTTCAAAAATATCTGACCTTGAAAACAAGTCAAGGAGGGAATAGTCATAGGACTAGCAAAAAGAAATTGCTTCAATAACAAAACCAATAGAAATCATATGATTATCTCAATAGATGCTGAAAACACCTTTGATAAAATATAACATACATTTCTGTTAAAAACACTAGAAAGTTTAGGAATAAAGGGAGCTTTCCTTAAAATAATAAGTAGTATCTATCTAAAACTATCAACAGATATTATATGTAATGAGGATAAACTAGGAGCATTTCCAATCAGATCAGGGGTGAAACAGGATGCCCATTATTTCCATTACTATTCAATATAGTATTAGAAATGTTAGCTTTAGCAGTAAGAGAAGAAAAAGAAATGGAAGGATTCAGAATTGGCAGGAAGCAAAGCTTTCATTCTTTGCAGATGATATGATGGTATACTTAGAGAACCCAAGAAAATCATCTAAAAATACTTCATGAAACAATTAACAAATTCAGCAAAGTAGCAGGATATAAAATAAACCCATATAAATCATCAGCATGTCTATTTTTGAACAACAAAGCCCAAGAGCAAGAGAGAAAAAGAGAAATTCCATTTAAAGTAATTATACACATTAAATACTTGGGAATTTACCTCCCAAGACAAACCCAGAAACTATATGAACACAGTTGCACTTATCACCCAAATAAAGTGAAATCTAAATAATTGGAAAAATGTCAATTGCTCATGATTAGGTCAAGTCAATATAATAAAAATGACAATTCAGCCCAAATTAAATTATTTAGTGCCATACCAATCAAACTGTCAAATAATTATTTTATGAAGTTAGAAAAAATTGTAATAAAATTCATCTGAGGGGCAGCTAAGTGACACAGTGGATAAAGCATCAGCCCTGGAATCAGGAGGAGCTGAGTTCAAATGTGACCTCAGACACTTAATGATTGCCTAGTTGTGTGATCTTGGGCATGTCACTTCATACTATTGCCTTAAATTTAAAAAGAAAAAAAGAAAAAAATTCATCTGGAGCAACCAAAGGTCAAGAATAACAAAGGAATTGATGGAAAAAATGTAAAAGAAGGTGACCTTGTTTTACCAGATATGAAACTATACTATAAAGTGGCAGTCATTAAAACTGCCTGGTACTGGTTAAGAAATAGAATAATGGATCAATGGATTAGGATAGGTTCAAAAGAAACAGTAGCAAATAATTATAGTAATCGACTGTCTGATAAACCCCAAGGACTTTAATTTCTGGGATAAGAGTTCACTATTTGACAAAAATTGTTGGGAAAACTGGAAAATAGTATGGCAAAAACTAGGTATAGATCCACATCTCACACCCTATATCAAAATAAGCTCAGGGTACAGGATTAAGACATAAAGGGCACCACCATTTAATAGACCAAGAAATACTCATCTATCAGATCTATGGAAAGGAGACAAATTTATGATTCAACAAGAAATAGAGCACATTATAAAATGTCAAATGAATGATTTTGACTATATTAAATTTTTTAAAAGTGAATGATTTTGACAATATTAAATTAAAAAGTCAAAATCAGAAGGAAAGCAGAAAACTGGGAAACAATCTTCATAACTAGGAGTTCTGATAAAGGTCTAAGATATATAGAGAATTGCATCAAATGTATAAGGTTGCAAGTCATTCCTCAATTGATAAATGGTCAAAGGACGTGAATAGACAGTTTTCAAATGAAGAAATTAAAGCTATATATAATCATATAAAAATGCTCAAAATCATTATTGATTAGAGAAGTGCAAATTAAAACAACTCTGAGGTATCATCTCACACCTATCAGATTGGCCAAGATGACAAAAAGGGAAAATGATGGATGCTGGAGAAGATGTAGGAGGAGTGGGACATTGATGCATTGCTGGTCCAGTTATGAATGGATATAACTATTGTGGAGAACAATATGGAACTATGCACAAAGAGCAATAAAACTGTTTGTACCCTTTGGCCCAGCATTTCCAATTCTAGGTCTATATCCAGAAGAAATTATAAAAATGGGAAAAGTCCCATGCCACTCTTTTTGCAGTAGCAAAGAATTGGAAATTGAGGGGATGCCCATCAATTGGGGAATAGCTAAACAAGTTATGGTACGTGATGGAATACTATTGTTCTATAAGAAATCATAAATGGTCAGACTCTAGAGAAGCATGGAACAACTTATGGGATCTAAGGCTGAGCAAAGGGAGTAGAACCAAGAGTATAATGTATACATCAACAACACCATTGTGAGATGATCAGCCTTGATGAAAGCAGTTCCTCTCAGTTCAGAAAGCTGACAACTGTATTAGACAGACTACGGACAATGGTATACCCATCCAAAGGAAGAAAAATAAAACAAAACAAAACCAGAAAAAATCCTTCATACTCTGATGAACATAGCATTCACATTAAAAATATCTCATGAATTTCTTTGTCTTAGTCCTAATTCTTCATACCAAAAATGACTTATCTGTAAACATGTTTAGCACTAATGTGTATGTACAATATTAACCTGACTATTCTCCTTTGAGTGGAGGGGGTGGTAAGGGAGGGTGGAAGGAAATTTTGTAACTTAAAAATAAACATAGGCATATGGATGAATGTTTAAAACCTTTCATATCATATTTGGAAAAAAGTAATGGTTTTAAAATGGTCTGTATCATTTTTTTTAAATGCAGCAAACATGGAAAAAGATATTGCTAGAGCTAGAGGGCAAAGTAAAAGAATAAAATATCCATCAAGAATTTCAAGAAAGTAACTCAAAATGGATATTCTAAGAAATATGAGTGCTAAAATTTAGGATTTTAAAGAAAAAGGAAAAAAAGTACTATTAGCATTCAGGAGGTTGCTTCCTGAGGAAAAGAGATTCAGAATCACTCCAGATTTGGCAACTACTTCTGTAAGAGTAAAGAATTTTAAATATTATGCTTCTAAAGACAAATGTTATAGTTATAAAACAAATAAGAATTTAACCAGTAAAATTAAGAAATCACATTGAGATAAAATAGATCTTAATGAAATGAAGAACTTCCCAGAATTCCTAATTGAAAAACAATAAATTATGGAAAACTTTGAAATGCAAATACAATTATCACATCAGGTGTTAAATATAGTTAAATGAGATAAATCTCACTTTTTTCTGACCAAGTCAAAAAAAAGTATATGTAGGGGTGGGTGGAGAGAGGGGAGGAGAGAGAGAGAGAGAGAGAGAGAGAGAGAGAGAGAGAGACAGAGAGAGAGAGAGAGAGAGAGAGAGAGAGAGAGAGAGAGAGAGAGAGAAAGAGAGAGAGAGAGAGAGAGAGAGAGAATTTGGTGTAGAAATATATCCAGCCAGGAAGAGGAAGAGTGAATAAATCACTAGTAATTCAGGGAATGATCAGATAGAAAGAAAATGAACTCTAAAGTTCAGATGGATCAAGAAAGAATCATGAAATCTGGAACCTATGATTGGAGATTGGGTTAATATAACATAAGAGAATACAAAAAATCAAGTAAGAATTAAGAAAGAACTACAGAATCTTTTCCTCCAAAATAATCCTCTCCTCTTCCAAACTTCCATAATATTAGTGAGTATACCAACATTTGCCCTGTTACTCAGTGTTGTACATTATGCCATTTTTGACTCCTCAATCATATTCACTACCCATATCTGATCTGTTGTCAAACTTTATCCTGCCTTCCTTTAAAATATTTCTCATAGAACTTCTGGGAGATAGAATAAGATAGAGGCATGATGCTTGGAAGCTCCCAGAGCTTTTCCCAAAACAATTTTAAATGAAGCCTCTAAACAGATTCCCAAAGTGGCAAAAACCCCAATAAAACCAGATTGAAATGAATTTTCAACTCAAAATATTGTGGAGGAACTTTAGTAAAGGTCCACATCATGTGACCAAAGGGAACTATGCATCAGGCCAGCAGTGATGGTGCCAACTCCAGTTTGGAAAACAAAGTTACCCAGTAATGCTGGGGCAAAATAGAATCTGGGTTTGTCCTACCCTAGTGCAGGAAACAAACTGCTAGCACCTTAAATGTCATACATAAGTATAAGTCAGGGACCAGACCCCTGGCCCTAGCACAAAAAGCTTGGAATTGTGCCCCCCTTTTCTCTAGGAGCAGAATTCAGCTATCACAATCAGCAAAAAAACCAAAAAAGCACTAGCTGAGAGGGACAATAAAAGTGACAACTCAGAAGACGAAAGTGGTGACAAAATGCCTACGTGTGAAACCCCAAAGGACATTATGAATTGACCTCAAATCCAAAAAGACATATTAGAAGAACTCAAAAATGATTTTTAATTTTTTTCTTTTATTTATTTACTTATTCACATGACTAAAATAGTCACGTTGCAAAAGTAAACATAATCTCCCCCCCACACACACACACACACAAGAAAGTGGAACCTCAAGAAAAATAAAGTGAGAGAAAAAAAATGTGTGCTTCAGTATGTATTCAGATATCATCAGTTCTGTCTTCAGGATGGATAGCATTCTTTATCATAAGTCTATCATAGAAATTGTTTTACTGAGGTCGGCAGTGGAATGGGCTCTGTGCTCTCTCTGGTGTGACAGTTTTCCACTGACCTTCCAAGATGTCCTTGAGAATCCTTTGGCTGAGATTTCCAGAAACTGCCCTGCTACCATGGACCCAGGTGCTCCCAGGGTTTCAGGTACCCCATGGGCTGTCCCTGGATGACTATATTTGTTTTACTCTGGTGAAGTGGGCTGCTGTACTGAGGCCCTTTCTAACTCCAGTGTAACAGAACTTTCCTAGGGATCTTACAAGTTGTCTTGGACTGGAAATTTGTTTAACTTAGTCTTTCTGTGGGTTCCATGGGTTTTGCTATTCTAGAATTTGGTTAGAGTCATTATTTAGTGAAATTTGGAGAGGTCTCAAGGAGAGCTTGTGGGAATTATTCCACCATCTTGGTTCAAAAGATATTTTAAAAAGCAAAGAAGATAGGAAGAAGAAAAATGGAGAAATGAGAGCTATGCAAGAGCATTAGGAAAAATTGACTTAAGAAATCAACTCCTTTAAAATTAAAAATGAGCAATTCAAAAAGGAATGAAATCTGTCAAACAAGTAAAATTGATCAACTGTTAAAGGATTAACAAAAAGTACAATTAAACAACTGGAAATGGAAAAGGAAACACAAAAGCTAACTGAAGAAAATAAAACCCTAAAAGTTAGCATTGGTCAACTGGAAATTAATGACTCTATGAGACACCAAAATTCCATCAAACAAAGCCAAAAGACTGAAAAAAATAGAAGAAAATGTTAAGTTCCTCTTACAAAAAAATGACTGACCTGGAAAATAGATACAGGAAAGATAATTTACTAATTATTTGTTCTACCTGAACATCATGATCAAAAAAGGATGTCTGGAAAATATCTTTCAAGAAATTATCATGGAATGCAACCCTAATATCCTCGAAGAAGAAGATAAAATAGTCCTTGAAATAATCCACTGACAGCCCCAGAAAGAGATTCCAAAATAAAGACTCCAAATTTTCAGGATTCTCAGATAAGGAGAAAATACCTCAAGTTGTGAAAAAAAAAGAAACAATTTAAATATAAGGGAGTCACAATCAGGATTACACAAGACTTATCATCTTCAACATTAAAGAATCAGAGGGCATGAAATTTGACATTCCAGAGGGCAAAGAAGCTTGGGTTACAACCAAGAATCAACAACCCTGCAAAATTCAGTATTTTCTATCAAGGTCTGGAAAAGATTAATTTTCAATGAAATAGAGGACTTACCTGATAAAAAGACCAGAACTGAAGAAAAAATTTGATCTGCAAATACAAGACTCAAGAGATGTGTAAAAAGGTAAACATAAAGAAAAAAAATGTTAGCCAATGAAACTAAGAAAAAAAAAATGTTAGTCTATAAACCAAATGGGAAGACAATGCCTGCGAGTCTTGAGAAATGTATTTCTCTTTGGACAGTTGAAAGGAACACAAATAGACAGAAGGTGTAGGAATTTCTATCAAGATAGCTAGAGGGAGGGTACTTGGACAGGGGGTATGGATATAAATTGATCAAGATATGAAGTACTTTAGCTAATGAGGGCTATATTTTTATTGGGATATCTGGAAGAAGGATACTTGGACAGAGGGTGTGGATATGACAGATATAAAAAGTTAAGACTTAAAAAAAGATTATACTGGGAAAGGAAAGTGAATGCATTAGAGATTAATTAGCACTACTTGAAGAGGCACAAAAGACCTATTACAGTAGAGGGAAATTAGGGAGAGTGAAATCTGAGTAAATCTTATTCTCAACAGATTTGGCTCAAAGAAAGAATGATATAATTTCCTAATTGGGTTTTGAAATTTATCCTACCCTACAGGGAAGTAAGAGGGAATGGGGAATATGACAGTATGATGTAGGCAGCAGTCAAAAGTAAAACATTAATGAAGATTAATAAGAGGAAAGGAGAAAGAAAAGTACAAAGGGGAAAGATGGGTAAGGGAAAGAAAAAGTTTTTGCACAAATAAAACCAAGGCAACAGAGATTAGAAGTAATGCAGAAATCTGGGGAACATTTTCTGTAGTCAGGGTTTCTGTAAGAAAAAAAATGAGTGTATGGACTTGGAAAACCTTGAAACAATTTCTATAAACAGATACTGAGTGAACTGAATAGAACCAGGAAAACATTATACACATTAACAACATTGTGAAATGATCACAATGATAGATGCTGTTCAGTTTTTCAGTGGTCAAGGACATTCCTGAGAGTCTTGTTAAGGACAATGCCATCCAGATACAGAAAAAAAAATGATGGAATCTGAATGCAGAGCAAAGTTTATTATGTTCACTTTTTAAAATTTATTTTATGTTATAAAATGTTTCTTTTTTTATAACTCTCATATATTCTTACCATTCACATAGCCGTTTTACAGGTACAAGTTCTCATCCTGTTTTTGCTGGATTATTTCAAAGCCTTCTTGTTGGTCTCTCTGCCTCAAATCTTTCCTTACATTAATCCATTCTGCATACTGTCAAAGTGATTTTCCCAAAGCCTAGCTATAATGATGACACTCCCTTACTCAATCAACTCCATTTGTTCCCTATTATTTCTAGGATCAAATATAAATGTAAATGTAATGTTTTCTCCTTGACATTGAAAGTATTTAGCACCTGGACCATTCCTGCATTTCAATATTCTTATATATTCTACGCCGTTCCAGAAATAAGATCTAGCAATACTGGACTCCTTACTATTCTTTGCACATGTCTTTCTTCCTTTTAACTGACTATCCACCATACTTTCACAAGTTTTCCCTTCATACCTCTCACTCTTGACTCAATAGATTGATTTCAATAGGCTCAATAGATTGATTTCAATTTTTGCAGGAAGTTTTTCCAATTCCCTTTAACTACTAGTTCCTTACACACACACACACACACACACACACACACACACACACACACACACACATACTTGAGCACATGCACACGTGTGTGTGTATTCTAAATGATGAAGCCAGATTTTATTGCAAAAATTTCTATAGATATCTTATTGTACATTTTTATTTTTGCATAACTGTCTCCTCCATTAGAACAGGGACTTCCAGCCATTCTCAAGAATAACCTGGAACTATACTCTGCCTAAAAACTATCAAACTCTGCCTATCCTTTGACTCTACTACTAGAATACTTCCATCAAGAAGAAGGTTTGGATGTATTTATTGCCAGAAAATCATCTGGAGCACCACAGTGCCATGCCAATATGGGAGGGACCCTCATCCATAAAACCAAGGACTCCCACAGGATTCAGGTGATTACCAAAAGTGCTGTTTCCTATTGAATCAGGTCATAGGGTGATAACGGTTCTAGAAAAAGCACCCAGAAAGATGTCCCTGCAGCAAATGTAATGTATAAGTCATTCCATTGTGTACATGATGACATGGTGCTCTTTAATTAAAAAGGGCAACTTACTAGTAGCATTCAAAAGAGATCAAATAAAAAAAAAGAGGATCTTTTTGTGAAAAAAAAAATTGATTCTTTTTTTTGTGGTGACAAAGTGCTGAAAATAGAGTAGATTCACCTAACGGGGATGGTTAAACAAGTTATATATGAGTGTGGTGGAATTGTGCTATTTTTAAAAGTTTTAAAGTATGATTTCAAATAAACCTGGGAAGACCTATATGAAATGATACAAAGTAAACAGAATCAATAGAACAATCTACACAATAAGAGCAATATTCTAAGGATTATAAACTGTGAAAGACGGCAACTCTCATGAGGACAACAATCCATCACAACTCCAAAGGACTTATGATATAAAATGCTATCAACCTTCAGATATAGAGAAATCTTAGACTCAGAGTGAAGTCAGAAGCATAGTTTTTCCTTTCTTTTTTTTTTAAATTCAAAGCATGCTAATGGGGAAATATGTTTTTCATAGCTATATATGTGTAATTAGTATTGTATTTATTACTTTTTCAATGGGTAAGGGAAGGAAAGGTTTGAGGGAAGGAATGTGAAAATAAAAATAAAATTAGACAAGTAAGCATGGGAAAAAATGAGCTTCTCAAGAGTCAAATGAGTTTATTTTTTTATCTCTATCAGTTAGAATAGTTTCCTGAAAATATTAAGTGATTAATAAATTCCTATTCACTAATTTATAATAGCCAGATTCTATTGTATATAGAAAGAATCAGGCTGAATACTGTGAAATGTTGTAGTAAATATCTTTATGCAAAAGCAGAAATGGATATTCCACAAAAAATATATGCTTATTTACAATTTAATTAAACCCTAACTAAATTATTGCAAGAAAAACATTAAGGATTAACTTATTTTATGAATAGAAATGAGTTGTGTAATATCTGTCTATATTGAAGTATGGCATTCTTAGGCTGCTCCAAAATGGGGGCAGGAAGAGATTCATTTTGATAAGGGAAATAAAAGACTGCAATGATGAATGGAAATTTAATGAATCTAAATGATGAAACCAGGTATTGTTGCAAATATTTAGATAACAAAATTAAAGAAAAATAAGACACATTGGTCATTTAGGATATAAACTATTTCAGGATATTTTGTTTAAGTTTTCTATAAAATAGGAAATCATAATGCTTAGAAGGAGTATACATTAGAGATGCTTGCCTTTGGTGTCTGGCAATGTCTGAATTAAAAAAATCTGCCTTGGAGACATAATACCTGTGTCAGCATGGGTAAATTGGTTGACATCCAGGCAAATTTTAAGTCCATAAGTTTCTATCATCAGGAAGTAAGTAGCAAATTATGGTTTTAAAGGATAAAGTTTAACTTTATAAATCAAAGGACCTGAATATTGCTGCTGAATCATTCATGTGCATATCTAAACATGAAATGAACACTATGCCTGATTCAAAATGCAACTGTAGAATATCTCAAAGAAAGGGAAAAAAGTTAAAACTCAGTTTTGATACTTCCACCCATGGTTACTATGAGTAATTTGGTTATCTTCTCCAGACCTCAATTTGCTCATCAAGAAAGCAAACATTTATTTAGTGTTATGCAATGTACTAATCTTTCGTGTGTGTGTGTGTGTGTGTGTGTGTGTGTGTGAGAGAGAGAGAGAGAGAGAGAGAGAGAGAATTTTAAAAAGTCTGACCTCAAATTATTTTAATTCTATTGGAGACAATATATATTTATAGTTATAGGAAAGGGAGGCATTGATAAACAAAGGTTTTACATAGAAGATAATATTTGAGATCTGCTTTGTTTTTTGCTTTTATTATTTTTTTTTTTAGTTTTTGCAAGGCAATGAGGTTAAGTGGCTTGCCCAAGACCACACAGCTAGGTCATTATTAAGTGTCTGAGGCCAGATTTGAACTCAGGTACTCCCGACTCCAGGGCCGGTGCTTTATCCACTGAGCAACCTAGCCGCCCCTTGAGATCTACTTTGAAGAAAGTAAGGGATTATGTGGTAAAAGAGCATTTCAAGTATGGGGAACAGATAATACCAAGAGAGTGATGGGGAATTGAGTTTTGCATGTGAAGACCAGCACAAAGACCAATTTTTCTGAACTACTGAATGTGGGAAGAGAAATCTAACAGATTTTTATAGAGTAGGGGGGGAGGGCATGATATTTATCTGCACAATGAGGCTTTTTACCAATCTCTAAGGTCTCTTAAGTATTAAATGTATAAATATGATATTTATGGAAGTATTCTTTTTAATATGGAGTCTTTGATCATTATATCATATGGAGCTTACAGCCTAGTTAAGGAGACAATTTGTACCTGCAGGAAACAAGAAATAAATGTTATACAATTGTATAAAATTAAATGTATTCAGTTTCAAGTTGTTTGGTGCAAGGAATTCAAAATCAGAAAATAAAATGATCAGTATGGGCTGAAGTAGTTTGGGAAGTTTTCATGAAGAAGGTAGGACTTGAAGTGGATCTTGGGGGAAAAAAATGGTGTTTTAAACCATGTCAAGAAAAATGTGAATGAAATCATGAAGGTAGGAATAATAGAAATATCTTTATGCACATTATTGTAAAATCTGCATTACTTTATTTAATGAGATTGGTGATGCAAAGAGAAAAATATGGAAGGTGAAGTCAGAAGAAGAGGCCAGGACCTATGATTTTAATCCTGTAGTCAACTCTTGAATTCCCTTCAATACTATGAATCTGAAATTTATAGCCTTAAAATGTGCCTGGATGTTAAGCAATTTACCTATGCCAACACAGGTAGTATGTCTCCAAGGCAGATTTTTAATTCTGATATTCCCAGACTCCAAAGGCAAGCATCTCTATACATACTCCTTCTAAACATTATGATTTCCTATTTTACAGGAAAGGAAACTAAAGTTTTGTGTAATTTGTCCAAGCTCATGCAGCTACAAAGTTTGTGGGAGTGGGACACGAAGTCAGTTCTCATAATTACAATTCCAGCCTCCTACTCTCTATGTCACACTGTGTCTCTGATAATAATCTACATGAATATTATCTATATAGGCTAGAACAATGAGCCTGGTCGAAGTGTAAAGGAAGTTGGGAAAAACTGGATTTTATTTACTATACTACTAAGAAGAATAAAAGTAAATAGTGAAATTAATTGAAACAACCTCCTACTCATAATATGACTTTGGAATGTATGAAGGGTTTTTCAAATATCTGAGTAATAGATATTTAGCTTTGAATTTAATTGTAGAGTACAAATCTCAAGAGAAAACCATTAAAAACAGCATGACATTCTTCTACCTAAAGCCCAAATGATGGAAAAATGAAATATAACCTTTTAAATTGAATAGCTTAATTTATTCAATAATTATTCAAATAATTTTCAAAATTACACATACTTATTGATAATGAAAGCAACTTATACCTCTCTGCATCTCATATATTTGTACATGTAAAGCAACTTATACCTCTTTACATCTCTCATATATTTGTATAGGCAGAGAGTTTAAACTATTTTTCACAGGGTGCCAGATTGTAAGCATCTAAAGTAAAGTTTGAATTCTGGTTATCCTGATGCAAAATTCAGCAACTAGAATTCAATACACATATTTATGGTGAACGTTACCCTGAGTTCTAACTTTGCTTCTTACCCCAGGTATCTAAGACTATACCAAGATAGCTTTAGCTTGAATCCTAACAAACTGATGTGACTTAAATATGGGTCTAACAATGGATTCTGCTTTTGTATTATAATTACTAGTCAAGTTCAATGAGACTCATCACCAGAGAGCTGTCCACTAAGTGATAAAAGTTTTGATCCAGTAACACATGAAACAGTTTCATAAGGCAAGGAAGAACTGGTCTGCATCAATGGAAAGAATACTTAAAATTATGAAAACAGAAGTTTGCTTATGTATTTCAATAAAAGCACCACCTGAGTTGGATTTCTCTAATTAATAGATAATATTTTAGAACATTAATACAGTAAAGAAGCAGTGTGTTACACCATAAGCATGCACTTAGAATCAAGAAGACCTGGAGTCAGTTATTACCTTTGAAAATATCTGTCATTACCTTTGGCAATTCACTTAAGATCCCACTGTTAAGTAACTCAGTGCTAAGGAACTAAGACTACAAGTTAGTGATCTTTATTTGTGAAGGGAGTCTCTGCCCCAGAAAAATTTATTCATATTGATGAAATCGTAGGTCTTGACCTAACATGACAGTTTCTTTTCTCTGGATTACTTAGATTTTTTTACTTTATTGATTTAACATTTGCTTCCCAAAGAACAACAGATGGCTTTGCATTTTTGATGCTTTGCCAACTTCATTCTAGCTTTTTTCTTCAACCATTTTTTTAACTTATCCTCTTAGGCCTTTCTGTGTCATTGATCACTGGATCACTTTTTATTTCTCTTTCTGATCTTTTAAAATTTGCAGTTTTTGCTTTCACCTTTGATCATTTTCCTCCCATCTTGATAGTTATGTATCTTCCCCAGGACTCTGTTCTCAGTCCTCTATATTTCTTTCTTTAATTTCATTTTGTCAATGAATTCATCTGCGCTCAAGATTTTCACTATCACTGACTTGCAAATAATTCCCAAATCATTTTCTCTAGTCCTGACCTCTCAACCCATGCTTCAATTCTGTATATTCAACCATCTACAGAAGAGATACCGATCTAGTGTTTCCTTACTTTAAAATCAATGTACCTAACTCCAGATAGTGAATACAGTATTTTTCCAGTCTAGAAATTTTCTTTAATTTTTCCCATTTCCTACATCTTTCTTATTTTCCCTTTATTTTTTTATTTTCATTCCTACTACCTCCACCTTAGTCTAGTTTCTCATTCCTAAATTACTTAGCCTTGTAGCCAGTCTCTTTGACTCCAATCTTTTAAAACAATCAACAAGCATTTTTAACCATCTATGATGTTCCTGGCACTTTTTCCACTCCATTCTATATCTCAGAGTTAAACTAATTTTCCTAAAATGTATTTTACTATATTGCTCCCTTTCTCAAAAAAGTTATCTTTTAAATAAATCTCATATTTCTTTGCCTGATTTTTTTCCTGAGCTCCCACCTTCTCCCAGTCAACTCATTCAAGTCTTCTAATAGTTCATACTCAAGTGTAAGGCTTATTTCTTCTACAGAATCTTTCACAATTCACACTACTCTCTCCCCTCTCTTTAGTCTTACTAAATGTGGGTCATACAATTTGCACTGTAACTGTTCTTTATTTCAATGAATCAACAAATATTTTCCTTATCTCTTTTATATTATTAACCTGTAAGTTCTTGAAGGATCTTGAAGTATATGAAGTAGATTGCCCTTTCCCCTGCCCTAGCCTAGCCACCATTATTTAAGCTGCAGGGGTCAATGTGAATAGAGCACTGGACTGGAAATTAGGAAAACTCATCTTCCTGAGTTTTGATCTGGTCTCAGACATTTACTAGCTGTGTAACCCTGAGAAGGTTATTTAACCCTCTTTGCCTCAGTTTCTTATCTTTGAAATGAGCTGGAGAAGGAAATGGTAAATCACTTCAACTTCTTTTCCAAGAAAACCCCAAATAAGTTCACAGTCAAGATGACTGAAACAACTGAATGACAATAGGACTAAAAGAAGTATTCCCTTTTTTCCTATTCCATCAGGAACTCTAGACCTACCAACAGTGTACCGGGGCAAAGGGATGGAGTCTTAGGAGCTCTCTGATAAAAACTCATAAACTAAGGACTCTAACTAAACTTTTGAGAGACAGAACCCACAAAGGGACCCTGTGAGGCAGTTCTCCTACTCAAGGTAACCTGGAAAAGAGCAGAAAGGCTCTGCTCCCCGTGGTCGGAGGGGCGGCCCTCCAGAGGGGTGGCCCACCAGAGCCAAAGAACTTCAGCCTCCCGGAGGCAGCCCCAGGGCGCTGGGAGCCTCAGCTCACAGCAGCGGGGGAGTCTTCTGAGCTGCACCCCGGGGAGCACCAGGCACAAAGTGGGAGAACAGCAGGGGACCTCTGCCAGAGGGAGCACATGGAGCCCAGCCCTCAGGGCACACAGACAGCAGCCTGGTCTTTCAGCAGCCTAGACCCAGAAACAGAAGCAGGTGGAGCCAGTAAGCAGGAGCCCCCAGGGCATGAGCCCATTAAGCTGAGGGAGGGGAGTGAAGAGAGAGAGACTGCAGAGCTCTGTCCTCTGCCCCTGGAACAGGACTCTGGGGCTCTGACCACATTCAGATCCTGATCGCAGTCTAGGCCCCCCAATAGAACAGCAAGCCCCCCCCACCTCAGCCCCATGGCAGAGGGGGGGCACTTATGGTCATTCACAGACCAGGAAGGAGGACAGAACCTCATACACTGAGACCCTTGTGGGAGTGTCCCAAAAGCTCAGGAAGCACCCCCCAAAAACAGGCTTAGGCTGGGAAAATGAACAAACAAAGAAACAAGAGGAAGACCATTGAGAAATAATTTGCAAATGAGTCCAAGAAGGACCAAAATACTCAGTCTGAAGATGAGGAAGCACAGGCTCCTGCATCTAAAGACTCCAAGAAAAACAGAAATTGGGCTCAGGCTATGATAGAGCTCAAAAAAGACTGAAAATCAAATGAGGGAGTTAGAAGAAAAACTGGGAAAAGAAAGGAGAGAGATGCAGGAAAAACATGAAAATGAAGTCAGCAGCTTAGTCAAGGAAAGCCAAAAAAATGCTGAAGAAAATAGCATGCTAAAAAACAGCTTAGGTCAAATGGATAAAACAGTTCAAAAAGTTATTGAGGAGAAGAATGCCTTAAAAAGAAAAATTGGCCAGATGGAAAAAGAGATAAGAAAACTTTCTAAGGAGAATAAATCCTTCAGACAAAGAATAGAATTCAGGGAGATTGATGAATTTGCCAGAAATCAGGAATCAATACTTCAAAACCAAAAAAATGAAAAATTAGAAGAAAATGTGAAATATCTCATTGGAAAAACAACTGATATGGAAAACAGACTTAGGAAAGATAATTTGAAAATTATTGGAATACCTGAAAGTCATGATCAGGAAAAGAGCCTTGACATCATTTTCAAAGAATTACTATAGGAAAATTGCCCTGATATTCTAGAAGCAGAGGTCAAAATAGAAATGGAGAGAATCCACTGATCCCCCAGAGAAAGAGATCCCAAAAAACCAACCCCCAGGAATATTATAGCCAAGTTCCAGAACTCCCAAGTCAAAGAGAAAATATTACAAGCAGCCAGAAGGACACAGTTCAAATATCATGGAACTGCAGTCAGGATCACACAGGACTTAGCAGCAGCTACACTGGAAGCTCGTAGGGCTTGGAATACAATATACCGGAAGGCAAAAGAGCTTAGAATGCAGCCAAGAATGAACTACCCAGCAAGGCTGAATGTCCTCTTCCAGGGGAAAAAGATGGACTTTCAGTGCACCAGGGCAATTTCAAATGTTCCTTTTGGAATGGCCAGAGCTGAACAGAAGGTTTGATCTTCAGATACAGGACTCAGGTGAAGCATGGAGATTGGAGGAGAGGGGGGAAATATGAGGGACTTAATGAGGATGAACTGCATGTATAGAAAAATGATACTGATAATATTCATATGAAACATCTCAGTTAATAGAGCAGGCAGAGGGAGCTTTTATAGTCGAAGCACAGGAGAAAGCTGAATTCGAAGATAAAATATGGTGTAAAAATGGAGTCAATAAGAAAAAAGGGAAATGGAAAGAGAGAAAGAAAAAGGAGAGGGGGAATAGAGCAAGCTATTTCACATAATGAATTTTTTTTTATTACAATGAGCTATTGCAATGATATGGAAGGGGGGAGGCAAGGCAGAATGAGGGAACCTTTACTCTCATCAGAGATGGCTAGGAAAGGAAACAGCAAATATACTCAATGGGGTATAGACAACTGGAGTAAGAAGGAGGGGGAGCAGGGGGAAGGGGTGGGGATGTGAATAAAGGAGGAGAGGATGGTCCATGGGGGGACAGTGGTCAGATATAACACATTTTCTTTTTTTACTTCTTGCAAGGGGCTAGGATTGGAAGGCCTGCCCAGGACCATAGGGCCAGTTGGATTCTGGGCCTAAGGGGTGGTGTGGGGTCTCAGGGCTTCTTGGCCCCAGGACCAGGGATCTGTCTGCTTCACCACTCAGCAACCCTACAGCAGAGTCAGAGTGAAAGGAGAGAGAAAATATAGTACATGGTAGTGGAGAAATAAGAAAGGACGGAGTTGCGGTCAGCAATGGCAACGTTGGAAAAATATGGAAGTAACTTTTGTGATGGACTTATCATAAAGAATGTGATCCACTCACGACAGGGTTGATGGTGTTGGAACAAAGACTGAAACACGTTTTTTGTTATTATTATTTGGGGGAGGGTGCAGGACAAGTGGGGCTGGGTGGCCTGCCTGGGGCCACATAGCAGGGTGATCATTGGGTGTCTGGGGCCAGATTCAGACCCAGGTGCTCCTGGCTCAAGGGCCAATGCTCTGTCTGCCACCCAGCCACCCCTACTATTATTACTATTTTATTTCATTTTGCGTCTTTTTTTTTCTTCTTTTTGGTTTTTGCAGGGCAGTGGGGATTGGGTGGCTTGCATGTCACATGGCTAGGTGATTATTGGGTTTACGAGGCTGGATATGGACTCAGGTGCTCGTGGCTCCAGGGCTGGTGCTTCGTCCATTGCACCACCTGGCCATACCTACAATTATTACTATTATTTTTTTCAATTTTAATTTTTTTCTCCCCCCTTTACTTTTTTGCCCAAGCAAGTCTATCTATATTCATGGGGGGAGGGGTATTTTGTTTACTTGTAAACAAGTATATTTTATTAATGTAAAGAAAAACATTTGTACAAAATGAGAATAAAAAATAAATTTAAAAAAAAACCCACACAGAAGAAAATTCAGAAAGAAGCACAAAGAAATGCAAGGTTGGAACTTTCACATTAAATTTATTTAAAATAAACTTTGTATAATGAAAAAAAACAGTGTACCCATCTCTGGGCTATATTCTGATTCTCTTCTTTCACTATCTTTGTACACAGTGTTGATAACTCACCTATGGCTTCATTCTAGTCTGACACTAGGACTCACCTCCTTTCCACCATTTATTTTTAACCAATTACATTGTTTGGATGAGCAAAGTGTTTCCAATTACAATACTTCCAATAAGATTGCGGATCATCAAGACTTCTCTTAAATTTCCTGAGGTTAAACTTTTCTATGCATGTAAGTTTCTTGAGAACGTTACTTTTCCATATTTATTCCCAGCACTTGTCACAGTGCTAGATACTTGCAAGGACTTAACAAATGCTTAAAAATTTTAATTACATTCCATATGTATCATATATTTTCATATGTATCCTATCCCCTACACACTGATAACTACAAAGTACTAAATGTTGTCTAATGAATAAACATTCATAGCAACAAGCATAGAAAATGCTTGAATAAAGGATTTATTCAACCACAAACTGTAAGTCAATGGTCAAAGAAATATAATCACAGGCTTATAAATGGAAAGGACCTCAGGGGTTATCTCTGAAACCATTCTCAGAATAGGCAAAAAAAAAAAAAATAAGTTGAGATGTCATAGAACAGTTTGCCTGAAAAAGATCTAGGGATTATAGTTAATTGAAAACTCAGTATCGGTCTACAGCATGATGTGGTTGTCTAAAAAGCTAATGGCATATTATGATATACAAAGGTATAACTTCCAGGATTGGGAGCTGAAATTCTTTCCATATGCTGGCCTTATTAGACCTCATTTGTATCACTATGTGCATATCTAGGCATTATAGTTTTAAAATGTGCCTGAATAAGCTAGAGAGAATTCAGAAGAGGGAGACCTCAAAGCTGAAGGGGTGGAGTTTGTGCCTTGTAATAATCAACTGAGGCAAATAAGTTTATTTAGTCTAGAGAAGAGGAAATTCAGGAAATGGGCATACAGAGGGAGCAGAAAGAAAGATGACATGAAGACTGCATCTAAGTATGTGAAGGGAGTATCATAAGAAGAAAACAAATTTGTTCTGTTTGAACCTAAGATCAGAACAGGAGTAATGACAAACAGTTGCAAAGAGGCTTAATATAGGAAATTCTTCCAAATAATACTCTATATTAGAGCAAAATGGACTTCAAGAGATGATGGGCTCATCCTTCTTTATAAAAGGAGACTAAATGATCACCAACCAGGTATATTATATTAGGAATTCCTTCCACATATGGGCTAAACTACATGACAGCTTGAGTTTCCATACAATTACAATTCAGTTACTTTCTGATTTTGTGTTTTGATAAGCAAAGCAACTGAAGTAGTAGAAAGTAAAGTGCATATATGGGAAACATAATAATTTAAAATGTTTGATAAAATTTTTATAATATTAACAAGGATGGAAAAGTGAGAAGAGAGATACCTGGGTAGCATGATGGTGGCTCTGTTGCCTGAGGGGGTTTTGCTACTGAAGCCACCTGTTCTGTGATTGGTTAAGCCTAGGCCTGAAGAAGTCAGAGATCCTGCTGTCATCAACTGGACACCTGAAATCAGAGAAAGCTCATACCCTCAAGAATCCCAGATCACACCAATACCAGATCCCAAGTTCAATGCTGAGGTAATGAGAGGAGAAGGAAAAGAGAACAGAGTTCAACATTTACATTAGGCTGTCAGTTTGAATATGAGAAGTTAGAGAAGCTGACAAAACAATAAGAGAAGTGAATAAGAAAGAAGGATATTATCACCTTAAACCCTAAAAAGGAAAGAATAGATAGTAGAAATGTGTATTTAGGACTTTCCAGTAAATACATTTTAAATGTCTTTAAAAACACACTTTTTTTTCCTTTGTGCATGTTTTAATAATACAGAAATATGCAAGGTCAGAGGAAGAAATGAAACCCATTCTGTTATTTCAGATGTTTTTCTTGTTGCTCAATTTAAATGTATCACAAAGCACAATGATTTTTAGGACTTGTATTTCACCACAAAAAAAATACAATGATCTTTTATTTTTTGCTAATAAGCTAAACAATTCTAATGGTGTTACACTAACAAACTTGCTCCAGCTCTTGCTTTGTTTTTGTCTTACAGTGAAAAAATCAAGCTAATTTTCTAACCACTCCAAAAAAAAGAGGGCTGTGGAAAATAAATAAGAAAATACTTCTGAAAAATTAGGAGCTTATTTATGACATTCATTTTTTGGTTCTCAAGTTCCTCTTCACACAGCAAGCAATGATGATACTATTAGAATATAATCTTGATCCTCTAGGGCAGGGGTGAGGAAGCTCTGGCCTGCCAAGGAACCCACAGGCAGGACTCAAAACTCAATAACTCTAGGAGCTTTTTAAGAGAGTGTTAATTAATTGTCTGACCAAATGTAGCAGATTAGTATTTAAGTTGACCATTTTGTGTGGCCCAAGAATGATGTTATAAATATCTAAGTGGCCCTTGGCAGAAAAAGAGGTTCCCCAACCCTGCTCAAAGGCAATGGTGTGAAATTAATAGAATCTGATCCCTCAGCCAAGTACTGACTTAGAAAACCACAAAGTAATATTATCCAATTTGTATTGTATTTTATTGATTTTGTTAAACTTTTTCCAATTATGTTTAATCTTATTCTGGCCTCACTCTACCTGAGGCTGAGAATTTGACAACTTTACTGTAGGGAATCTCATTGTCCAGTCACCAGACAAGAACATAAAATATATGAACTGACATAAGGGAAATTCCAACTGGCAAAATGTGGCTGAAAAGCTTTTTAGGTCTTTAACAAATCTATGAAATTCTCTAGCATTTATCTTCAAAAAAGAATTTTTGTAAAATCAAATATCAACTTCTAATCCTTGCAAATATCAAAAGACCACATACCTTCCAACTGCAACATCAATTAGGCACAACACTAATCCTTTGAATTCTAACACATCCTAGAAAAGCTGTGGCTGGCATCTGTTATTTTGATTTATTTTCATTTTTCAGCATATGTTCAGATAACTTTGCATGTTCCATTAATAACTTATGCCAAATCTATTTAGGTGACACCTTCCATCTCAAATATAACTTGAGTTAATGGATTCAAAGGTTGCATATGCAGAAGAAACTGAGTATTTGAACTCTTTTATTTATATTTCACGTCTAATGCTCCATTGTCTAAGGAAAGGAAAGCATTGATTATTTTTTACATGCAACTAACAAAATGGTTATTTTTGTTATTCAGAATCACTATAATTGTCATAATTTCATGTTATTTGTGAAGATATGCCCAGTGGAAGAAGAGGGCATAAACTCTTGAATACCATTTCAATAATAAATAAACAAATCTTCCAACACTTAAGAGTGAGAAGTTAGTGGCTCAGTCTGATGTCCCATTTTGGAATAAAAGTGATCCTCTGTTCTTGAAGGGTGGGCCAGTAAAGCACATGCTCTGACTGATGATATCTCAAGCTAGAAATGCCCTAAATAAGGGATTTAAACCCAAGGATAAACCTAGCTACATTTGAAGACCCTCACCACCAAGTTGCCTTGCAACTGACAAATATTTCTACTCCCCCAAACCATCTACTCTGTCAAATAGGGGTTGTGGTCAGTATAACATGGTTGCTATACTGACAGAATAACAGAAACTTGAAATATTGAAGAACACATGGGAAGAACTAGTCCTTTGAGATTCAAATATAAAATGAGAGCTATTAAGAAATATTACTTTGTTGTTCATTACTGGAATGAAAGTCAAGGTTACTCTTATAAAATTGGCATCCACTTAAGGTTATCAGAACTCAATATAAGGAAGTCATTTCCAAGCTAACTTACATAGGCAAATAACCTCAATTTATCCCTTATGACATTGTCTAGTTATTTTGAAATATTTATTAAATGCAAAATTACACAATCACATTTAACTCTTCTTGCCCCATGGACGACAGAAAATCAACACCTTCCATGGGATTTTTTCTTGGCAAAACAAGGTTTGCAAAGTCCTTCTCTAGTGCATTAATGAAAAGAGAACTTAAGTGACTTACCCATATTCAAATAGCTATTAAGCTAGTAAGGTTATGAAGCTCACTTTGAACCCAAGTATTCCTGACTCTAGACCTGGAGCTCAATCATCTGAGTCATTTAACTATTGCCTCAATTTATTAAATGATATCTATATAAATACACAAAACTGAAAAATTCCAGCTTGATTTGTAGTTGTAGTCTAAGTTGCTGAGTGAAATTAGAACTAGCATCACCTAGGGAAAAAATAGCTTGCCTAATCTTCCTAATCCTTCCCTACTCTTGAGACTACCAAAGTCTAAGCTTCTTTAGAATTTGGTTACTTTAAAGACATGTTTAGATGTTTACAATGTGAAGCAGATAATGAGAGAGAGAGAGAGAGAGAGAGAGAGAGAGAGAGAGAGAGAGAGAGATATGCCAGTGTATTCTTTGGCAGAACTGTCGTGAAAAATTTTAAATTCCTTTAAATTTTTTAATTTCTTTAAAAATTAGACTTTGCTCTCCAGAATCAGAATCAAATATTATTTGACACTCAAAAAAGAATTTACATCTTTCAGTCATTTTTGCTATAAATATTCTTCCTGTTCCTCTCATATTTCAATCAAGGATAGCATCAATACATAAATTGAGCATTTTTACAAAGAAATGCATAGGAGAGAGCCAGCAATGGGTCAGCAGTTAATAAACCTGTTTAGTCAGTTGATAATGGATGGAGTTAGGTAACATTCTTTCTCTGTGATGTTTTCCTCAATCCTTGGGACCTTTTAAAATTATATCACTTTCAGCATGATTTCTTCTGTACACATTTAATGGTGTCTAGGGATTTTGCCCTGACCTTCTATACATAAATGGCATTTCTGCTTCCCTGTATAGAACCCTAGGCATTTATCTGATTAAGTTAAAGGGTTTTATTGCCACTGATGATAAAAATATATTACAACAGAAATGATGAAAAATGTGTACTATTCACATTTAGTTGTTTTATTTTAAATTCTATCTGAAAATATGCTGCCTTGGTTGAATAAAGAGATGCAATTCTTTTCATGGTTTTCCAGTTTCATCTGTATGAGGAAATATGAGGAAATACTATTTTGCAAATAAGCTTTCATTATAAATCACTTACACTTTACTATTATTCTCTCCTTGGCAAAGATATTAAATATTTACAGGATGAAGTAGTTTCTGGGATCTTTTGGACTCCACTTTATGGTAACTGTTTTACATCAGTTTACAAGAAATGATAATAATCAGAGTCATTGTCTTTACTTTTGTCCAGTTTTGGTTTTTTCTAAGTCAGATTACTTATTGCTTGGAAGTTGGTGATGTTAAAATTAAATTCAATATCTGTTTATTTTCTTCTGATTTGAAGTTGATTTTGATCCCAGTTCATTCAATGATATGACTACACAGAGACAGCTGGCTCAAAAGTGAGTATCACATATGAAGCCATTAATTTTATTAACATGTTTGTAGTCAAGGGGAGGTTTAAATACAGGCGATACAGAGCTGGCCTTGAAATAAGAAATACCTGGTTAATGCCATGCCTTTAACATTTACTGACTTTGTGACCCTAGCAAGTAATTTAGCTTCTCAGTCACCTAGGCAACTCTCCATGACTATATTACAGAGAAAATTCTGATCTACATTGGTAGAGTTTCCTCATCCAGGAGTTCCCTATTGTAATGAAATCACAGGTCCAACCAATTCAATTTACAGATAAGGAAACAGGCTCAGAGGGGTTAAATGATTCATTCATATGAATCAAAACACAATCAAAATCAAAACACAAGTTCAGTTCAAAAACACAGGTTCATATACCTGAGTGTATAGAATTTAGAACAGACTTGTGTGATTCATAGTGATTGATTTGATATAGGAAATTCTTTAAAAGAAAATGAGGGGAAAGGGAGAATTAAGGAAGAAATGAGATTTCTATGTAAGAGACTAAGACCTAATTATTATAGGGTAAATCCATAGTAATTCATCCTTTAAATCGATTAGACAATATACTTCCCACTCATAGAGAAGTAGGACTAAAGAAAGAAGGTCATTAGAACAGTAGGTAGCTTAGCACGTTCCTAGGACTCCTCCTCAGTGGTAAACACACAGCTTAACCAGAGCTCATTGAATAAAATCAGGATAATGGCTATCAATACTAATTTATTGCTGAATAAGGGGAACTAATGATGGAAAAACTATGTTTCAAAATATTGTACTCTTCATCACAATTATAAATATTTAATCAGAGGACTGGTTACCATCAGTCAGGAATACTATGAAAAGAAGGCATGTATTGTTCATAACCTATATAGGTTAAATTATATAATCTTTATGATTTTTTATAATTTTGAGTCTAAATGATTCCATAATTTTTGAGAACTTTGATTCAAAATATTAAATACATTAATCACATTTATTTACTAAGTTTTTATATATTTAATTAGAAATTATTGGGGCAACTAGGTAGCATAGTAGATAGAGCACTGGCACTGGAGTTGGGAGGACCTGAGTTCAAATCCAACCTCAGACACTTAATTACCTAGCTGTGTGATCTTGGGCAAGTCACTTAACCTCATTGCCTTGCAAAAAAACAAAACAAAGTAAATTATTTTCCAGAAAAGGAAAAAATACAAAAATCATATAGCTAAAAGACCAGAACAGATGGGGACCAGAACAGTCATATTCCACCACATTTAAGTGGTAGACTTGATTATCTAAATGAATTTGTGTATGCCATTTGGATTACTGACTAAAGATGCATTCAGTATATCAGAGAGCTCCAATTAGCTGAGGATTTGCTAATATACTTGGAAAAATATCAAAGTATTCATAAAACTTAACACATTAGCAGGGAGTGATCATGTTCCCTCCCTTGACTTGTCCTTGATTCAAATGACTGATTCTAGTGAATTATAGGCATTATCTCAGTCTCTTCTTTTTAATGATCCAAATGGTATAACCATATTGCCAAGCACCCCATGGATTGCATCATAGAATTTGAACAGACATTTATGGAAAAGAAAGTGATCACACCCTCTAATATTGTTGATGATGAATAGTTTTGGAAATTTCCGGGATACCAATTTTGTGGAGGTCATATTTTAAAAGTCAGTCATCTTTGGTATAGAAGAGGTGATCAAAGAGGTTATGCAGGAAACCAAACTTGCACAATTGGTCATTGAAATTTCCTTCTGCACCTTCTTGAAGCATTAATTAAATAATCAACTAACCAGGAATAAATTATTAAACTATGCAATAATACTGGTATATGTGGTGTTGATTATACTTTGTTCCAAGTACTGTGATTTACAGATCACATTGGATTTACATGTGGTTTGCAAATAAACATTGAAAACACAAAATAAAACAAAACTTGCTCTCCAGACCAAGGTCACAAACCTTCAGAGGAAAGTGAAGGGATATTTAAAATGGAGGATGCTCTCTGACAAGGACAAGTAAAGAGTGACCCCCAATAATCATGGAAAGAAAATATTCCTTCTCCTTTTTCCTCATTATTCCTCCACTATCCTTCTTCCTTCTATTGCTTGGAAGTTTTGATTTTTTTCCCTTGAGTAGCAAAAGAACACTTTAACCCAAAATGATCAGAAAACGTGGATTTGATGGAAGGAGAAAGGAACTATTTCTGAGAATCTGTTTCCCCATTTATAATCATGGGAAAAACTGTCTTACTCTGCATACAGAAACTTATAAACAGTATCTATAAAGGTCAAATAGGAGATGGACTTGAAAGCACTCTATAAGCTATAAAACAACATGCAAATATATTTTACTTTATTGTTAGTGTTAAAACATTGGATCTTGCTTGCAACCTCCTACTTTTCTAAAGACTATTGGACTTCTAAATCATGGTACAGAGCCTTGAAGGCAGAGCAAAGAGAATAGTCTAATGTAGTAAGAAAAAATATTGCATAAGCATGATGCAAAGCAGTTCAATATCTTGTTATGACAGACATCATGGCATAATGTCAAAGGATAGATTAAACAGAAGTCAAGGAGCTCTGAATTAAAATCCCAGCTTATTAAATGTAACCATGAGGAAGTCATTTATCCGTCTGTTTCCTTTTCTGTAAAATGAGGGCAATAATACATATAGCATCATCCTCACAAGGTTAATGTAACATTTGCATGAAATTACTTTTCAAATATTCAGGAGAAGACATGGTACAGTGGAAAGAATGCTGTATTTAGAGACAGAACCCTACTTGAATCTTAACTCTGATGACTTATTATCCTTGTTACTCAGGAAACTAGAAAGTACTTAACTGCTGGTTGACAAACTGATTGGCCCAGGACAATTCACTGTACTCCTTGAGGTCTCAGTCTGCCCATATATAATATGTCAAGTTTGAACTAGATGACCTCTAAGGTACTTTTCAATTATAAATTTATATCCTATGTTAATTATAATTATTTGCTACCTGGACTGAGAGTTCTATTCTTTGTGATGTCATCAGTGAAATTGAGAACTTAGGTGAAGGCTTCTATAGTGTGCCTCTAATTAACTTGTTCTGTTCCTAAACTCGGACTAATGAAGCATTTATAAATAAAACAATAAATTAAATTAAATTCATTATGACTGTTCTAGATTCTGTATGTGGCATTTGTATCATCCCTCCTCATTTTTGGAAGTTTTGTACTCAGACACATATGCTCAAGGCAAAAAGAAAGGTGACTACATTTAAGACAAAAACAAGTGCAAATAGGAAGACTTTCTAATATGAGGTTTAATCACTAGTTATCTCTATAATTGCCTGACTTTGAGAGATAAATGATGAATAATGATGATCATGAATGAGAATGAGATGATGGCCATTTCTTCCAGTCACAAAATAAATTTAAGTTGTTAACTGTATCCAAATTAACAACCTAAGATAAAATGCTCTTCCATTTTTATTCTCTTGATCCAGCCATTTTCTTGAAGGTACTCAGAATTTGATTCTATCTCCAAAAGACTTTATATCATGACTTGAAGGATAGATATAACATGATGGGATCATAAAATCTCTTTCTAGTACAAAATATAGTCAAGTATTATTATTTATTATAAACAGAACATTAGCATAGTAAATTTTATTGAGACCTTTGAAACTGTACCAGAATTTCAATTGATGTGTTTTGAACTGATCTAAAAACTGTTTCTGTGAATTCCACTCCCCATTTAACACATGCTTTGCAAAGACTTCCTCACAAAAGTCACCATTGAGAATTCATTACTTATCATTAACCTTGACCATCAATCTCCATGCTGTCAGGAAGCAGTTGAAATAGATGAATAAATAAAAGTATAGATCAAAGCATGTTTCATCACATCAAGGAATTTATTTCTGTATTGGAAGTCTGTAGTCCTATAATGATACATGATTTACACTCCTAATGCCTTCCAAGAGTGCTAAAATATACTCCATATATAGAAGCTAAGAAGGATGAAAATGACCTACCCAAAAAGCAGCATCCCACCACTCCCAAGGCAAAAAATGAAGAGAAAACTCAGTGTACTATGCAGGACTATTATTCAACCCTCCTCACTGACTATATAAGCTCCATATTTTTTTTGATTCAGCTAGTCATTATTTGGCTTCTCTTAACACAGGACCCTAGAAACAGAGCATGGTGATAGGAGCTAAAACATAAAACTCATTATTCACATTATAAATTTCAGTATTTTTCAATATATTCTTCACTGCTATTCAACATTTATCTTTTAGAGGGAAAATTAACTAATGGAAGTCAAGCTTTAGGTATGGGAAATATAAACATGAAATCTTAATAAACCTTCTTCCAGAAAAGAGTGAATGGTCCTTTTCCTTTGCCTCTTTATAGATATTTTCCAGTTATTTCCAAATGGTTGTGTGGTGATAACATTTTTAACTAGATATTGAATTAGAACTGAGTGTTCATATAAAAGTCTTGATCAGAGGGACTCTCCTTCCTGAAGACAGTAATCAAGGGAAATACTGCTATAAACTGTCAAATAAAGAAGCACTTTATCAAGATGCCATGTAAACACATGGCAGCTCACTTTTTTCTGACTCAGTTGTATTTCTCCTTTCTTAATCTTAGTTAAATGATTATGAGAGATAAAATATGCTTCACAGATTCAAAAAAGTCAGTGTAAGTGATGATAATGGCAACAACACTCATATATTATATCTGTTCTTAAGGAGGCTGATGTGGATTGGTTGAATTCAGGAGTTCTGAGCTGCAATAGGAATAAAACAGATGTCTACTTTAAGTATGACATCAATACAATGTGCTGCTTCCCCACTGATCCAGAAAGGGGGGGGCGGGTTGTTAGAGGGGAAGGGGGCTATCAGGCTTCCTAAGGAAGAACAAATTGTCTCAGTTCAGGAATGGAGCATACTAAAACTGATCAACAGCTGGGTCAAGTCAGTGAGTGCCTCTTACACTTAGACAGTGAACAAGACAGGGAGACCTAGTCATAGATAGTAGGAAAGGAGATAAAGAAAGAGGGATAGAGAAAAAGAGAGAGAAATTTTAAAAGCAATCAACTGACCAGCAACTGGAATTGATAATATCAAGAGCAGCAGTAAATGTGTCAAAAAGATATCTACCCCATAGAGTGACCTATTTGATTCAACCTAGCTTGACATAGTAAACAAATCCGTCACTCGCTTTGCAATGACAACACTAAAATGAAAAGAAAAAAAAGTGGAATGATACAAAGGGAGAAAAGGACATTAAGAGTCAAGAATTAGTAACCACATCAAGTCAACCAATTTATCCAGGAATTAAAATATAAGGGTGAGAGAATTTGTTACCATTTGGAAATTTTTTTTTATATTTCAATACCTGATTTTCAGTTAATGTTCCTTTCTAAAAATTGATTTAATTGGCCAGTTGTTATTTGTGAATATTAATTTATCAACCATATGGGTGAACACACTGGATAAGGGCTCATGAACAATATAGAAAATTAATCACTATTCCCTCAGTAATACCCCCATTACTAAGAAAACAATAATAGTTAGCTTGACCATGAGATCCAACATACTAGTATAAACATGAGCTTGTACAAGGCATCCAGAGCCTGAGCACTACAATCACAATCCCATTTTCCTTGTTTATTTATTTATTTATCTTTTTTTTAGGTTTTTTTGCAAGGCGATGGGGTTAAGTGACTTGCCCAAGGCCACGCAGTTAGGTAATTATTAAACGTCTGAGGTCAGATTTGGACTTGGGTACTCCTGACTCCAGGGCCAGTGCTCTACTCCTTGTTTATTTTTAAAATTTTACTGAAATTTTTTTATTACATTATATCATTTCTGAATATAGTCCCCCTCTCCCTGGCTTCCCTATAATAAAGAAAAACTATTGAGCTAACCCACTGCCAGACACAGTGGCTATGTGTCAATCACATCTAACAGTACATGGTCAATTCCACATCTCTCAAGTGAAAGAAATCCTATATTCAATAAATCTTTCCTTTTATAATCTTTCATAGTGGCAGCAAGGTATAGCAGAGTAATCAGACTCCTGGGCTTAGAGGTAGGAAAATCTAAGTTCATATCTTGTCTTAATAATACTAATTGTGTAATCCTTAGTTCAGTGTCTGGCACTGAAGTAAAAGTAGTAGGCTCTTAATAAGTATTTACTGATTGATTGATTGACTAGTTGGATGATTCAACTAACATTCAAACAGGATTGTCATGATCATCTAATAGGTATTAATGCAATGTAATGTATCATAATAATAATAATAGAAAGTGCTCTGCAAATATTAAATTGCTATATAAATGCTAACTATTATTTACACAGTGTGGATAAGGATATATTTTAACCTGTACCTAAAAAAAAAAGATGGAAGAAAGAAAAAAAGGACCAATACATAAAACAAATTATTTATAGATGATCTTTTTGTAGTGACAGAGAATTGAAAACTAAGAGGGTACTTGCTGAAAAACTGAAGAATGGATAACCAAATTATATATGTGAATCTAATGAAATATTATTGTAAGAAATGATGGAATGGATAATTTCAGAGAAATCTGGGTAAATTTATCAGAATGGATGCTCAGTAAAGAAATCAGAACCAATAAAAGAAGTTATACAGTATGTATAATACTATGTTCAAAATATCCATTAGGTCCCTTCTAAAATTAACTTGAAATTTTAAATGATATTTTTGTATATCTTTCTTTATATGTAATAACATTCACCTGATAGAATGTAAGCTTCTTATCCTTTCCCAATTAATAAATGTTAAAAGGATATAAATAGGCTACTAAATCTGTTTCCAAAGATAATTAGGGAAAAAGAATGTTCTAAAATATTTATAGCTGTTCTTTTTGTGGTGACAAGGAACTAGAAATTACAGGGATGTCCATAATAGATGAATGACTGAATAAATTATGGTATATGATTGCAGAATACTACTGTGCTGAAAAAAATGAACTCAATGATCTTAGAAAAACATGGTAAGACTTGCACAAAATAATGAAGAGCAAAATGAGTAGAACAAAAGAAAATTGTATACAGGAGCATATTGTTTTAAGAGCTACCTTGAATAAATGAGTTATTTTTGACCTTTATAATTATCCAAATTAACTGCAAAGGACATATGATGAAATATTCTATCTGCATTCATAGAAAGAACTGATAAAAAGAAATATGAATAGAATGATATATATATATATATATGTAGGTACATGTGTGTAAAAAATACACACCTATTTATGTCTAATGGTGACCATCTCTAATTCAACGGGCAGAGAGTAGGAAGGAAAAAAAGGAAAAAAAGTAACACGTGAAAATTTTGTTGTATATTTGAAAGGAAAAGCAAATTGTATTAGTAGATTTGAAATTTCATGGACAATCATCATTTTATTGAACTAATTTATAAAAATGCTTGTTTTGTTCCATAAATTAAAAGTAAGCTATTTTAAAAGGATATAAATGGGTAGTTTTCAAAGGAAAATATCTAACCTTTCAATGATTAAAAGATAAAATGCTCCATCATTAATAATTAGATAAATACAAATAAAATCAATCCTGAGATGTCACCTCCCAATAATTGGATTGACAAAATTGATTTATAAAAAGGAAAATCACAAATGTTGGAGGAGTTACAGGAAGAATTACAAAATGTCTTCTTTTCCCACAAAGAAATGAATCATATTGTTTATTTTATTTTCTTCCAATTCCATAAAAACAATTTATATATTAATTTTTATAAATTTTGAACTCCAAATTCTCTTCTTTTCTCCATTCCCTCTTCTATCCTTGAAGGCAAGTGACTTGATAAAGGTTATGTGTGTGCAATTATGCAAAACATATTTCCATCTTAGCCATGTTGTGAAGAAAAATACAGATGTAGAAACTAGGAATTCTAAGATGGAGCAGTAATGAGGAAGTAAATACATACCAGACATGTACAAAAAAACAGAAGTGAGAAGTAGAGTGTCATAATTGATGAATCTATGTACATTTATTAAACAACTGTCCAATGTACTGGAGACACAAAAACAAAGACAAAAATAGTCCTTGGCCTTCAAATAAACAATCCTTATGGATATAGAGAACCAGAAGTAGAGTAGCTGAAGAAAGTTGTCAAGCCCAGTAGTGTATGTATTGGAATCCCTTAGTTAGAGATTTCCAGAATATAATGTCTCCTTTTGCATCTTCTTTTCTATGCAAGTAAAATAGTAGAGGGATTATTGCCTTAACATTTGACTAAAAGGATACTTGTAGTTTTCAATGATTCCATTAATAATATTTAAGAATATTAAACATTTACACTTTAAGATTAGCTCCTTGAAATTTCTGTTCAATTTAACATTTTTCCACTGTATTTACTATGTGCTTTATCAACAACTAATATTTTTAAAAGGGAGATGAGAAAAATATTTTGTGGACCTAAGAACCAAAGGGCACATCAATACATTTTCCTCAACTGCAAAATGTGGACATTGAAGTAGATCAACTCCAAGGTTCCTTTTAGCTCTAATAGTCTGTAATTCAGTATCTACAATTCAATACCAGATGTTGCCTGCAGAGAACTTGCTTTTATAACCAGTTAAAACCCCAATTTATTTAAATTTAATTCCAACTGAGACAGAGACCAAGAAGGGAGAAATTAATGTACTTCACATCAGAAAATGTTTAATCTGATGGTTAATACTATTATTTAGGATATAAGAATAATAATGTCTATACACAGAAGAAAAAATACTTGTTATTGTCTAGAATAAAAAGGATGACAAACTCTAGTTATAAATTACTTGTTTTTATATGAGTTATCCTGTTACTGACTTAAGGAACAAAACTTGGGTCTTCTTTTTTATTATTGAATTTTATTTTTAACTTATAGAATTTTAAAACTATTTGTGATAGAAGGATTCATCAAAAAATGGTCCCACTTTGAGGGGAAGGGGAGAAATTTTTCTATAGAGTCCCTTCCGACATTTCTCTGCTTTGAACTTCTAGTCTCCATCTAATTTTAAAAACAAAATCTTTTTTTTTAATTTTTATTATTTATTTAAGGCAATGAAGTTTTTAAGTAACTTACCCGAGGTCACACAACTAGGTAATTATTAAGTGTCTGATGCCAAATTTGAACTCAGGTCCTTCTGAGACACTATCCACTCTCCATCTGACTGCCCAAAACAAAATCTTAAAGGTCAATGCAAATCCCTTATCCTCTACTTGTCTCAGATTCCTCAACTATATAAAATGAGCATTATAGTAGCATCTACCTAGCAGGGTTATTATGAGTATCAAATGAGATAATATTTGTAAAAGCACAATTTCTGTCACATAGTAGAAGATATATAATCATTCCCTTCCCTTGCCCTTCATTTCTGCACAAACCTAAAATTGCTAGAATTATGGTAAAAAGAAAGGAATTTTGACTTTGAAATATTAGTTTTAATTAAAATTTAATAGAATTTTTAAAAAATTAACTTTTCCTTCTGAATATGCAGGCTAAAGAGCTAAAGCTTTTGCAATGCAATAAAACACGTTTTGCTTTTCGAATCAGTGTTTACTTATGATTTTGTTTATTTAGGGTCTTGGGTGGGAAGAATAGTAACAGTTTATAATAAATAAGTAAAGAAGTTGATATATAAAGGAACAAGGGAATAAACAATCAGGCACAGTCTCAAATGTCAAGCAATAAATTATTTATTTATTAATTTAAATTGGTTTGAAATCATAATTAAGGAAAATGAAAAGTCAATTTAAAAGTATCCCAGTATTGTTATTAAGGGACTAGGTGAATTATTGTTTTCTTCCATGAAAATCTGTGTAGTCTCTTTAAAAATTGATAGGAATTGTTCCCTATGCCTGGGATGTTCTCCTTCCTCATCTCAACCTTCTGACTTCTATGGTTTCTTCAAGAATCAGTTAAAATGCCATGTTTTTCAGGAAAGTTTTCCTTGCCTCACTCCATGCCTCCTGGCTCCCACTTAAAACTTCCTTCCTTAAATCTCTCCAGTCTAACCTTTATATATCTTGTTCATACAGAGTTGTTTGCAGGTTGTCTCTCTCATTAAAATGTAAACTCCTTGAGAACAGGAATTGTTATTCCTCTTCTTATTACCTTTACTTCTTAGAATAGTATACTAAATGCATTGACTACTCTTGTGGATGTTGGGAGACCAGTGAGGTTTGTTCTAATCAGAATGCAGTACAAAAGACAAGTGAAATCATGCTGTTACATATGCATAAAAAGGTTGAAAAGTAGTCCAAGGACAGACCCATGGTGATGCTTGCTTGCTTTAGCCTGCTTTCTCTACACTCATTTGCTTTCCAGTCAGAGGAAATGTTGGGATTGAGAGGAGTCATTTCACCCCAATCACCATATAACTCCTAAGTAGATTATTTCAGGGATTCCTCAAAATAAGTATTGATAACCAAACAGAAAGATCAAATCTTTTAAAAGTATTATTAAAGAATTTGTAACCACAAGTCAAATTGTAGTCTTGGTTGCTGTTGTTTTAATAATGTCTCATTCTTTATGACTTCATTGAGGTTTTTTTTGGCAGAGATACTAGATTTGTTTTTCCTTTCTCCAGCTCATTTTATAGATGAGGAAACTAAGGCAAACAGGGTTAAGTGATTTGCTCAGGGTCACATAGCAATGTCCAAGGCCAGATTTGAACTTTAGGTCTTCCTGACTCCAGAGCCAGCAAGCTGTCCACTGCACCATTTAACTGCCTCCAATTGTCCTGGAACTGAGAACTGAACTAAGAACTTGGAACCAAGAACTGAACACCAGCAAAAAAAGTAGTGCCACAGGGTTTTCCTCTAGGTTTTACTAATTCCTATCTAGCATGCTGACTGATAACCATTAGCTATTCAAAAAAAGAACATTAATCCACCCTTGCAAAAGAAAAGATTCTTAAGTAGCATACCTCTGTTTATAGTAAGAGAGAACTAAAGACCAAGAAACTATAGCTGATAGCATTTGAGAAAGAATGAAAACATGATAACCATCAGAGAAGAGAGTAAATGATTGTCTGGTGATAGAGGATATCAGAAACTCCAAGGCACAGAATGTATAAATCCTGTTAAAGGATATTATCCTCCCCCACCTAAAAAAAATCTTTTGTACAGTATGAATCATATAATGTGCCCTTTCACTCATATTCTTTTCACACAAACCATTTTTGTGTCTTCTGATCACATGTCCTACCCTGATTGTGTGTTTGCGGGTAATAACCTGTGAAAGTGTTTGTCACAGATATGCGTGGGATAATCTTTTTACATAGCTTTATTTATTATACTTTTTAATTTATCATTTGCTTTGATGTACATTCTAAATGCTAGTAAGAACAAAGGCACTGGTAGGGGCTCATGAACTGTATTTGAGTGAACACTGATTCAAAGATTTTTTTTTTTTTTTACTTAAGGTAGCTTTTCTGAAGGTCCACCTGACTGGGAGAGGACAAGAATGATGTCCAGGTGTATATTTTTAGCCAACTGTATAATTAAATGTAATAATTATAAAATAATTTGTGGTCACTTTTTTTTTAGGTTTTTTTTGGCAAGGCAAATGGGGTTAAGTGGCTTGCCCAAGGCCACACGGCTAGGTAATTATTAAGTGTCTGAGATCAGATTTGAAACCAGGTACTCCTGACTCCAAGGCCGCTGCTTTATCCGCTACGCCACCTAGCTGCCCCTGTGGTCACTTTTTATAGGATAAGTGGAACTGGGGAACAAAAAAGGGTTAGGATTGGTAGCACATATACTTTTAAATTTTAGTCATTTAGCCAACCCTTAAGACACAGTGAAATTTTTTAAATATAAAATCCTACAAAAATCCTTGTTTGAAAAGAAGCAAGAGGGGCAGCTAGGTGGCGCAATGGATAGATTACTGGCCTTGGAGTCAGGAGTACCTGAATTCAAATCCGACCTCAGACGCTTAGTAATTACCTAGCCGTGTGACCTTGGGCAAGCCACTTAACCCCATTGCCTTGAAAAATCTAAAAAGAAAAGAAAAGAAAAGAAAAGAAAAGAAAAGAAAAGAAAAGAAAAGAAAAGAAAAGAAAAGAAAAGAAAAGAAAAGAAAAGAAAAGAAAAGAAAAGAAAAATTAAAAAAAGAAGCAACATTAAATTCATGAAAATAAGAACTGTGTTTGGGGTAAAAGTAATTAGACTGGATTTATAGGGAATGATAGTTGTCAGTGTGGTATAAGAGAAAGAACACTGAATCTGAAGTCAGAGCTTTGTTTAAGGCTCCAATTTGTCATTTACAACCTCTAAGACCTTAGGCAATTTGCTTAGTTCCTCTGCACCTCAGTTTCCTCAACAGTAAAAGGAAAAGCTAAATGTAATCCAATAAACTTTATTAAGAGACTAATACATACCAGGTATGTACTAAGTACTGGATATATATATATATATATATATATATATATATATATATATATATACAATTAATAAAAAGAAAAATAATCCCTTCCCTCAAGGACTTCACAATCTAAAGTAGGAAAAGGAAACAACACAAAAAAAAGGAGGGATGAAAAGTGCGGAACCTGGCACAGCATCATATAGATCAATGAAACTGAAACCAGACAGAGCAATAGATAAAAAATGGAGAATAAGGGTGATTGTACTAGATGGTCTCTATCTCCTCTCGAATTCTAAAGTTACATGATTCTAATTCTAAAAATAAATTTAAAATGCTGCAACTCTGATTTTTTTTTTTGGTTTTTGCAAAGCCATAGGATTAAGTGACTTGCCCAAGATCATACAACTAGGTAATTATTAAGTGTCTGAAGCCAGATTTGAACTCAGCTTCTCCTGAGTCCAGGGCTGGTGCTCTATCCACTGCTTCACCTAGCCGCCCCCTACTGTGCCATCTAGCTGCCCTTATAGCCCTGATTTTTAAGGAAATTGAAGGGTGAACCTAGGAATATTTATTTTAGAAATATTTGTATCTTTGTCACACTCCTGGAATAGAGGGAAACAAGTCAAGCAGGAAGAGATGGGGGCAGAATTGGTCCAAGTGAAAGGAACTGAAACTTTTTTTAAAGGCTAAACAGACTTCTGTAGTTGACTTGGATATTTAAGTTGTGTTTGAAAATCCATATCAATTCAACAAAATAAGAAAACGTCTTGAGCAATATTTATATAAATAAATCACAGCAGTGAAAGCATCCAAAAGACAGGTTTGCTCATTCATCAGTTCAAATGCTAGTGACAATCAGAGTGAGGGTTCCCTGCCAGCACTGTTATTCCTTGTTTTGGAGCATAGGGCAAAAGAATTTTAAAATAGTAGGCCTTGGGCAGTTTTACTAAGCTTCTAATCAGCTAGACAAGGACTTGGCTGGATCTCATGTCTTCAAAATAGTAGAAAGCATTTGCAAGAGAGGAAAAAAGTATTTTTATAAGGAATTTACATATGAAGCTGTTTCCCCTGGTTAGCAACACAAAGAACTTACAGAGATAGCCACTAATGAAACAGCACTGGGAAGGGAGTTGGATGAAGCCTAATTTAAAGAGTGAGCATGCAAGCAGACAGGTATACACAGGCCACAGCCCCCTTCTGTGAACTGCTCTGTTTAGATGCAGGGTTCCTAAGAAAAATAATTTCCTTCTTACCAGCTCTACTTATCTTCAGCAAAAACAAGAAGGGGAGACATACAATATAGCATTGCTCTCAGCTGCTCAAGTGGAAAAATTGTTCTAGTTTCTGTTTGGACTATCTTCATTTAATAAGTGCCTTTAAAAAAATTCAGGAGATATCTGTCTAGGGAAGAAGGTTAATATAGTCCTCAGCATCTTTTTCTGAAGTACTCTACAAAGCATTTATTTAGTTCTAAAAAGTTGCCATTAACAACTTCACCAGGGATATGCTAATCCTGCTTCCTCTAGCAGATGGAATGCTAATGCTTTGGCAACTGACAGGGAAAGATCCTCAACAAATTGCTTCTTATTTCATTGTGATTTTGAAATATCCTCAGGGGGATGACTATCATTATCTTGCTTAATGTTACATGATAACTCATAGACATTGTCATTGTTATTTAGTTGAAGCCCAAGGCTTATTAACCAAATTTCTGGGAACTGTTCACTGTCCTGGAGAATTCCATAAAGCAAACCATTTCAGTGGATGAGATTCAACTGGATCAGAGTAGTAATCCTTCCATTTATTCCTGGCTCCTCACAGTATGCATGAGATTTTTTTTTCATTTTTATTAGTGAAAGACCCACAAAACAAAAGCATCTTCCTCCTTGTGGCTATTGGTGCTTATGGTTAGTCAAATGATGGAACCAAGTGACATTTATGTGTGTGTGTTTTTTTTTTCAAAAAATATCATTGCTACTCAGTTGGAGTAATTTTGTTTTGCTTTATTTTTTATACAAAATCATGGATGGTATTTGGTTACAGCCAAAATTCAAGTGAGATTTTCCAGTGAGTTAAACATTCTGTAAGAAGTAACTGTTTGAACAATCTGATGCCTTTGATTCTGCTTGCTTCACACAATATCTAGCACATTCTATTTTCTCACTAAATATTAGAATCAATTATGCAAACTGGCAACAACAAATAGAAGAAACTGTGAATGTGGGCAGGGAGAGAAAAGTTTGATCCAATCCAATCATGAGCATCTTAGGAACAGGTATGTACAGTGCCAAGACAAGGAAGACAGTGCTACACAAAGTACCTAGCACTGTCACCTGAAGAAAATTAAAGTAAATAAATCAGAGCTATCAATTAGTGATCCTTCAGCAAACTAAGAGTTCTTTTCAAGATCTACATTCCAAACAACTACATCATTAAATGACTTGGAGGCATTTGTGAAATTGCAAGAACAATATAGTCATTTCTTCATTCTTACAGAGATTTTATCAAGGTGTTGAATTGGGGGGAGGGGGTAAGGTCTTGATTATGTCCATGACCATTTCTTCTTGCAGTGAGTACTTTCCCAGCAAACTTACAAGTTTATTATTGAAACTTCAAATTGAATGAAAATAATAAATAAACTCTGAAACTGCACTTAAAAAATAGGCAGAAGAGTAAAGGGACTGTTTGTGTCTGAGAGAGAAGGATGGGGGAAGAGAGAGACAAGAGATGGAATTGGGAAAAGATTGCAAGTTAAATAAAAGACTGGAGTACAAGTAGTAAGTTAACTGAGAATCAATCTCAGAGACAAGCTGATCTGAGTTCCATTTCTGACAGACACATGCTATTCCCCCAAGCAAATCATTTAACTTCTCAATATACTAGGCAAATCTCTAAGATTAGAAATTACAGGGAAAAAAATCCAATCTGTATCATTAGAGGGAGTTTCTTTGCCTGAGAATTCTTACTGGAATTCTTACTGGAATTCTCTCTATGCTCAATCCCCTTCCATATTCCTAGAGAGAATTCCAGTAAGATTAGGAGAAAAATCAGTTATTACAGTGTTCCTTTCCCTGACAACTTTTCACTGTTCTCTTTGTAGCTCCTCTAAAACAAAAATCAAAGTGAGACATTAAAGCAGAAATGTAAAATTCCTTCTCTCTCTCTCTCTCTCTCTCTCTCTCTCTCATTATTTTCCTCCAGCTAGGAACAGCCTAAGCAGTCTATTGCATTCCTACTCTGTTTCTTAAATCCCTTCTCACCAAAATTAGAAGATTTAAATGTTAAGGTCTCTGATTCTAGCAACACTTTACTCTAAAGCTCCAGTTGTGTTTTACTTTAAAATATCAAGACAATTTCCCATTTGAACACTATTGATATTTTCTAAACAATTAGACAAGCAAAAGGTATTTTAATTCATTTAAAATTATTGATTCATAGGGATATTACTGATCCAGAAGTGGAGAATTTTGAAAATTCTGAGAAGTGCAGAAAGACTTCAAACAACTGATGCAGAAGTAAGCAAAGCAGAATAAATCATAGACTCTAGGATCACATAAAAATGACAAGAACTATAGCAACAACAAAATGAAATTGAATGTTGTCTTAGTACAGCGACCAATTTCAAGTCCTGAACAGGGATAAGAAAATATACTTGCCTCCCCTTTGTACATCAGGGAGGGAGATTACAGAGTCAGAAACTTGCCATTTATTGACACACTCATTTGATGTGATGCTAAGTTTTGTTGAAAAGATCTTCACTTTATTTTTTAACTTTTTGTTGTAAGGCTTTATGAAAAGAGGAGGGGAGAGGGAAAAGAAACCAAAAGGTACAATACAAAATTAACTTTTTTGAAAAAAATATTGATACCACTTTTTTTTAAAGTCTGGCAACCTCGTGAATAAGATATCACTATTCCTTCACAAGAAGCCTCCATTGTTTACAAACAAGACAATTAAGCAAAAACAATCTACACATTTAACAAAATACCTGACTTTTGGCATCCAAACTCTATTTTGTCCCACAATCTATTGACAAAGAGGAGATATGACAATTTCTGTTTTAAAGCAATAAGCACAGGTATGCTATCAGTTTTATTTTTAATATTTACTATAACAAATTTTGTGTATATTTGCTTAATATTAGTCAATATTCAATTAATTTTGTATTTTATTGTCATAGTATTATGAATTACTACAAAGTTCAGCCTTAACAAAAACTATAAGGGTTTTTGTTATTGATATTGTTGTTTATTATTTGTTGTTTTGTTTTGTTTTTTAACTTCTATTTTATTATGAATCTGTGAGACCATAATACATAACAATTCTATTTAGGATTGATTGTCAAACAAAAGCTGGCTATTACATACTTTTCCTAAATTTTTTGATATGCAGCATCTGAAAAGACATTTTCTCAGTACTTTTTTCCTCTCACTGAGAACACAGATTTTACTGTTGCATGCACATACACACATATACACTAGTAATGTGACTAGATATTTAACCTAGTCATGCTATAAATCACTTGTAGGTGCAGAGAAGGTTCTGATATGCGCTGACTGGGGAGAAGGGCTGTCTTGGAAATTCTGTACACCAATAAAACTACAGATTCAGTCATCATTTCAGACTGCATTTTGTAAACATATGCACACACTCACACACACAAGCAAAAACCTTTCAATTTGAAATTAGGTCAAGGATACATTATGCAAAAAGCAAAACTGGAAGCAAACTGCCTACATAAAATCAGAATTTTAATAATCATATAAGCATTTATTGTCTCTTGCTGACCTCTCCCACCTCTACAATTAGAGAATAGAAAAGAAAAAAGAAAACCATCACAAGAAATATGGATAATACTGCTATTACTGCTCAATCATTTCAGTTATATCTGACTCTTTTCAATCCCATTTGTGGTTTTCTTCACAAAAATGCTAGAACTGTGGAGTATCGAGGTGGTACAGTGGATAGAGCATCAGCCCTGAATTAAGGAGGACCTGAGTTCAAACCTACCTCAGATACATGATACTTGCTAGCTGTGTGACCTTGGCAGGTCGCTTAGCCTAATGGATTCACTAAAAACAAAGACAAAAAATAAAATAGAGGAATGGTTTTCCTTTTTCCTACTCATTTTACAGATGAGGAAACTGAGGCAAATAGGGTTAAGTGACTTGTTGAAGGTCACACATCTACAAATACTGAAGGCTAGATTTGAACTCAGTTTTCCTGATTCCAGACCTGATGCTCTATTCACTTTCACTAGCTACCCAAATATGTATAATATAACAAAACAAATTTGGGCCATATACAGAAACAAAACCATAGACTTAAAATAAGAAGAAAATGCAGTGATCATTTAATCACACCCCCCCCATTTTATAGATAAGAAAATTAAGGGACAATAAAGTTTAAGTGACCACACCAGGGTTAGAGAGTGAATTAGGAGAAGATTTGGAACTATATCTAAATTTTAGTGTTTAATAGACAAACGTTCACTTCTTCCTGTAATAAAATAGGGCCTGAAGTATGAAAACATGAGCCCATTACTCATTTTGTTTAGAGAAATGCAAATTATAACTCCTATCTTATTTTATTCTATGTTAGAAAGTCCAACAAATGAGAAGCCCTGAAAGCACAGAAATTCTCAGAGATTTTAAATTTTGCTAACAGTATTAGAGGAAAGAATTGAGTGAATTTGACTTCAGAGAATAAGTGAAATAATGGATGGCAATGACAATGACATGCTCAAATTGCATTTTAGGGTAACCAAAAGCTTTCTTCCAATTGACTCTTTGCAAAGTACAAGAGTTCTTAATCCCTGTTTTACAGATAGGGCAGCCCATTTATTCAGAGCTGGTAAATAATTTGCCAGTGGTCACGAACTTATTATGTGTCAGAACTTCAGACCCAGGTCTCCTGGTTTCAAATCCTCTTTCTGAATATTACTCTTTTCTTAAAGGAAAGTGAAAAAGCTGATATCTGTCAAAAGAATATCCAAGTCTCATCCCAAATCACAAGTCTGGTTGTAACTCTAATCAGCACCTTAAATTTCCATAAAGAATCATATTCTTCTACATTCTCATACTTTTCACATTTATCTTGTTTTGTTTGATCCTCAGAATATTCCTGTGGTATTGGCACCACCATATAGCAGCTGAGGGGAAATGTAGCCCAGGAAAGGAATCAGTAGAAGCACTAAAAAATAGAGCTGAGATTTCTTAGCAAATATTCACTGCAGTTTTCTGTAAAATAAGGGCAGTTCCATTTTGCAGGGATAAAGTGCTGAGAATGGAGTCTGGAATCAGGAAAAATCAATTTTCTGAGTTCAAATCTGTCTGACCCTGGAGCAAAATCCTATTTGCCTCAGTTTCCTCATCTGTAGAATAAGCTGGAGAAAGAAATGGAAAACCATTCCAATATCTTTAGCAAGAAAATTCCAAATGGGTCGTGAAAGGTTGGATGCTACTGAACAATCAATAAATTCCATAAAATGAAATGGAGTTATATTATTAATACTCCTTCTTAAAACCAGAATTATACTTAAAACAAAAGAGGACAAAAATACTTTCTAGTTCTTAGAGACAGAATAATTTACATTTAAATCCTCTGTAATAATAAAAAAGAAAAATAATTCTTTTAAAAATGAGTTGGCAGGAATTAAAGGATCATGTAGTATAACCTGTATTCTTGAGATTTCCCTTACCTTTGCTTAAATCAGTCTCTCTAATTTCCACCCATTTATGCAAATTCTGTCCAATGGGGTAAAATTTTGACCCCCCCCATTAAAATGCAAATACTGCTGAGAAGGGTAAAGCTTTCATCTGTGCTTTAATGAGTTTCACAAAGTTAGTCTTGATCCAAAGAAGGCAAAAAAAGACCATGACGGCAGATCCCCATGTTAGAAAAATGAAGATGAAGAGATAAGAGGTAGAAAGATATATGTGAGATTCCATCTCATATATTAGTTTAATCTTTACTACAAACCTCTTACAGAATTGCTTAATAAGTTTAAAGTAGGAGTTGGGGAAATAGTTATTTAATTTATTTTACACTAATTTAGAAAAAATGCAATACCCTGTAGTCTGGGAAATTAATATAAATTTAGTTTGATTATTAGTTTGAGCTATGGGACTATGGATATTAATTGAGTGGTAAGTCATTAAAGGCATAAGAAGGACAAGGAACATGGAACTCTATTTTTAAATTTTTCTCTTAGAGAGCAATAAAGTAGAAAAATTAGTAGGATGCAATAATAAAAGGGTTAAATTTTTAAAGTAATAGATTTAATGGACAAGTAAGAGAGACAGATAGGTACCCCAGTGAACTTGAATGCTAGACCCAGAGCTGGAGGACCTGAGTTCAGATTAACCACATATTTAATAGCAGTGTAACTCAGGGCAAGTCATTTAGTTTCTGTCATCTCAGTTTCCTAGAAAAGAGGCATAACAATAATATCTCTCAGGCTTATTATGAGAACAACATGAGTTAATATTTCCAAAGTGCTTTGAACAAGTTTAAGTGCTACCTGAGTAAGGGAAATTGTATGTATTCATTAAAAGAGAGAGAGAGAGAGAGAGAGAGAGAGAGAGAGAGAGAGAGAGAGATACAATTCGATGGAACAGTGAAAATTGATCCTAAGTTCAGATGATGCAACTTCTGGTATTAACTACAAGTTATGTATTGGGGGGTGGGGTGGAGAGTGGTTGTGAGTGTGTGGGTGTGTATCTCCACAGATCAGTATTAAGAGTATCAGTTCTGAATCTGAGTTCAAATCTTGACTCAATTATTAACTATTTTGGACAAGTCATTTGAACTCTCTGTGCATCGGTTTCATCTGTAAAAGGATTTGGACCAAGTCAACTCAGAGATTCCTTAAAGTTCTAGATCTATGTTCCTATAACTTTCTGTGATTCTCTGAAATTCAAGAATGCTGACCAAAAAAAGCATGCTTGAGAACATGTAAATAAAGATTAAAGGATGTACACATCGAATGTGTACACATCGAATGCTATTGTGGTGGGGATGTCATACAACTCTCCCACTAAATGGAGTAGTAAGTAGTGGGGGTTTTTTTCCCCTAGTGCAGATTAAAAGCATGGTAAAAAAAAAATTGTGATGGGGGCCTAAAAATCCTGTTATCAACTAGATGTCTTAAGTCTGTTAAGAGCAGAGAATTTTATAAATTCTTATTATGCCCACTGGTGATTTAAAGCATTTTGCTCACTCAGAGCAGAAGAGTAATTTGTGCATGACCACAAAGTGAGTAGCAACAATGGAGTCACATAGAAACTTGGATTCCTAGAAATTTGTCTAATGATTTTTTTTAAATATGATAAATGAAATATTTTTTCCTTGGTTATGTTTAGAGTAAGAATTCTTTCCAAGGAAGGAAAGTGTCCCCAGATGTAGCAGATGGTACCATCCTGGTACACTCTAACACAGAGAATCTCTGAGTTGGAAGCAATCTCTGAGTTCATTAAATCCAACCTGTGCATGCAAAAAAAAAAAAAATCCCAGATGTGGTTATTTAGCCTAAATATGAAGTCTTCAGTGAATGGAAAGCCACTAAATCCCAAGGCTGCTCACTTCACTTTTGGACAGTTTGAATTGATAGGACAGTGTGGTTGCTTTTTTTTTTCCATTCCCTGACAATTATCCCAAATTTGCCTCTCTGCAATTTCCACCCACTGTTCCTAGTTCTGCCCTTAGGGTCCAAACAAAATGAATTTAATCCCTCTCCCATTGCAACCCTTCAATTACTTGAAGACAGTTATATTTCCTCTGACAGATAATGAAGAGTTAGCAGCCCTCTGCTGGAGTGGGAGAAGATTTGCAGCTGCTTATAATGATTGATTATTGCACTAGCTATAGGACACCAGCAGGATGTTCTCCTGATGCTGGATTTCAGTAGATTAGGCAAGACTGGAGATTAGACCCTAAGTGTCTTCTGCTTCCTTTATTGTGGCAATTAGATAACACACTATGTGGAGTGAATTTCTGTGTGTGTGTGTGTGTGTGTGTGTGTGTGTGAGAGAGAGAGAGAGAGAGAGAGAGAGAGAGAGAGAGAGAGAGAGAGAGAGATTGGGCCCTGTTCCAGTGAAGATGGGCAAACACAGGTACTCATAGTAATGTCATTGATTATAAAATTGTAGGCTGTTCTGTCATTTTTCTACAATTCACACATGCAATAGAATCAAATTTAAAAGCTAATAATGAAGTGTGGTATACTCTGGTTGAGGCGGGGAAAGAAGAATGAGAAGTGGAAAATGAAACCTAGACCTTCAAAAGTAACAGGAAAAATTTGGAGTCTGAGAAGGTTTAGGTGAAAAGAAAATGTGACCTTTTACAGAGGATCTGGAGGGGAAAAATGTTTCTATTTATCTGCTTCTCTTTTACTCTTTTGCTGCACAGGTTTAGTTTGGGTGGAAACTTTAATTTTACCTAACCAAATTGTCCATTTTACTTTATTGCTATAAAAGCTTTAGATTTCGATTTGTCTATCCAGTCTTTATCATAGAACCTGGTTCCAAAGTTTATAATAGAACTGTTTAACCACTTAGGATTGTAAAGGGAATAAAACAAAACTAGAGTAGGACTGGTAGATAAAGAGAAATGGAGGGACTGAAAATCACAATGAGCATGAAAAAGAAAAAGAAGGAATAAGTCTTTTATGTCAGGGAGATGCAACAAGGGATTAAAAAGCTGATCCTGGTATGAGGAAGATATGAATTGAAATCTGGCCTCAGACAGCTTTGTGACCCTGGGCAAGTTATTTAATCTTACCTCAATTTCCTCATCTTTAAAATGAACAAGTAAAGGAAATGGCAAACCACTCCAATAACTTTGCAAAGAAAACTTCAAATGACTCAAGAAGAGTCAAATACAATGGACATGACTCAACAATAGCAAATACAACTTTCCCTATAGATTCTTATGATAGATAAGTTTTTCCCTGCCCTTCTTATTTGTTTATGTTATATATTACATTATATTATATTAATTATATTATATTATATTAATTATATCATATCATATCATATTATATTATATTATATTATATTATTTGTATTGTATTATATCATGTCATGTTGTGTCAAGGTTTCTGCAGGTAATTATGGGCACAAAGGAATATTGTCATTGGAAACAAATTTTATAATCTTTTTCTACACTTGATCTTTACTTTGACTCTGACCATGTGTTCACCAGTGGGCCAAGTTAGATGCTAGATTATCTAGATTATGCAGGTATGATAGTATGTTATACCAAGTAAGTACATTATACCAAGTAAGGGTTCATCCTACAGTCACACCTCCCTCAGCAATTTCTGCAGTACAAGGCCTGAATCACTCTCAAAATGCCATCCCTCCCTTCCATGGATTCTGAGGGGGGTATTTAAGGAGAAAACTTACTTCTTTTTCCTCTCTGACTTCTAATTCTGGTGTTAATCAGTTTCTGACCTACCTTAAATAAACTGCTGAACCCAAAACCACATGACCTTTAAAGAACTCTTAGCTGTCTTTCACATTTTCTTTTATGTTGTAATGACTTTTTAGTAAGTCTTTGTCCTTTCTTTTACACCTGCACTTGGGGGTGGGGAGAGAAATTAGAGTCATGAGTTCTTCTTGGGAAACTATTAAATCTTCCTACAACAACGTTTCACCTCATAAAATTACAATGTGTTAATTATTATGTTACATTATATTTTATTTATAAGATACATAAGTTTAGGGAACTGACCCCATTTGTTCACATTGACTGTCCCCAACCAAGATAGAGCATTCTGAGCTCGAATTGGTCTAAGCCACAGTTGGACACTATGCAACTCATCTCTAACATAATGATGTTGTTTTTGGTCTTCTTTGATAAGAAAGGACAAGAACTAAACAGCCAACTATTTGCTGATAATATCACTCTTTATGTTTAACTCATATACTCACCGAAAAGTTATCTTAGTATAGGGTGTGAGATATTGATCTATACCTGTCTTCTAACAGACCACTTTCCAGTTTTCCCACCAGGTTTTTTTCAAATAGTGAACTTTTACATTAATATTTCTACTTTTGCAGTATATCAAATCTTTAGATTACCATGCTCATCTGCATCTGTTAATGATAGCCAATATTTATATAGCACCTACTAATTGTTAGGCACTGTGTTAAGTGTTTTACAAATATTAACTCATTTGAGCCTCCCAACAATGATTCTAGGGAGATGATGATATTATCTCCATTTACAGATGAGGCAACTAAGAAGGACAGAAGATAGTATGTTTTTACCATTACTTTCTGTTAGACAATTATTAATACTTTAGTCTTTTCACTACACCTGAATCATAATAGATTTTTCCCAACCTTTGTCTTTAACTTTGTGTCCTTCTCTTTCTGTATGCTTCTTCTAAATATTATTGGATTCTGTTTTCTTATCCATTTTACTATCTACTTCTGCTTTATGAAAGAGTTCACCCATTCATATTTTGCTTCTCTTTTTTTTCCTGCCTTCTTTAGAAAGAAGAATGGAGTCATGAGAGAGAAGTTGTAAGCTCAACATCAGTACTCTGGTTTTGGTGTGATCTGTTTCTGTTTCTCTGCCTTTCTTCTGTTTCCCTTACCCAGAGAATATTAATTGATTACTCTCCTTTATTTTCTTCTAAATCCTCATTTAAATTACTCTCCTTAGTTAGTTTTCCATATAATTAATTCTTGTGTTAATTTACCATTCTCATTCCACTTTCCTTTTCTCCTATTTTTATATTGAGTGAAATGTATTGCTGTACACAATTAAATGTATGTTCTTCCTTCTTCTACCAGTTCAAAGAAGAATGATGTTCATGTGCTATTCACTCCATCGAAATCCTTCCTCCTATTTGTAGACTCTACTTGGATAACCCAATTACAAAAGAGAGTTTTCCCCATTCTTCCTCTCTCTTCCCCGTTATATTCCTCTTCCTTTCCCTTTCCATTCTTCTTTAAAGATCATCAAAAAATGAAAGAACCATTCCCAGACCTTTGTCTAATTAGACTCTCTATGCTTCCCTATGATGACAGGGTCCTAAAGGGATTCATGTAGCAATTCTCCATGTGGGGCCAGAGGATACAAGCATTTTTAAAGCATTTACTAAAAGTCAGATACTGTGCTGAGCACTCTTGAATATTATGTCATTTAAAAATATTTACCAAATATTAGAATGTAAACAATTTGTTCTTATTTAACACTTAATGATTATTTACTCACTTTTATTGTTTATGTTTCTTCAATGTTTTCTCTATAAAGTTTCTATATGGCTTCCATGTTTTCTTAAAATTCCTCTATTCATTTAAAATTATATTTTTTCCCATTAATTTTATATTTTTCTGTGTAAATTATTCTTGGTTGTCCACCTATACCATCTGCTGAAATCTCATGTCTTCACTTCTTTGCAGATATGCTTACTGAATCCTGTGTGATCTTAATTATATATCCTTAGTAGATGAATTCTTTCTTTTTGTTTGTAGTATTTTGTCTTTGACCTAGAAGCTCTAGATTTTTCTCTATAATGTTCACTTTCAGTGTATCTTTTGGGATTTGACCAATGGATTTTTTTTCTAATCTTGCTTTGTTCTTTGATTCTAAGATAGGACAGTTTTAATAATTTTGTTAAAAAATAATTTTTATGGTATTTATTTTGCTCATGGTTTTCAGATAGCCCCATGATTTTAAAGTTTATTTTCTAAGTGATATTTTTTATATTTTTTTGTTTCTTTCTTTTTTCCTTCCTTTCTTTCATTTTTCTCTCCTATTTCATCAGCATCATTATAATCTATTGACTTTTAGTCTTTCTTATTGTCTCATTGATACATTAGCTTCTGATTGGCCTTTTTTTAATTTTCAGGGAATATGTCACTTGGGCAACTATAACTTTCATTTCATTCACAATGATACTTTAAATTATTTTTTAAACTCTTGATTTATCTCTTCCAGGAATTCTGCTTGGCCTTTTGTCCAAGCTTTCTTTTTCTTAACTTGTAGAAATTTGGTAGTCACTCACTGTCTTCCTATGGCTTTCAGTCACAAGTTTCCCTATTAAGATAGGGATTCTCTTTTCTTTGATCATTATTCCAGCCAACTTTCTGAAGTCTGGAGATAATGTCTGGGCTAAGGTTTTTAATTTTCTGGGTCCTCTTGCTGCTCTTTTAGGGTAGAGAGTGTTGTGTTATTCCAGAATCTCAGGGATAGCTCAGATTGGGCATTTTCAGTGCCCAGTGATCTGATCCAAGATAATATGTGATCCTTTCCTAGCCTGAGCTCTACAAGGTTTGGTTTTTTTTATGCCAGGTTGTTCACTAAGATTGAACTGTTATCAACTAGCTAGAAAACACTGCAGTTGTTAAGTACAGGAATCCCTTTTTAAATTCCTAATCTGGTTATGCCATTACAGGTTATAAACTGGATTGGAAGCTGGAACTAAGAACCTACTCTACTCCGAAAGTAACAGTCAAATGGATCTTGTTTACTTCAGAAATTTACCTTGTTCACAGTCTAAGACCTGAGATTTCCATTCACTCCTTGGGAAAGGTTCTCTCCCACCTCCATGTCATCCCTTGTTTATATAATCCAGAATTAGGTAGTACATGATAGCTTGGTGCCAGTAGACAGGCAATTCCACAAATTGCAAAAGGTTAGGGTAACCCTGTATGAATCCCAGACTACTTCTTGCACTCAAACTTCTTTTAGTTCCTGTTATCAATGACCACAGATCTCTCTTTCTGTCTCCTTAAGCTGAACTAATTTATGACTGATTCTGATTTTTTTTTATTTCCCAATCAGGGTTCAAGTTGGAGGTTTTCAAGATCTCTGCAGATTTGTATTGGGAGAAGTTCCACTATATTTGCTTCTTCTGAAGTCTGCTAGTGAAGTTGATAGAATACTGCACCTGGAATCCAGAAAAACTGAGTTCAAATACAGTTACTAACTATGTGATTCTGGTCAAGTCACTTTACTCTGTCTGTCTTAATTTCCTCAGCTGTAAAATGAGGAAAATAATAACACCTACTTCACAGGATAGTTATGAGGATCAAATGAGATAATATTTGTTTAAAAAGAAGAAGAAAAATACTCAGCAAGAAAAGTAGGGGGGAAAAACTATTGCTGGTTTCTATCCATTTATATCTAAGCAACATTTTGAATGTTAATTTTTTTCTTTGATCCAATTGCTTATGTATTTGGTATGAGTGTTGTGGTAGTTGTTTGAATATTCTTCTCCTTTCCTGTCCAGAAGAGAATAGACATCTATTTGTTGAGTATAATATAGTGGGTATTCCTTTCATATATGAGATTGACTAGATGACTATTGAAGTTCTTTTCAGATTTCAAATTCTATAATTTTAAGAAAAGTCTTTGAGTAAATAGCTTAATGCTTTGAACAAGTATGGATATTTACTTTTCTTTAGAAATTTCTATGTCTAATACTGTTTCAGGAAATGAGCACTCCCATACATTAAAAAAATTTAGAAGCCATTCAATCCTCTGATAGCTTAGAGATATGGTTATTTACTTTAGCAATGTAAATCTCAATTCATCTATGAATACCATTTAAAACTAGATAAAATCTTCAAATATTTTGAAGCAAGCTAATTAACAATGAAAATTTAAAATTTCGTGTGATAAATATAAGTTTGGAACTAAAAGAAACTGTCCAACCTTATTTCTGAAACATAATTAGATGAGATAACCTCTAATATTCCTTGGAGTTCTAAATTTTAGATTTCAGGAAGATCCAAGGAAAAAGCAGTTTAATTATGGAAGAAAAAGTAATATATGCATAATACATAAAATATGGTACAATAAATAATCCTTGACCATCTTAAGTTCCTTTTCTTCTGGGTAAATTCTCTACCAACATTGCTGAGTTCAATTATGTATGTTTGAGTGTGTTTGTGTGCATGTTTGTTTCATTGACAGAGAAGTTTTCCAATTTTCCTATCTGTGTATTTGTAGTTATATACAAGAGGAATAGAGAGAGTAGAGGAAGATATTTTCGCTATTTTTATTAAGAAGCCTGAACTAGGGCAGCTAGGTGGCACAGTGGTTAGAGCATCAGTCCTGGAGTCAGGAAGACCTGAGTTCAAATCCAGCCTCAGATACTTTTAATAATTATAGCTGTGTTACCTTAGGCTGGTTATGGCAGGGAAACATGGGAGACATGGTGGTGGTTGAGCCCAGAACTATGACTTTACTGGTTTAAGGAATCCTCTCCATGAAAACACTCTCCACAGATATGGATTAGTAACGTTTCAGAGTTGTTTGGGCCATTAAAGGTTAACTGACTTATCATGGTCACAAAGCTAGAATAAATCAAATAATAAGTCAAAGCTGTCAAAAGGACTCATGAAGATTATAATAGTAAATGATAATATTGTAACCATATTATTTTTAATTTACTGTCTACCATGGTCTTCACAAGGGCATTCTTAAATAGGATAAGTACTATCATGCCTATTTTACAAATGAGGAAATTGCTGTTGACCTGACCATAGTTATACATTAAGTTAATGATAGAGCCAAGATTTGAATCCAGATCTTCTGATTGTAAGCTCTTTCCTTGCTGTGGAAAGGATACAAACATGGGGTGTCATAGAACCCTAGTGCAACATAAGATTAGAAAGACATTAGGAATATGGTTGGTGATGGACTAATAATGCTAAGATAACTGATATCTGTAAATCACTTCTCATAATTTCTCCTTAAATTTTCAAAAACCATTCTCCATAAGTTATATACAAGATAGTTCCCTCCCTCCCATTTTACATTTAAATTCCCATTTTAAAGTGAGAAAAAACTGAGGCTCAAAGAGATTAACAAATTTACTTTTAGTCACACAGATAAATGTTTGTGGGAAATGGAACCCAAGTATTTATGGGCCCAAATTCATAATACTATGTATGTATGTATGTATGTATTGTACATCTGATTTCAGGAAAATAGGAAGGCAAACTAAAAACAGAAGTCATTTCAACCTTATCTTCTTTAAAAAAAAAGGAGTTTATATTACCATCCCCAAAGAATATCCTCAGATTCTTTTTTTTCTATCCCTCTCACTTAGGGGGCAAAATTTGTTAAGGATATAATTGATATATTGTGACCAAGACAACTCTGAAAGACTTATGATAAAGAATTACTATCCATCCCCAGAGAGAGAATTGATGATGTCTGAATACATATTGAAAGAGATCTTTTTTTTTCTTGAGGTTTATTTTTTTTGCTAACTTTTATAACATGACTAGTATGGAAATGTTTTACATGAAAACACATTCATAACCTTTATCAAATCTCTTACTTTCTCAGAAGGAAGAGGGTTGAGAGGAAGTGAGAGAATTTAGAAGTTAAATTTTAAAAGGGAATGTTAAAAATTGGTTTTGGGGCAGCTAGGTGGCACAGTGGATAGAGCACCTGCCCTGGAGTCAGGAGGACCTGAGTTCAAATCCAACCTCAGACAATAATTCTCTAGCTGTGTGACCTTGGACAGTGTCACTTAATCCCATTGCCTTCCAAGAAAAATTTTTTTTACATGAAACTAGGAAAAATAAATTCTATAAATAAATATTTTAAGAAAAATATATAATTAAGAGAGCCTATGATATATTTTTGAATGATTCAGGGCTTATCTGTCAAATATCTATAGTTGAGAAATTAATAATGGAGAATAAGAAATATCTGACCCTCAAACTTAACTAACTCAAAACATATAAAACCAAAATTCACAGAATTATGGAATTTCAGAAGTGTAAGGGACCTCATAAGCCCTCTAATCTATCTCAAAACTAAATAGAAGTCCAACTATAGCTTAAGCTACTAGTCATCTACTTCTTGTTTAAATACATTCAGACAGATGGACTGCTGTATCTCCCAATTATCCCACTTTTAAATGGTCCCAACTATTAGGAAGTTCTTCCTTGACATGAAGCCTAATTTTTTTTTGCCACTTCCACCCAACCCCACCCCATCCAAACCTATTTTCTCTTCCATTGAATATAAATCCCTAGTTCTTCAACTAATCCTATTAACATGGATTTAAGGCCCTTCATTATTTTAGTTGCCCTCCTCTATACTTTCACCAGATTAACAATGTCCTTCCTGAAATGTCTTTACAGAATTGAATACAAAACTCCATATATGATCTGACTAGACCAGATAATCAAAGGAAAATAATCTCCTCTTTTCTGGAAACTATACTTCTCTTAATGAAGTCCAAGATTCTTTAGACATTTTAGCCTCCATATCACACTACTTCTGACTTGTGTTGCTCTTGGGGTTTACTAATGCCCCTCAAAAAAATCTTTTTCAGACAAATATCTGCCTACCTAATCATCCAGGCTGACTTTTTAACCCAAAAAATAAGATTATAGATGTATCTTTATTAAATTGCATCTTGTATTCAATCCAAAATTCAAGCTTGTTAAGATTTTCTGGATCCTGACTCTCATCTAATACAATAGCTATCCATAATTATCTCTTCCAACTTTGCATCATCTATAAGTCATTAAGATGACTTAATGAGAATCATCTAAAGAATTATCCATTTTATTGCTAAAAAATGTTCACTATTGTCATCATGCCTCTGAACTAACTTGTGATCATTTCATCTACTTCCTCTTCCTATCCAACTAATAATCTATTGTGTGATCTAAAGACACAAATGATTTCTGATTCTTCTCCATTAATCCTCATCCCAGATCTTTGAACCACGCTTCCCCCTTCTTGACTCTCAGTTTCCTCATATAAACATATTTCTTAAATGTTACCCCCTTCTCCCTTTAATCTACACTGTTTTCTTTGATTTAGTACAATACATTCAGTACCATACACTAAAAGTGAGTTTCATTACATCAAGTCTCAATTATATCTAAAGTCCAACTTACCTCTTTGCTTTGCTACCTTTAGCTCCTCTTGATTGTTGCCTAAACATTGTTCATTTGTGACCATGAATTTTACTTTTGGCACTCCGGGTACCTCAGTTTCTTTATAGCAGCCATCCTCTATGACAGGGCTGTCCAAAATGCAGCCCCCTGGTCTCATGCAGCCACAGGGAGATTTTATGTGCCCACCTGTGAGTTTATAAAATGCTTTAGTAAACAAAGCTGAGCTACTATAAAACTCTCACTAAAATGGTAAATCAAACTATATTGTCTATTGTTTCAATAAAAACTTTTAAAAGTAAGATTGGAGAGCCTTGCACTATGACATCTAGTTTGGTGTTGGTTCCTTCCTTTCACATTCATTTTATTTTAAAGAATTTGGGTTATATTTACAAGGAACAAGGAAATGCATTCTTCTTTACTAGATACTCTATCCCCCAACCAGGAGTTTGTCAGATTCCTTTATTTTTAAACCATATTTCAGAAATACAAATGTACTATCAGCTATCACCTTCTTAGTAATCCACTTAATGTTGTCCTTTTCATTATCCCATTTTTAAAAAATATCACTTTGGAAAGTTTGAGATCCTGCTGGAGGAATTATAACTATCTCTTAATTTGGTCCTCATTTCTAATTTATTAGTGCTGTCTGATGAAATGCAACACATTTTGAGTTTCTTCCTGAGAATGCTCAGAAATTAACACAACATACCAACCAGACATGATTTGAAAAAAGTTTCTAATGTAAGTGAAAGCTTATTTTAAAGTGGAATCCATCTAATTATGCTCCCTCTGGCTTTTCTATTATGGTTATACATCTCAATGAATCTGAAGGGTAGAAATGACAGCCATAAAAACAGAAGAAAATAGAATGAAATGCAAAACAAAATACAAATGTTGATTACAGAGGAGAGAAGTAATGTTATTGTTCATAGCCTCTTAACCTGACACACTGACTATTGGGTCAAGGATAAAATGAGAGTAGTTTCTTTGACATACAGCCATGTTTGTGCAAATACTTGGAGCTTCCTGAGTACCTCTTCAAAGAACAGTTTCTCCTCTGCCATAAAGGCAACCAGTGATAATCAACAAAGGGCACATGAAATACCACTTGACTTGAACAGAGTTTCTTTCTCTTCTATAAAGGTAACCAGTACTAATCAACAGAGGGCACATGGAATAGTGCTTTACATGAAAGAAAAAGAAAAATCTCAAACTTCTTAAAATAATTACTGAATCTATGAAACCCAATGAAATGAGACCCACTGTTTGACACTGAGATCATTCTTCTCTGGTAAAATGAAACCATCACCTTTCTTGGCTTATAAAAGCTAAAAACTTTTCATTCCGTTGCCCCCATTTGTACAAAACATACATATGTAATTTAATTTTCTCAGAACAAATTAATCCTCTCTGTGGCATCTACTTCATTTCTCATCATTGGACAACCTCAGAGAAGCTGCAGCTCAGCTTACAATTCTCATTGCTGCTTCCACTTCTAGTGCATTTGTATTATCCTTCATCCTTATGATTTGTATATAGATCCATTTTTCCCATTCATCTTCCTGGAGGGTAGAGTCAGAATCTCATTCATCCTTATGTCTCTCATAGACCCAACACAAAGTTAGTGATGAAGAGTTATTTGAAGAATGAGTGTATAAATATACATATTTTGATGTGAACTTCTGATCTTAATTCACACATACATGAAAATAGCAAATTAAAGGATCCAGGATCTAATTAATCTATTATCTCATTAGTAAATTGAGAATATTTTCATTCTGCCTACCATAGAAACTGTTGTGAAGAATCTGTTCTGAAAACCTTAAAGTGCTAAATGCATATGAGCAATTTATTAAGAATAGTGAAATATAGAAATATCCCTGAAGAGAAAGCATTATCAATTGCTATGGTCTGAGAACTTTATAATTCATTTACAATATAATGGATCTGGGATGGTGCTTGGTTGGAAGAGGTTGGAGTGGGAAAATAAAATAAAATTATGACATTTGATATAATCATTACATTAGAATGGAAGAATCTGTGTGTGTGTGTGTGTGTGTGTGTGTGTGTGTGTGTGTGTTAAGTTCTTTTCACTAAAGTCGTCTACATATCATAAGAGCAGGGAGCATGATATCTTCATTATTTTTTACTTTCATTTCATGACTAATTGATCTCCTTTCTCAGTTTTACATCTCACTGAATATACCTCACACTACTTCTCCTGTGCAATTCATTGGCATGATATCATGATCTATTCATGCACATCAATTGTTTTTTGACTGTCTTGGAGAGAATCAAGAGTTCAAGTCTTTCAGAACTTTAAGAATTAGGAAAAAAAGCCAACAACCTTGGAAGACTTGTATGAACTGATCAATTTATGCAATAATCACATTGGAAAGAAAAGCAACTTTGAATGACAAAAATTCTGACTAATGATGAAGCATACTATCTACCTACTCCTAGAGAAGTTTTAGATTCAAGATACAGAAAGGAGGAGAAAAAAAAGAGGAGAAAAGCTAGTATTCACATAAAATTTAAGATTTATAAAGCACCCTACAAATGTTACCTCATTTTATCCTAGGAATAACCCCATGAGGAAGGTGCTGCTACTAACTCCATTTCATATATGAGGAAATTGAGTCAAATAGAGGTAAAATGTTAGGGTAACACAACTAGCTAATATGTCTAAGAACAGATTTAAGAACAGTCTTGCTGACTCCAGGGCCATAACTCTATCCATCCCTATCCATTGTGTCACGTAACTGCTCATGTAATATGAATATTTGTTGAGTTCAGTGTTTAAGAAAAGTGACTGTGGTTTTACATGGTCTGTTTCTATAACTTCACTGGAAATATATTGATGTTAAAAAGGAAGTTTTATTTCAAGGATCAATGTGGGATCATTAAAAACCCCATACAATTTGTAAAAGACAACACAAAATGTTCTCCTTCAATTCTGGGTGCAATTCATTGTTCATGTGCAGTATCCTTCAAAGATAATTAATTTTACTGATGAGTAGGTTCTATTTAAAATGTAGTAAATATGCTTAAGTTGGATTAAATTTGGCAATTAAATATTTGCTTAAATACAATTAGTTCCTTTGAATAGTTGTGATTTTCTTAATAAAATTATATTTCTGTTGTCATTATTTTATGATAATCTAATATAACCTTCAATGTTAAATTATTTTATACTATCCATACTTTTTTGTATATTTGTTTTTATGTCTCCAGGAGAAAATGAGAGGGAGGAACCTAGAAGTTAAATTCAAAAGATAAGGAAATATTTACTCATGCCACCATTGAAAAGATACTGAAATCATGGATGCATCATTTTTCCTTATGCATTAAAAAGTAAATAAATAAAAGCAACTATGTGGCACAGTGGATAGAGCACTGGCCCTGGAATCAAACAGGAATTTGAATCCAACCTTAGATAATAGACTAGCTGTTTGACCTTGGCAATTCACTTAACCCTGATTGTCTGGTATCCAGGTCATCTCCAGATTCATATCTGACCACAGGATCCAGATGGCTCTGGAGGAGAAAATGAGACTGGTGATTATCACAGCACACATCTCACTCAAATCTAATTCTAGTACTTGTCATGGCATCACCTTCCTGATGTCATGGTCTTTTTGGAGAATGAAGGACAAGCATCAACATGCTCAGGATGTGATGATGATGATGATTATGTTGTTGATGATGGTGCTGATGATGATAATTCACACTTATGTTACTTTCTTATAAAGAAAATATCACATCATGAAGTATGGATGAAATTCAATTAGAATTATACTGTTCTTGATTAGAACATCACAAAATATTAATATATGTGAAATCACTGTAAGCAGGTGTCATCCAAAACAAAATCCTGTTTGTGCCAAATCACCTCCTTACAATCACTGTTAAAATCCACATTTTAGTTAATAATTGTATACCCTTCTCTGTGACAGTAAGCATATCAGATTCATTTATAGATGTTCCAGAAAGATGTATTAAAGCTATAAAAATGCAAACTTTTTATTACACTGATCAGATGCATTAAGTACAGGACATGAATGTGAAAAGTTAACTCAGAGAGTCATTTCCTAAGCTCAGATAAGATAGATTTTTGATTTTCCTTAAGTTAATCAGGACTGGCTCATTTCATCCTTTCTGTCAGCCTTATTCTGTCTTATTTTTATCATTTTAAAACGGTATTGAGAAAATTCTCAAGAGTAAACATATCTCTTCTCAGATATTCAAAAGAACATTTAGAGATTTTTATCCTAGGTGTAAACAAACTTCCAAATCTGACAGCCTCATTCCCAGTAAAATATGTAAATGCCTTCCAAAGCCTATAGTTATTCGTATCCTAGTCACCTAAGAGATGTGATATTTTACCCTGATTAGAACAGATCAGAATTCAAAGAGTAGTTAGTAGAAATGGAAAATATTTAAATGTTAAACTACAGATTATCTATAATTTGCAAAAGGGGAATAAATCAAGAATGCAGAAATTTGAATTAATTAAATTTAATCCTAGGGTTGGGTTGTTTCCTTGGAATGTAAATTGCTGAAGGAAATGAGTCATAGCAATGATAAGTGAGAATATTCTCATACAAGCATCCATAATCAATTGATGGATCTCATAGGAAATTTAGCAATACTTTCCTCTTTCTTTTATGTCAATTACAGCCATCTGATAGTTTCAGAATTCATATAGAACTTCCAGAATGTTAATTGACATTGATGTTATAATATCATATCCAAGTCTCATTCCAGTTCTTTGAGGTAGCTGTCACCACTATTTTAACTCTATTGTACAAATAAGGAAAGTACTTCTTTTTTTTGTTTTTTGTTTCTTAGGTTTTTGCAAGGCAAACTGTGTTAAGTGGCTTGCCCAAGGCCACACAGCTAGGTAATTATTAAGTGTCTGAGACCAGATTTGAACCCAGGTACTCCTGACTCCAGGGCCGGTGCTTTATCCACTATGCCACCTAGCCGCCCCAGAAAAGTACTTCTTAAAAAATCAATTGATTTGCTCGTGTTCATGCCCGATTTAAACATCACAGATCAAGTGTGTCTGATGCCAAAATGTGATGCTGGTTTCCTCAGACTAAGCAGAGATATTTGAGTTTATTTAATCCAGGTCTTCATTTGTCCTAATTCATGCCCCAAATATTCAGAGTGAACAAGTTTTCATTTAGACATTGAAAGTGATCTTAACTGATGCTGAGTGAGATGAACAGAACCAGAAAAACATTGTATACCTTATCAGCAACATGGGGGTGGTGATCAACTTGAGGGATTTGCTCATTCCATCAGGGCAATAATCATGGACAATTTGGGGCCATCTGCGATAGAGAATACCATCTATATCCAGAGAGAAGTGTGGAGTTTGAACAACTACCAAAGATTATTACCCTCAATTTAGGGAAAAAAAGTTATCTTATTGTGTAATTTTGCTATCTCTTATACTTTCTTTTTCTCTTAAGGATATGATTTCTCACCAGGAGGGATGGGAATTCAGGGAAGCTTGGAAGGATTTGCATGAACTGATGTTGAGTGAGCTGACTAGAACCAGAAAATAATTGTTCATCCTATTAGCAACATTGGGGTGATGATCAACTTTGATGGACTTGCTCATTCCATCAGTGCAACAAAAGAGGGACAATTTGGGGGTATCTGCGATAGAGAATACCATCTGTATCCAGATAAAGAATCGTAGAGTTTGAACAATGACCAAAGATCTTTAATTTAGGAGAAAAAAAAACATTATCTTATTATGGAATTCTGCTATCTCATATACTTTATTTTTCTTCCTTAAGGATATGATTTCTCTCTCAACACATTCAACTTAGATCAATGTATACCATGGAAACAATGTAAAGACTAACAGATTGTCCTCTGTGGTGGGGGGGAAGGGGGAGCAAGAATAGGGAAAATTGTAAAACAAAATAAATAAAATTTTTCTTTAAAAGAAAAGTTATCTTAGTGACAAAAGAAAGTCAATAATTACGAAGTATCTGCTATGGGCAAAACAATTCTCAAGCTGATATAATCTTCAAGTAACTGATAAACTGCTGAAATTATCAAGACTGACTCAGAAAACAGAATTATTAATAGGCATAATTGTATCTCCACTTGGATAAAGCATCTGCATCTCAAAATCAACATCTCTAAAATTCCCACATCTAAATCTACCTCTCTCAAAATGTATCAATTTCTTTTGGATGTCCCAACATTCTTTTAATCTCCCAGGTTTACAACCTTGGGATTCATATTATCTCTTCATTCCCCTTCACTCCTTATTTATAAATGTTTTTGAAACCTTTTCTTTTGTTCCTTTGTTTCCATAACATGGTCACAACCCTCCTGCCACATACACACACACACACACACACACAAACACATTAGACCTTGAGATTTCTCATTTCAACTCTTCTCATTGTTGCCTAATTGGTCTCTTTAATTTAAAATTTACCCCCAAAACCCATGTATCTTTCTCATATTTACAATATAATCCACTGAAAATAGGGGTGAAGAATCTTTAGGGATCTCTGTTACTACTAACATGAAATATAAACTCCTCAATTTGGCATTTAAAAATTTAAATATTTCTCTTTCACATTTACTCTATATTCTACCTAAACAAGCATATTTGCTAGTCTAACTCCTCATTCCATTTCCCAATCTTATGTTTTGAAAAAGATTTTCCTACATGCCTGATAGGCAACCCATCCTCATGTCTATTTCTTAGAGTCTAATGCTAATGCCCTTTCCAACTTTGGATAATCTTGTATTTACATATCTGTGTAAACATTATATCCCTCAATAAAATATAAACTCCTTGAATTCAAGGATTTTTTTTTGTCTTTATAGTCCAGCATAGTGACATACATATTTGGAAATTAATAAATATTTGCTAGATGACATGATGCAGAATATAGCTTCCTAATTAAAGCTATCCAAGTTGAAATGGTTTGTCTTAAAAAGAATGCTATGATGTTCAAATTAGAATTGGATTTAAGGGAAGTAGATTTTAAGTCATCAGCTTCACTCTCTCTTCCATTGTTATCAAAATACAATTACCAGCCCAAAGAGCAATAAAACTGTTCATACCCTTTGACCCAGCAATTTCAATTTAAGGTCTATATCCAGAACAAATTATAAAATAATGGGGAAAGCCCTACACGTTCCAAAATATTCATAACAGCTCTTCTTGTAGTGGCAAAAAACTGGAAATTGAGGGGATACCCATAAATTGGGGAATAGCTAAACAAGTTATGGCACATGAATTGTGCCAGTTGTTCTATAAGAAATCATAAATCATAAATGGTCAGATTCTAGAGAAGCATGGAATGACTTACAGGATCTAATGCTGAGTGAAGGAAGTAGAACCAAGAGAACAATGTACATATTAACTACAACATTGTGAGATGAACAACCTTGATGCAAGCAGCTTCCCTCAGCAGTTCAGAGAGCTAGGACAACTGTATTAGACTGATTATGGACTATATCATCCCAGATTCAGAGAAAGAAAAACAAAACAAAACAAAACACACTCAAAAAAAAACCCTTCAGACTCTGACGAACACTTTATAAAAATTATCTCTTATGTACCTCTTTCCCTTAAAACTGATTCTTCATCCCGAAAATGACTAAAATGTATACATGTTTATCAAAATATGTATGTATAATGCTAATCGGACTATTTGCCACTGAATGGAGGGGGTGGAAAGAGAAGTGGAAGGAAATTTTGTAACTTAAAAATATACATTAGCATATGTATGAAAATAAATATTTTTTTTAAAAAAATTCAATGACCACAAAAGTCAGTAAGCCTGGCCATGACTCAGGATGCAGTGGATGATCTCAGTCTCTGTTATCTGACCAAGCTCTAAGCACTCCATCTTGCCTACTTCAGTCACTTGATGACTTTTGGAACATACTATTCTCAACTACTCATTCAACCGAGGGAAGTCTTCATGTGCATGAGCTAAACATTCCCCTAACTTTCCAATAGGTTTGTGGCTTTGCGAGGTTGTTTTCAATTCAGTTGAGAGTTGGGTGATAATGTCCACTAAAATGGATGAGCAACCATGAGAAGCATGTAGCAAGACTTCATACCAGAAGTGCGTACTCCTTGGAACATCCATACAACTCAATTTAAAATAGATACTTAATAATGCTTATTGTCTGATTAATTGTTATTGTGCCCAAGTTCCAGATATGGCTAGACCTAGAAAATTTAACTGATTCTGCCCTCAGTTGTTTGAGATAAAGGAGTCTAACAGGCTACAACATGCAATGCAAGTCACAGAGTTTCACACATACACATACACAAATACACATATATAAGTGTTAAATAATTGCTAAACAAATTGTATCCTGTGAAGTCAGTGGAAAAAACTGAGTTTTTCTTCTCCTTTCCTTCTCTCTTCATCACATACAATGCCTCCAGTCGAACAAAGCAGTAAAATAGCATCTTATCTTGCATTGAAGCTTTCAAGTTTACTGATAAAAATGCATGTAAAATGCTATTGAATTAAATCACAATATTGTTCTTCAATGCATTTTCTAAAGTAAAGCTATTAGTGGACAAACTTTTTGAAATTAAATTTACAGAATTTGGGTCGATATAATGATATTTAGGTAGAAATTGCACTCAGTGAACACTCAGTGTTGAAAGTCAAATAAACCCCTCCAAAGAAAAATTACTTATTCAAATTTTGCCTACTACCTTGTCAAAGTCTCTTTTTAACTTTTTCACTCTCATCTCTTAATTATTCCCATATCTTCTTCTACCAAATCATAATCCCCTTAAGAGCACATTGTGACCTGGCTATCTTTGTATTTTCAGAATCTAGCATAATGCTTTATACATGATAGAGTGCTTAACATGGAGTGAGAAAAATCTACATTCACATCCTATCTCAGACACTTATTACCTGTGTGACCCAGGAAAGTCACTTAATCCTGTCTATCTCAGTTTCCTCAACTATAAATTGAATTGGAGAAGGAAATTGCAAACTCCTTTAGTATCTTGGCAAGAAAAACCCAAATGGGTTCATAAAAAGTCAGACAAGATTGAAAATTGTCTGAACATCATTAAGCGACCAATTAACATTGAAAAGGATATTTCAAATAATTTTACCCAACTCAATAACTTTTGTAACCAATGACAATTATTGGATTTAAAGTTGAAGGGATCATTCAGAAAACCTAATACAATTCTCTTCTCTTTCAAATAAGATCATTAAGACCTAGAAAGGTTAAAAGATCGGTCCAATGTCATACACACAGTCAATAAATGGCAGAGCCAGAATTCTCATCAAGGTCTTCTGCCTCCAAATCATATTTTCCTTCCACATGCTATATATGCTCAGTTTGACTGAAAAAACACCTTCATCAATGTCACAGCTATATGAGCCATATATTTGCATAAACAAAGAAAAGATATATCTCAAGGACTTCACAAAATCTATAAAAGCTTGATCCTCATAGTGCTTTAATTTATTCCTATAACAGAACTGCCCCCTTTAAACAAAATAATTGCTTCTGAAAATTGGAATGCATATCTTTTATAAATTCATAGGATCATATATTTAACATCGAAGACACCTTAGGGGTAATCTAACCCAATCCTAATCTTTCAGATGAGGAAACTGAGGTTCATAGAGGTTTTCACAATGGTCACATAATCTGCAAATATCAGAATCAGAATTTGAATCGATATCTTCTATCTAAATCTGATATTTTTTTAAATATACTATTACCTATTTAAAAGAACTAACTGATTCTTATGATAGATTATTTTGAAAAGTAATGTAATTGACTCAATTTTTATTTTTTTATTTTGGTAATACTGCATTTTTTTGATAAAGTATTTGTTTGATGTACAGTGCACCATCCTATGTTTCTGGAAACTAATTGAGTTAGGCTCAAATAACTGTTTGTGATGGTAGAGTAGAGCCTTGAAAAGTTAATATGACTTTCCAAATACCTATGACATGAACAAGTAATTCATAGGTTGAAAAGTTAAAGAGGGCAGTAAGATTTGTCAAAGAAGAGTAGATTCACTTCAAGTGGTTTTATCGTATCAGAATAACTTGGAGAACAGGGTATGTTACATTCAAAACCATAAAAAGTTTTGATTACCATCCCTTAAAAGAGTATGTCATTATACAACAGATTCATTCTTAGAGTAGGTTAGCACAAAACCTTGAATAGGGTCATGAATCGCCACACCACAGTGTCTGACATAAAGCAGGTATTTAATGACTACTTATTGATCAATTACCAAGATATAGATTTGAATCTTGGTTGGGAACAAGTCATTTGTTGTTCTAAGTATAAGTTTTCTTGTGCATAAAATGATCATCATACATAGCCACTATGAAGAAAGAGCTTTATAAACCCAATGATTGTATAAAAATTAAGGTTATTATTATCTACATTTAAACAAATAAAAATATTTTGATGAGCAGTTAACTTCTAGGTCTTGAGAAGCTCACTTATTTTAGAGTCTTGCACATGATAACAACCATAAACAGATTTAAAGAAGACTGAAGAAAGTAGACATAAAGCACATTCAGATTTAATGGTTTCTTCTTGTCCTTCCTTATTCCTCACCCAATGTTAGATATGCCTGGGCCTTGAATAATTTTGATCTATTTTCACCTGTCCTAAAACAAAGAGAGGCAGAAAAGCATGCTCATTGTATATTCCAAAGTTGTCCCTAGAGTCTAGTATATAGAAAAATACTTTCTTGATATAAAGGCACATTAAATAATATTGACCTAAATATTCCATCACTTACCCTAGCAGTGTTTTTGAGAAAGGAATGAATTAAGAAATGAAGATGGTTTGGAATTATAGGGAAAATGTTGGATTTGGGATGTGTTGTTAGGTTTAACTCCTACTTACTGTCTGTGATAAATTTTGGCAAAGGGCTTGATCTCGAAGACAGTTTAGTATCTTGAATAAAAAGATTGATTTGGACATAGTGAACCTGATTTCTAATTGCTTCTCTACTACTTATTATCTGGATGACCCTGGGAAAATCACTCAGTGTCTCAAGGTTTCCTCCTTTGTAAACCAGTAGTGTTGAACTTAATAACTTTCATGGGTTTTCTCAGCTCTAAAACTTATAAATTAAAAAATGAGTAATTTTTACTAGATGCTCTTTGAGGTCACTTGAAAATATAAATCTTACTCTGTGCTTACATGGTTTATTTGCCTACAAGTGACCATGACATTTTAGAGAAAAGGAAAGTGTCTATTCTCAGAGAGTACTTTTTGAGCTAGTAGCAGACCCCAATTATTTAAGACAAATCAGTGTTTGTTTTTTGATCCCTTCTCTAGTAAATGATGATGACGATGATGATGATGATGATGATGATGATGATGATAATGATATGGCCATTCAGTATTTAAATTTTTATGGTCAGAAAATACTACTATTTTATAGATAGTTACAATAATTTTGAGTTTGGGGGGAGAGGATAGTCTGGGTCTGTGATTTCATTATATAGATTTCTTAATATAGACATTTCTCCAACCAAATTAAAAAATTTCCTATAATTATTATTTCAGAGGTTATTTGGAGGCAGCAAGCAGTTCAGTGACTTCTTCATGATTAAGCAGTTAATAGAGAGAATCAAGAATTGAATCCAAGCTATCCTGTGTCCTTTGCACCATACTTCTTAGTCTCTCAATTCCTTTTAAAAAAGGCAACCAATATGGGACGGCTAGGTGGTGTAGTGGATAAAGCACCAGCCTTGGAGTCAGGAGTAGCTGGGTTCAAATCCGGTCTCAGACACTTAATAATAATTACCTAGCTGTGTGGCCTTGGGCAAGCCACTTAACCCTGTTTGCCTTGCAAAAACCTAAAAAAAAAAGGCAACCAATAGTATGGAAGAAAGCTAGATTAGACCAACACCTCACACCCTATACCAAGATAAGATCAAAGAGGATTCCAAATTTAGACATTAAAAAAAACAATATTATAAGCAAACTAGAAGATCAAGGAGTAGTTTACCTGTAAGATCTATGGAAAGGGAAGCAGTTTATGGCCAAGGAAGAAATGGAGAACATCATTAAAAACAAACTAGATAATTTTGATTACATTAGTTTAAAAAGCTTTTGCACAGACAAAACCACTGTAACCAAGGTCAAAAGAAATGTAGTAAATTGGGAAACAATTTTTCAAATCATATCTCTGACAAAGGACTCATTTCTAAAATATACAAAGAACTGAGTCAAATTTTCAAAAAAAAAAAGCCATTCCCCAATTGACAAATGGTCAAAGGATATGCAAAGGCAATTTACAGATGAGGAAATCAAAGCAATCCATAGTCATATGAAAAATTACTCCAAACCATTACTTATTAAAGAAATACAAACTAAGGCATCTCTGAGATACAATCTCACACCTCTCAGACTGGCTAATATGATTAGAAAGGGCAATGATCAACCTTGGAAGGGTTGTGGGAAATCTGGGACACTACTACATTGTTGGTGGAGCTGTGAACTCATCTAATCTTTCTGGAGAGCAATTTGGAATTATGCCCAAATGGCAACAAAAATGTGTGTATTAACCCTTTGATCCAGCAATACTTCTGGGTCTATACCCTGAAGAGATTATGAAAAAGGGTAGAAATATCACTTGTACAAAAATATTCATAGCAGCCCTGTTTGTGGTAGCAAAGAATTGGAAATTAAGTGAATGTCCTTCAATTGGGGAATGGCTTAGCAAACTGTAGTATATGTATATCATGGAACACTATTGTTCTATTAGAAAACAGGAGGGATGGGAATTCAGGGAAGCCTGGAAGGACTTGCATGAACTGATGCTGAATGAGATGAGCAGAACTAGAAAAATATTGTACACCCTAACAGCAACATGGAGGTGATGATCAACCTTGAGGGACTTGTTCATTCCATCAGTGCAACAACCAGGGACAATTTGGGACTGTCTGCAATGGAGAATACCATCTGTATCCAGAGAAAGAATTGTGGACTTTAAACAAAGACCAAAGAATTAGAATTAGAAAAAAATTAGAAAATTAGGGAAAAAAACTGTTATCTTATTATGTAATTTTTGCTATCTCATATTTTATCTTTCTTCCTTAAAGGATATGATTTCTCTCTCATCACATTCAACTGAGATCAATGTATACCATGGAAACAATGTAAAGACTAACAGAATGCCTTCTATGGGAGGTAGGGCAGGGAGAAAAGCAAGACGGGAAAAAAATTGTAAAACTCAAAATAAATAAAATCTTTCTAAAAAAAAAAAGCAACCAAAATCCAACCTAATAAATTGAACCAGATGACCTCTAATGTTTATCAAACTTTAAATTTATTATTCTATAAAATTTTAAATTAACTCAGAAAATACTAGTGGGTATTTCCTCTAAAGCCATAAAGCAGAATCTGACTTTCTTCTCAAAGTTCTACATATTTGGAACTTTTAGATAGACTGCATACATCAGAACTCTGTCTAGTGCAATCATTAGTCCCTTGTTTTTCTGACTTAAAAAAAATCCTTTTGCCAACTAATATTTAAAAAGAACAAAAAGAACATACTATCTTTCTAAAATGTAATTAGTCCAGCTGCTTTGTTTCTTTCAGCTTAGTGTCCCTAGAAACATGGAAAGGAAGGGAGGAAACTGTCATCCTTCACTGATCCAATTTGTAAAAAAATCTGAAAGTAAGCCACAAGCTAATTGAATTGGCCTACGGCTCCAAGGAAACTTTAAACTATGAAATTCCTTTACTAATTTCAAGGCTTTTCAAAATGTACAGCTAAGAAGATTATTAAAAAAAAATACCACAGTAAAATTGTTGAAGGACAAGGAGTATTCTAAAGGCCGCAGATGAAGAGACTTTGAAATGAAAGTCAGGATCCTGGCTTTGTAAAGCTGAACATTTTACTAACTCAGTGCAGAGACTTGGGCAAAGCATTTAAATTTTATTCATCCAGTTGAATAACAAAGCCAATGTGAAATGCGAAAATATTAAAATGTGAAAAATATTAAATATTAAAATATTAAAATACACAAACTCAAACACACACACACACACACACTTTGGTACCTTAAATCATATTATATACTGTGGCTAAAATCAAATGGTATTTCAGAATCTCAGAGCTAACAGAGACAGGGACAGCCAGAGACAACAGGCCAGGACCTTCATTCAGTGAATTTTCATCAAAGTACATGAGAAGTTTGCCTCCAAAACTGGCCTAGGGGATAAACTATCCACTGTTGTATCTTTGTAGTTGCAACCCCAGCATGCCCAATTGTTAGCACATAGGAGATAATTAATAAATGCTTGCTGATGGATTGATTGAAAACTTTACAATTCAGTGTCCTGAGTTCAGCTATAAAATAATGCTTCACACAACACCTTTTTATATCATTTTGACATGATGAGGAGTGGGAGCAGGGATGGCTCTGAACCTGAAATATCTTTTGTGCCAAAACCAGACATAGATAGGAGTAAAAACTCCTTCTACTTGTGCAGGCCAGCAACTCTTCTGTATTTTCTACTTTTAGAAAGTGATCTGGGATTCAGGTTGTGACTTGACCAAAGCCACAAAGTCAGAGAACATACTAGAACCCAAGTCCTCCTGACTTGGGGGCAGTATCTCTATCCACTAAATCAAGCTGTCTCTAATGAGTGCTTTCCTAAGCAAAATACAAATTTGTTGAAGTGGAAGAAAGGGTCATAGAGCTCATGGTGATTTGCAAAAAGCCTATTTCAGTCACAGAAGGCTTAGTTTGACATAACTTAGTAACTGCCCAGAATAGCAAGCCATTCAGATGTGAGTCATCACTCCTCATGGATGTCTTATTTCCTCAAGGACAGTGAGTCCCTTGAGGGCTCCAACTTCTTACTTTGTTTTTGGTCCCTCCCACTAGAGGCAGTTGCTGGCACAGTTCTAATACTTAGGAACTGAATATCCCATTGTTTCCCAACAAGTATCCACACCTCCCTATGCTCCAAACTGTGTGTTAGTGAATTGGGCTGAATAAGTCTGGAAAGATGGCTGTTGTATTTAAAAATGATAACAGCAAAAATTATATCATTTTATGAAGAAGATAATATTTCTATTATTTCCCCTTTAATAAGTAAAGAAACTTTGATAACTCTATGGAAGAAAAATTTTAGTGTTTGCTGTTTTAAGATTGTATTCACATATTTTATTTCTTTGTATTTAAATTAAAATAAAATCAATCTCTCTCTCTCTCTCTCTCTCTCTCTCTCTCTCTCTCTCTCTCTCTCTCTCTCTCTCCCTCCCTTTCCTTTGTTCCTGTCTCAGACCCTCTCTCTTTCCCTATACAGTCATCTTTGTGTATATGTATGTCTATGTATATATTAATAAAAGTTACATAAAATTCAAATGTTAGATTTACCCTTTCTATTTAAAACTCTCTTTCAAACAAATAATTTTACATTATCTCCCTCACCTATATAATTTTATAGGACAAGGACAGTGAATGGACCTGAGATTTCACTGACAGAGGGAACTCCAATTTCCTTTACCAGTGTCAGTCAACACTTTCTCTTCAATTTAAATTCTTAGAGGGTTGCCTAGAATATTGAGTCATTTGTTCAAAATCTTGCAAATATATATCATAGGCAAAATATGAACCCAGATCTCCTATTCATTCAGTCACACTACCTCTTTTGTAGTATTTACACATCTCAACATTCTGAAAGGAAGACAAAATTCCAGTCAAAATTAAGCAAGGGTTCTGAGTTTAGCTATCATCTATCTGGTTTATGGTCACTGTGGTCACTATTTTTGAGTTCACCAGAGTATCATTTTCCTAATCTTATTCAGTCCTTTAATAATTCCCATTATAAATTCTTCTTTTGGAACAATCAGTGGAGAACTCAAGAGTTACTACTGCTAACTGATTTCATCCAGAATGTCTTCTTTGTCTTAATCATTAGTCTGTGAGCACGCTGAGGGCAGGATGTTTTTGCCTTCTTTGTATGCTGAGGGCTTCACATAGTATATGACTCATAGCTAACAATAAGCACATAATCATTATGCTAACTACAATACATCAGGGTTGAATCCTTCATAAGTTGAACAAATCATACTCTCTCTTTAGAAACTGGTCAGGCCTTAGATAAAGATGAAGTTAAAAAAATGTTTACAGACTGGCTATTAGTCCAGAATTGATCACTGTAGAGAGATTGATATGGTTTACTTATTCAGACTAGATGAAGAACTGATTTGACTAATATATTTTGTTATATGTAGACTAAAAAGATCTTGTTATATGTGAATATTAAAGAGGCAAAGAAAAGATTTAAGTATGTTTCCAGAGTTCTCTAATTTGTGCAAGTGTTTGAGGAAGAATTTAAACTTTTGAATTCAGTGTTTTTCCCATTACACCACAGAAAAGACATTCATTAGCTTTTACTACAGACAAAAGGGTAACTAGATGGTACAGTGGACAGGGCACCAGCCTGAAGTCAGGAGGACCTGATTGTGTTCAAATTTGATCTCAGACACTTAGCACCATCTGTGTAACCTTGATTGCTTTGCATCCAGGGCCATCTTCAGTTGTCCTGATCCATACCATGTCTAGCTACTGGACCCACATGACACCAGAGGAGAAAATGAGACTGACAACACAGCTCCCCCCTCACTCAAATCCAACTTACTTGGCTTGTCATGGCATCACCTCCCTGATGTCATGGTCTTCTTCAAGACCCAACATTTTTTAAAACTCCCTCTTCTCAGCCTTTCTTCTATAACTACAATGTAAATATAATTATAATCATTTTGGATATTTGTCATAAATGGGGTCTCTGACCTCTTGTCAACAGTAGACTATGCTCTAGGTAGGGCAGATGAGATCTCAAGACACTTGTCATTTGTAAACCATTTTCTCATGAAGGATAATCATTCTCTTTCATGGGGGTAAAAAATAGCATTTTTTTAACAGAAATAAAGTTTTCCAAGGAAAAGAATAAAGGACAAGGGGCGGCTAGGTGGCGTGGTGGATAAAGCACCAGCCTTGGAGTCAGGAGTACCTGGGTTCAAATCCAGTCTCAGATACTTAATAATTACCTAGCTGTGTCACCTTGGGCAAGCCACTTAACCCCATTTGCCTTGCAAAATCCTAAAAATAAAAAAAGAGCAAAGGACAAACATCAGTAGAGACACTTGCAAATCCTCTGTTAACCCACATGTAGAATATAAAGAATTTTAACAAGATAATAGAATAAGAATTATATGCTATATTTTTAGGAGGGATTTTCAGGCTCTGATTCAGTCTTTTTATTTTTCATTTTGATATAACTAACAGGTTTGATGACCTGTTTTCTCATGAACAGCAGATTAGGGACAGTTACTTGGCACAGTGGTTGAAGCACCAACCTTGGAATGGAGGAACTGAGCTCAAATTCAGTTTTAAACACTTGATCCTTTCTAGCTGTGTGATCCTGGCCAAATCACTTGAACCCCATTGTTCCACAAAAACATCCAGCAAAAAAAAAAACATATTTGAAAAAGTTAGTTAAATGTGGGGGGCGGGAGGAAAAGGGGATGGCAGGGTTGCAGGAGGCAATCGTAGTTACAACAAAAAAAAAAAAAACTATATAAACAGCAGAAAGGAGAACTAGAAAGCCATAACAGTCGGGGTTCATTTAGTGTGGGAGCAATTAATCCCAGTGGACATCATTGCATTTTAGCCCACAATAATTGGTGAAAATAATAATGACCCGAGTCATCAAGAATAAAATTTTAATTATATTAGACTCTAACATATGCAATGGAACTTTTAAAGATTTGCATCAAAAAATGGTTAATTTTTTTAAGTTTTATTTTAAAAAAGAAAAGAAAGTTTTGCTACCAAAACTAAACTTCTGTTTTCTGGAAAATTAACTTGTGCAGATTTGATTTCTCAAGATGTCAGATGAGACATTTCTGTAAACAAGTAGAAAAAGGTGGACCTCCCTCCACACCCCACCACTATCAGACCTGACAATCAGGTATTCTTTTCTGGAAAAAAAAATGTTTTGGCTACCACAGTGGTTTTAAATATTATGGGAAATTGGTTCATTCAAGCATAAAGGTATGGCTTTTGTTTTTATAAAGCAAGGAGATTATTTTGGAATGAAAAAGCATTCCAAGAAAGACAACTCTAAACTGAACTAAAGGTTTCTGGGAACCATGCCTTATTTGAAAAGGATTCAGAGTCCTCTAGACATTTCAAATCTTTAGGGGGGGCCAATTGGTGTATAATGAGGTGTGAAATGGCAAATGGTAATCTCTACCTAGTGTATCACTGAGAAAATTATTTCCCTTAGGCATTTCAGAAAGCCAGACAGATAGGGATAAATCATGGTGGAAAGCAATATTTTGGATGTCTTTCTATTCAGAAGGAAAACAAATCCTCTTCCCTTATCTACTGTGTGCAAAATAGGAAAATTTGGCTTAGAAACTTCAAGCCCAGAAATAAAAGGCCAAGCTGATTTTTTAAAAAAATGAAACACACACACATATAAAATTAGGTTTATATATATATATACATATATATATACATATATATATGTATATATATATGTATGTGTGTGTGCATATCATATAACATCATGCATATATATATATATACATTGTGATTATGCATTCACATATAATATTATGTAGTAAATCTTGCAGGGGTTAAATCATAAAAATTATTTTTCCTTAATTATGACTTTTGGGGACATCCTCTAAACCTCTTTTCTAAGAGTTTAAAAACCAATAATTCCTTTTAAAAATATTTTAAATGCCTAATATATGCAAGACATTGAGTATTTATCACCTATTTTCAAAAAGCAACTTTCCATATATTAGTTTGCTGCAAAACCTAGGTAATCCAAATGTAAAAAATAAAAAAAATTCTAACTGAAAAAAATTCAAATAATTAGTTTCTTGGAAGTTAATTGATCAAACAATATAATAATTTGTTTAAATAAATAGTATCAGAAAAAGTTATCAAATAGAAATTATTTCATTTATTCGACTATATGAAAACAAATATTTCATTTTTAATGCCCCAAATTTTAACTTGCTACATTTCACTTAGAAAAAAGTTATCAGGGGCAACTAGGTGGCATAATGGATAGAGCATTGGCCTTGGAGTTGGGAGAACCTGAGTTCAAATGTGACCTCAGACACTTAATAATTACCTAGCTGTGTGACATTGGGCAAGTCACTTAACCCCATTGCCTTGCAGAAGAAGAAGAAGAAGAAGAAGAAGAAAGTTATCTACTGCATTAAAAACCTGGAGGAAAAGATCCCTTTTTGTTAACAACTATTAATCAGTCCACCTTGGTTCAGTTTGCTCATCTATAAAATAAGGGGGCTAGACTATGATCTATAAATTCACTGAGCTAATGAGTCTGTGTTTAAAGATATTTCCTCAATAAATAGCTGTGATCCAAAAATTGATATTTTTTTCCTAAATTAAAATACATTTAATCATTTCAACACTCAATTTTTATTCTGTGTGTGTGCGTGTGTGTGTGTGTGTGTGTGTGTGTGTGTGTGTGTGTGTGTGTGTGTGTGTGAGAGAGAGAGAGAGAGAGAGACAGAGAGACAGAGAGAGAGAGAGAGAGAGAGAACTTTCCATCAGGTAATGTCTTTTAAAACTTGATACAAATAGAAAAGACATATTTTGTGCTGAAGTCAGTAAGAAAGGCACACAAAGTTACAAAGTAGTGGATATTCTTTTAAAACACCCAAATTTTCTCAATTGCAAAATGAAAGGACTTCAGTAGATGACTGCTGAGGCTACTTCCAACTCGAAATCTATGATCCTTTGGTTTTATCTGTTTGAGTGGTGGGAGTTTTCTACAATGAAAGCAAGCACAGATCTTCAAGAAATTACTATTTTCCAACCATATGGGTTTTTATCTACATTTTTAGATTATAATAATATTGTAGCCAAATCATAAATGCACATCCTAAACTTATTCTGCAGAGTGCCTTGTTCCTATATTGACTGACTCTTCAATTTGAATGAGAAGAAATGGGGATCATAGACTCGTTAATTCTTTCTCTGCCCTTGTTTGTTCCTAGTCCTATTTCTTGACTGACTTTTTCCTTTCACTCCTGTTTTATTCTTGTTTTTACCCTCCCCTTCATTTCTAAATATTTAAGAAAAATTTAAACGGATAGAATTCTATCTGTTCAAATAGTCAAGAAATGATGGAACTTCTTTGGAAACCTAAAAATATATTAGAAATTAATTAAAATGATTCACTGGATAGGTCACTGGACCTGGAGTTTTGTTGTTGTTGTTGTTCAGTACTGTCTAAATCTTCATAACCCTGAGGATCATAACACACTGGGCCCTAACATACTTCCACTATCTCCTAAAGTCTGTCCAAGTTCACCATCCATGCGGTTTTCTTGGCAAAGATATTAGAGTGGTCTGTCATTTCCTTCTCCAGTGCATTACATTTTATCAAAACTCCCCTGTGAGCTGTCGATATTGGCTTTCCTTATATAGGATAGCTCTTAGTTTCATTGTGTTAAGTCCCTCTGTCATGACCAGGCAGTGAATGATCTGAGAGAGGAACTGGAGTTAGGAAGACCTAAGATCAAATCCTGCTTCAGACACTTATTTGTGGTGTGTCTGTACAATTCACCTCTGTTGGTTTCAAATTTCTCACTCGTTAAATGGAGATAATAGTATCAACCCTACAAGGTCATTGCAATGATAAAATTAAATATTTGTAAGGTATTCATAATTTGGTCATATACAAAGAAGTCCTTGCTATGCTGAAGAAGCAATTGAAGAGTCCGCTTTTCACATGGTCTTTATTGATCCCCACAATTTGGTGTCCTTCCTCCCTAAGATGCCTCTATTTGTATATAATTGTATACATATTGTATTTTCCCTGAATGTGTTTATTATACATGTACATATTAACTTCCTTGTTAGTATGATGGCTCAATGAGAGTAGGGAATGTTTCCATTTTTGCCCTTTTATTCCTAGTGCTTAATAACATGACTGGTACATAGTAGGTACTTAATGCATGTTTTTTGACTAATTGATAGTTGTTAAATTGGTAATCTAGACTTAGGAAACTGAGCTTGAATCCTGCCTCAGGCACTTACTAGGATGTCACTTAACCCTTTGCCTCAGTTCCCTTCTCTGTAAAATGTGAATGATAATAGTACCTACCATTATTGTGAGGATCAAATGGAAGAATATTTGTATAGTGTTTTGAAAATATTAGATAATATTAGCTATTATTATTGATTATTAATAATGATATTAATAATCTGTTTACTTGAAAATAAACCATTTTGCATGGAACCCTTTTTTATAGTATGAGGATGAAGAGGAATTTTCAAATTGTCTTAGAAAGAGCAATATGCCATGGCAATATTGTGCCAACATATTGGACTTGATTTGACCTTCAACAAGTTACCTCTCAGACTCTCTGGCAACTTTCAAAGACTAAGAATTACAGAATAATTGTTGATTTTCAAGACAGAGAGAGGGAGTTTCTTCATTAGAAGTTCTCTTCAAAGGTGAAATCACAAGTTTGAACTTTTAAATTATCTGATAGCATTGTAAAGATACCATTCAATTTGCAATCAAAAAATCTGTGATTAAAACTTTAGGTCTACCATTTATTAGTTCAGTAGCTTAGGACAAATCGCTTCCCTAGCCATAAAAATTAATTAGGTAAATAGTATAAAATATCATCCACATTTTGCAGATGATGAAACTTAATGATCAGAACTAGGATTAGAACTGAGAACTCACAGTTATACATGCATAACATATCAGATTTCTCACTGCTGAGGAAGGGAGGAGGGTCAAGAGGAAGAGAGAAATATGTAAAACTCAAAATCTTACAAAAAAGAATGTTGAGAACTATCTTTTCATGTAGTTAGAAAATAAATAAATAAATTTATTTAAAAATAAAAACTTACGTCTCCTGATTCCAACTTCAATAAAATTCCCTTTAATAGTATATTTCCTTTTTCCTATACATAGATAGGAAAATCAAAGCAAACTCAAATGAAACAAAACATTTTAGGAAAAACAAATCTTTATTTCCTCATTTATAAAATGACAATTTAATTTAATTCAACAAGCATTTATTAAGTAGTATTTATGTATCAAGTACTAAAAGCAAAAGTTCCTGCCCTCAAGGAGTTTACTATTTTTACTATAATATTTCCAATTGGAGACATTCCCTATTTTTTATTTTGTTTTAGTTTTCCCCCAAGGAAAAGAGTTTTGTAAGACTTGATCTCTGTAGAGCAGTGAATGCACTTTTTCTCAAGGGATATGTACCATATTGCATTTTTTTAAATGTTATATTTAGAAGAGCCTGTCTCATGACTAAAGAAGTGCAAATGACAGTTAAGTGGCTCAGGATGAAACCTAGCACATGAATGCCCATAGAGACTTTGTATATCTTGAAGCAGATGGTTGTCCAAGCTCATCATTTCTAGTAATGAACAGAAAAACTTATCTAATTTGGGGGTCATCTCCAGGTTAGGCCTGAAAAATCAAAGCACTTTCAAAAATTCACTAATCTGGTCAAAAATAATTTCTAATCAATAAAAATTAAAATTTATCCAGAACTCACTCCCACACCAATTTTTTCCTTAGCAGTTGTTTCTGAATTAAAAAAAACAACAATGGATATACAGAAAGTTAAGTTCCTTAGTTGAGGATTCTTCTGTGATTTCTATTTCTTTTTCCCCCCAGTTATCATTATGGTAACCTCCAAGTCCAATGTATCTTTTCATGGACCTTATTCTTCTTGACTTCTCTATAGTTTTTGACATTGTTGACTACTCTCTATAGTCAACTCCTGTCCTCTGGTGATGTTTCCCTCTCCATCGAACTGTGTTTTCTCAGTTTCTTTTGCCAAATGGTACAATACCCATCTACTAAGGATAGACATTCCTCAAATTTTTGCCTTTGGAATCTCTCAATAGATAGAGAAAGACAGACACACAGAGAGAGAGAGACACACACACACAGAGAGACAGAAAAACAGAGAGAGAGAGAGACAGAGAAACAGAGGGAGAGAGAGAGAGAGAGAGACAGAGACAGAGACAGAGACAGAGACAGAGAAATGATAGATATAAATATATCTAAATATTATGAGTATATGTAGCTTTAAAAAGTCAATATATGGTTTTTATTTCCTTGTAAACTCATCCATCTTCCAAAACCCTATCTTTTTTGTTTACAATGCTATTATCCTTCCAATCATCCCCCTAGATCTAAGCCTTGAGTGATCTTGATTCATCTTTCCTCTGCCTTATCTTACATGTCAACTCAGTTGTCAAATCTTTCAAATTCATTTATATTTCCATAATATTCCTCATATCAAGTTCCTTCTTTCCACATGATTTTTACTTTAGTTCAAAAACTCCTCATTTCTTTCTTGAACTATTGCAAATATTGCAATAACTTCCTAATGTTTCCTTACTTCCTATCCATCAATACATTCTTCACATGTTTAGCATATTTAAAACATTAAAAAGCAAAACAAAAAGAATAATTTATTTCACCCTCTATCTTCTTCCATATAACTCCCACTCCCCAGAGGGAAAAATAATCTTTGATAAATTTTTATGAACCCTGGGATAAAATAAAATTCTATGGATTGCATTTCAGACCATCCATAATCTGGCTCCCACCTATTTTACAAGATTGATTTCATATAGCTTCCTTCCACATATTCTCCATTCCAGTCAAACAGTTCTTCTGGGGTTTTTTTTCCCTCCTGGTTTACTAGTACACAGGGAAATTTTTAACAGCTGTCTTGCCCCAAAATCCCCCTCCAGTGGGATATTCATGGTGCCTCCTCAAACAAGTTCAGTCTGATTTTGAAGAGTTTGAGTAACTCCAGATTAATTATATAAGTGGTTAATAATCTAACTGGGATGCTCACATGGGGCAGAATAGATTGGCAGCTAGACATCATTTTGGAACTCTCATCATCCTCCCCGTTCAAAACAAAGAAAGGAAGATCTGTGGAATATGTTAGTGAATTGACTGATATTTTGGGGTTCACTCTGCTCTTCACTAGGTTCAGGTCCCAGACAGCAGGGTATCCTTTCAATTCTTCTTTGGCTAGAGGCCTGGGCTATGCAAGACTTTGTACTGGTCACTGTAGTCATGCCCAGTCAGGTGTGTTTGCTTTTGATTTATATTAAATTAGTTTACAATATTTATAGCTTTCATTGAGAGGGAATTATTATTATTATTATTATTATTATTATTATTATTATTATTATTATTATGGCTCTCACTGATAGAAACTTTTGTAAGTAAACGCAATATTATATATGACCTTTAGTAGGGATTTTTGCTAGAAAACCCACATCATGGCTTTCACTGCTGAAAGGGGTCTACATTATTATGGCTTTCACCAATAGAGATCCCACAACAGGTGACTTTCCCCCCTCCCTAAAAAATGTACCCTTTACATACTTTTAAATTTAAACTGTGTTATTAACCTTTTCTCCATCAATTTCTTAAATCTATTCAATCAACAAAATAACAAATTAAATCTTTATTTGCCAATTTCTGAGATACAAATGTTTACAATAATAATTTAATAATTTCCCCTTGGAAATTCCTTCAATCTGGCTTTGACATGACTGCCTGTTTACTAACTACTTTCTCTCATAATTCTATAGTAACAAAGATCTTGACATAACTAGAAATATCTGTTCCCTCATCTTTGCCTCCAGAACTCCATAGCTTTCTTCAAGCTATAGTTCAGGTCTATATGGATCTTGTTTTCTTCTCAAACACACTCATAGTTATTGACACATTGTTCCTCTCAAATATTATGTCATATTATGTCATATATATTTTATTTTCTCATTTACTTATATTTTGGGACTCCAAAATAGAATGCAATTTTCTTGAGGGCAGAGTTTATTTCATTTTTTTTCTCTTTGTGTCTGAAACAAAAAAAGAAATAGTTATTGAATCAAATTGAACTGATTAACTTTCTAATGTCATATGATTTAAGGCCTATTTCTATAATTAGACTAAGATATTATTTGTCTATTAAAATATTCTTCCTTTTCTAACTATCTATATGTGTAAGACCATATTTTCTTTATCTTCTCAACCAAAACAATATATCATAATAGATTGAATGCAAAAGAGATATAAGACTCCAGATGTCTTTCATTAAGACAGACACTCAAAGGATTTGCAACAAATATGTAAGACCATTCTCATTTTTTTGGTTTTGAAAAACAGTTTTTCAAAAAATATAATATTTATGTTAAAATAATGCTATTTTAAAATGAATTGATAATTTCCAATAAAGTCAGGGATGTCCATTATCACCATTACTATTCAATATAGTATTAGAAATACTAGCAGTAGAAATAAGAGAAGAAAAAAATTGAAGGAATCAGAATTGGCAATGAGGAAGCAAAACTTTCACTCTTTGATATGATGGTATACCTAGAGAACTCAAGAAAATCATCAAAGAAACTCCTTGAAACAATTAACAAATTCAGCAAAGTAGCAGGATATAAAATAAATCCACATAAATCATCAGCATTTCTATATATGAACAACAAAACCCAAGAGCAAGAGAGAGAAATTCTATTTAAAATAACTGTAGATGACATTAAATACTTGGGAATCTACCTCCCAAGATAAATCAGAAACTGCTTTCTGCTTTCTGTATGAGCACAATTATAAAGCACTCTTCATCCAAATAAAGTCAGATCTAAATAATTGGAAAAAAATGTCAAATGCTCAGGGTTAGGTTGAGCTAATATAATAAAATGGCAATTCTGACCAAATTAAATTGCTTATTCAGTGTCATATCAATCAAACTAACAAATAACTTCTTTACCAAGCTAAGAAAAATTAGTAACAAAATTCATCTGGATCAACAAAAGGGCAAGAATAGCAAGGGAACTGATGGGAAAAAAAGTGTAAAGGAAGGTGGTTTAGCTCTGTCAGAACTAAAACTATACTATAACATGGCAGTCATTAAAACTGCCCGGTACCAGTTAAGAAATAGAGTAATGGATTAGTGAAATAGGATAGGTTCTAAGGAAACTGCAGTAAATGATTGCAACAATCTACTGTTTGACAAACCCAAAGACATCAGCCTCTGGGATAAGAACTCACTAATTGACAGAAATTGTTGGGAAAACTAGAAAATAATATGGCATAAACCAGGCATAGATTCACATCTCACACCTTATATCAAAATAAGGTCAAAATGGGTACAGGATTTAGACATAAGAGTAATGCAATAGATAAATTAATAAATCAAAAAATTATCTATCTGATCTCTGGAAAAGGGAAAAATATATGACCAAAAAAATTAGACTGCATTATAAACTGCAAAATGAATGATTTTGACAATATTAAATTAAAAAAGTTTTTGCACTAATAAAATCAATGCTGTCAAAATTAGAAGGAAAGCAGAAAATTGAGAAACAATCTTCAGAACCAGGAGTTATGATAAAGGTCTCATTTATAAAACATATAGAGAATTGCATCAAATTTATAAGATCACAAGTCATTCCCCAATTGATAGTGAAAGGATATGAACAGACAACCTTCAAATGAAGAAATTAAAGTTATATATAATCATATGAAAAAATAATCCAAATCACTATTGATTAGAAAATGCAAATTAAAACAACAATGTGGTATCATTGCACACCTATTAGATTAGTCAAGATGAGAAAAAGGGAAGATGATCAGTGTTGAAGAGGTTTTGAGAGGATTGGGTCAGTGATGCATTGCTGGTGGAGTTGTGAATGGATCCAACCTTTCTGAAGAGCAATAGGGAACTATGCCCAAAAAGCAATAAAAGTGTTCATACCCTTTGACCCAGCAATTCCAATTCTAGGATTATATCCAGATGAAATTATAAAAAAATGGGAAAAGTCTTACATGTTTCAAAATATTCACAGCAGCTCTTTTTGTAGTGGCAAAGAATTGGAAATTGAGTGGATGCCCATCAACTGGGGAATGGCTAAACAAGTTATGGTACATGAAAACTATAGAATGCTATTGTTCTATAAGAAACCATAAATGCTTGGATTCTAGAGAAGCATGGAATAACTTATGGGATCAGATGATGATGATGAGCAAAGGGAGTAGAAGCAAGAGAACAATGTACATATCAACAACAACGTTGTGAGATGAATAGCCTTGATTGAAGCAGCTCCTCTCAGCAATTCAGAGAGCTAGGACAACTGTATTAGACTGATTTTGGACTAGGTTATCCCCATCCAGAGGAAGAAAAACAAAACGAAACAAAACACATACACAAAAAAAAAAACCAACCCTTCAGACTCTAATTAACACTTTATAAAATTAGTTTTTGATGTATTTCTTTGCCCTAATCCTAATTCATCATACCAGAAATTACTAATCTCTAAACATATCAAAATATGTATGTAAAATGCTAACTTGACTAGTCCCTGCTGAGGGGAGGGGGTAGGAATGGAGTGTGGAGGGAAATTTTTTAACTTGCAAATATGCTTGTGTATAGGAAAGAAAATAAATAATTTTTTAAAAAATTAATTGATAATTTTTAATTATCTGGCTTAATTTATAATATGGTAAATATCAAGACATATAAGTCACATAAGCAAAAGCTCTTTGGCATCTTTGATTAAAAAAACTCTGAGAACTGCTATTATAAGTTAATGAAAGATTTACGAGACTGGACATGGACTCGGGTGCTCGTGGCTTCAGGGATGGTGGTTTGTCCATTGCGCCACCTGGCCATACCTACAATTATTACTATTTTTTGTTAATTTTAATTTTTTTTTCTCTCCCCTTTACTTTTTTTCGCCCAAGCAAGTCTATCTATATTCATGGGGGGAGGGGTATTTTGTTTACTTGTAAACAAGAATATTTTATTAATGTAAAAAAATTGTACAAAATGAGAATAAAAAATAAATTTAAAAAAATAATGAAAGAGACTGATTCTGCTGATTCTGAGATTTCATTAACATAGGGAACACAAAAATGAAGACTTCCTCTACATAGCCTTTTCTGAAGCTTATAATTTTTTAGAGCCACTGAGTGATTATGTGAATTGCCCAGAATCACATAGCCAATTCAGCAGAGCCAGGAATAAAATTCAGTTCTTTCTGGGTTCTAAGGCAGTTCTCTAACCACCACACTGTAATATAATAGCTGGTAGAATTTCAGAGCTAGAAAATTACCTTAAAGATCCCAAAGTAACCTTTTTCCTTTGCAAATAATGAAAATTATTTATTCAGCATCACCTAAGTTGTAATGATAATATTATAACTAACATGTATAGAGAGCTTTTAGGCTTACCAAGTGTTTTTTACATATGTGATTACTTTTAACCTTCCCAAAAACTCCTTGAGAAGTACAATTATTATCCCCAATTTACAGATAAGGAAACTGAAGTGGAGAGATGTAAAATTGTTCATAGTCACACAGTAATGGTATGCAGGAAGATTCAAACTCAATTCGTCCTGATTCCAGGGCTAGCACTGAAATATAAACCCCTATCTTCTGATTTCAAGTGTTGAATTCTTTCCATTATTCTATTTTTAAATGACCTGGGCAAATCAATTCAACACTCTTGAGATTCAGTTTCTTTAACTATAAAATGGGAAAATCAGTCCTATACTGTTTTATGGAATTAAGGCTAGAAAAGAGAAGAAGTATGTTAGAAGATAATGGACCCAAGCTCAGGGCCAATATTAGTCAGGAACTTGGGTTCATATCTACCATTGACTCACAGTATCTGTAGGATGCTATGAAAATTAAAAGGTTTCTCAATGTCCCTGTTAAGTCTAACACTAGAGGCTGCAGAATGGTCTACATTGGCAGTATATAGTTTACACTACACAATTTCCTTAAATCTCTTAAATGCAAAATTAAGATGGGATTTTTTTAACTTTGAGAATAAAATGAGATAATGCAAATTTCCTGGTGTATCCAAATAAACAATTGTTATTTTAAAAAAAATATGATTTAGAGCAAAATATAAATAAATAAAACTCCTAGAGATTTTAAAGTTACCTGTGGATTTAGTCAGGCTATAAATCATTATTAAACTAGCTATAGGGTGACAAGCTTATTTTGTTCACCCACTGTCAGTTTCTAGGTGTTTTTGTTTTGTCTTGTCTTTTTTTTTCAGTTCATCTCATTGATCTTGCATAAAGCTTCCCATTTCAGTCAATTGTAATATTTCAGGGATAGTAAACAGCTTCAGAGAAAGAAAAATTTGCTGCTGCTTGGGAGTGAAATTTTTAATTTGGTACTCTAACTAATCATTTTCTTTAGAACCTTATCTTTTCCTTTGTCCAGAGCTGCTCTCTTTTGGGGATTATGGCTCAGATTCTTTCTTTATAACTCAAGCAGGAGACCATTCTGTCTTTCCTTCCTCTCCCATATTGCTTCAAATGAACTGGTGTCATAAATGCAACAAATATTCATCCCCCTATTATATCCCTAAACTAGAACAATCACTTACTTTATGTCCTTTGTGACTTTCGCCTCCCATTCCCACTCTGACCACTCTAGTTAGTAAGCCCTTAGTAGTCTTTAGCTACCATTGCAGATATCTAAATATTACCTTCATTTTTTTCCTACTGAGTCATTAACCATGAAGTAACACAACAAAGTATAAATGTTTTTACCTAGACCGCAAAGGGTTAATAAGGAAAGAGAAGCAAAAATTCTCAATCTAGTGTAGAATATGCTGGCAAAATAGAGTTTAAATGTAACTTCAAGATCAAGATCACCCTGAAGGAGTGCCAATTAGGGAGATATTTTCCAATCTTTTTTTTTCTTTTATAGGCTTGAATATGTCATTAGCACCACACATCTATTTTTTGGAACAAAATTAGTAGTATGAAGTATTTATGAAAAAAGCATGGAAGACAGGAACAAATAAATGATGGATGGAAAGAACAAAGAAATGAAAGGAAGGAAACAGGTATTTTTTGTATTGTTCAGTTACTTCAGTCATGTTCAGTCATCATCTTTTTATGGACTGGATAGAGCACTGGCCTAGGAGTTAGAAAGACAGGAGTCCAAATACAGCCTCAGACATTGGACAATTACTAGTTGTGTGACCTTGAGCAGTCACTTAACCCGGATTGCCTCACATTCAGAATCATCTCTAGTCTTATGTGGTCACTGGAATCAGATGACTCTGAAGAAAGTAAGGCTGCTGACTTAGCACAACACCCCTTCACTCGAATGCAATTCTTGTGCTTGTCATGGCTTCATCTCTCTGCTGTCGTGGCCTTCCTCCAAAATGAAGGACAAACATCGTTTGGGGGGATATTCTTAGCAATGATATTGGAGTGGTTTACCATTTCCTTCCCCAGTTCATTTTACAGATGAGGAACAATCAATCACAATAAAATGACTTGTCCAAAGTCACACAGTTAGTAAGTGTCTGAGGTCAAATTTGAACTCAAGAAAGTGAGTTTTCCTGACTTTAAAGTCTTTCTACTTTCCACCTCGTTACCCAATATGTATTTGCTAGATATGTACTATATCTTTTGTAATTATTATCTCATTTGATCCTCACAACAAACTTGGAGAATAAATGCTGTTATTATCTTCATTTTACAATTGAAGAAAGTGAGGCAGACAGCTATTAAGTGACTTGCACAGAGTCCTATAAATAGTAACTCTCTGAACCTGGATTTGAAATCAGGTTCTGAAATCAGGTTCTGATTACTGGTCCAGTGCGGTATCAACTGTACCACATAGCTGCCTTTAGATGCACAAAATAGGTGGGCATAAATGGCAGTTTTTTGCAGTATTCGAAGGAAGTACCTTATAAACCCCCAGGTAACTGTGCAATATAGGAATATTGTTCTTGAGCCAATTTCTAAGATTTTCTCCTAGGATTCTCTTTCTGTATTGAGAGAGAATTCAGTTCTGCTGGATAGATTGAACAAAAATATAGGTAAGTATTTAGTGACTAATGAACTGGAGTATTGTCTTGAGGAGGGATGGATATTCCCTCCACTCCCAACGAATTGATTTGAACCCCAACTGATAGTCATACCTTGAACATTTGAAAACAAATAAACATCAAGAGGTTCATTTCAGTTTCATGGAATGAAGAAAACATCTTAACAACAGTCTAAAAAAGGAATGAGTTCCCTCTCAGAGGTAAAATGAGGTCCCTCTCACCGGAAATGTTCAATCTGAGACTGAATGGGCATTTCTTGGAAAAGTTGTAGACAATTTTTATTCATTTGTCAGGGAACTAAAATAAATATCCCCTAATTTCTCTTTCTGCTCTCAGGTTTTATGGGTCTATAATAAATTAAATCAAGAGAGAGAGAATTGGTGACAAGAGAAAGCATAATCCAATCAAACAAAGCAACAACATTCTAGTGGAAAGGGTGTTAAATTCAGAGTCGAAAGCTCAAGGTAGCTAGGTGGTGTAGCACTGGCCCTGGAGCCAGGAGGACCTGAGTTCAAATTTGACCTCAGACACTTAACATTTTCTTAGTTATGTGATCTTGGGCAAGTCACTTAACCCTTCTACATTGTAAAAGCAAAAACAAACAATCAGGTTTAACTCTCAGTTATGGATCTTATAATTTGGGGTTTGAATTTTTCTGGACCTCATTTTCCTCATGTGTAAAATGATAAAGATGAATTAGATCTTTATGTTCTTTGCAGCTCTAAATCTATGATCCTGAAAACATAAATGTCAAATTAATACACACACACATATACACACACACATATATATATAATATGACCTGAAACACAATATACAGAAGTACATATATATTCATGCATATATACATAAATACATACAAATGAATTTAAGATCCATCAAGCATTTTCTCTATAATCATTTCATTTTCAACACTCAGTTTTGGATATCAAAAACAAAGATAATATACACAAATGCCAACACAACAAATGTAATGATTAGCAAATTTCAAATTACTTGACTTTATTTGTAGGCATTCTCTGCCTGAAGACTTCAAAGTACAATTGCATAATATCAATAAAATTAATGTTCATTAATCAATAATATAAAAAGAAAATTAAAGGGATCAAAATTCTATGTAGCATTGAAATTCTAATTTAGTTTTCTTATTCACAGAGTAAAAATGTTTCATAAGAAATTACTCTAATTTGACATGAAAGGCCTTTTAACACTGTTAAATAATTATTTGTCACTTAATGTACTTATTTTCAATCCTCTTTTCAGCAGTCATATGAACGAAGATTTATATATTAAATGTCTCTCTAAAATATTGATGAAATATGTATCCACATCAAATATTAACAATACAACATAAGCCCTCTTAATATTTTAGTACATTGACATCAAGCTGAATGGAGGTGTTATTTCTTTTTTCTTGAGCTTAACTTTTCTATACTAGAACATTGTAGAGACTTAGAGAGGAGGAAGTCACATAGTCCATATCCATGCCCCTACCTTCAAGCAAATCACATTCCCTGAAGTGTCAGAATATGTCTGATTCCAAGGAACATTTACTTTCCGATATATTCTAACAATTATCTGGGCTCTGTTCTATTGTAGGAATAAAGTCTGTTTAAATTTCACTAGAGATCCAATGGAGATGGCAGTCAGAAAGGAAATGAAGTCCAAGAATTTGCCCTTAAACATTCTAAAATGACTTATCAACTTGATCAACAATTTCCAAAGAACCTAGAAAGGGACAAAGAACCATACATTGAACAGAACCAAAGTAACTCAAGATCTTCTTATTAAGGGATTTACTTTGGGGCAGCTAGATAGTGCAGTGGATAAAGCATCACTCTGGAGTCAGGAGGACCCAAGTTCAAATCCAGACTTAGCCACTTAATAATTGCCTAGTTATGTGACATTGGACAAATCGCTCAAATCCCATTTCCTTAAGTAAATTTTTAAAAATATATTAAGATATCTTAATAAAATCTTTTTTTAAAAAAGGATTTGCCTTATATATAGAATTCTTCAATTATGTCAAAAGTTTTAACACAGCTCACTCCCTGAATTTTCACAACTAACTTATACATTAATAAAATCTGGCCCTGTCAGGACTTCCTACAAAATCACTTTCTACCTTCAAAGGCCAAGTTCTCATAACAATCATTAATAAATATTTAGCAGTCACCTGCTATTTGCAAAGTTCTGCATTGAATTCACAAAGCTCAAGAGTCCTTGCTTTCTTTAATAAAACCTCAAAAACTTAGACATAAAACAGGCTTACATGCCTCACCTTCAAAAATATATCTTAATAAGATGAATATCAAGTAGATCAGTCTACAGAAGTATTAATACAGGTATTAGATGCTGAACCAGAGTCAGGAAAATCTGAATTTAATTCTCAGACATTTACCAGATATGTGACCATGGACAAGTCATTTAATATCTATTGGTCTCAGGTGCCCCAACTATAAAACAGGAATAACAATAGTAATAACTAAATTACAAGTTGTGGTGATATTATTGATAAAAAAAAGTGCTTTATACAGTATCTGGTACATAGTTGAAGCTATAATAAATTTCCTTCCCTTTTCCCTTACATGCACAGTGTCAATGAAAACACCATTGAATATTTATTATGCAAGTAGTATAAACCCAGCAAAAGAGGGGGGGATTTCAAAAAAGACAGGAAATTTGGTTCTTGCCTGCGATAGCAATGGGGAGATGAGACATACATCAAACAGTTAAAGTCATAATTAATAATTCTGTCCCCCATAAAAAACACCAAAGAATGAACTGTCAGGTAGGTAGCATGAGAGATCACAATCAAGTTCTAACAAGTCCAGATGAAATCTGAGAAATGGAAATATCCTATGAAGGGACCTCAAATTTTGAAACACAAGTTAAAATCAGAGGAGAGACACAGATTTTGATATATCTTTCCTTGTAGAAAGAATCCAACAGTGCTTGAGCTACTGGGAGAGGAAGATTTATATTTTAACTAATTATTCATGCTAGCTAATTACTAATCAAAATTGAAAATGTACATCTGCTATCAAGATTCTCCAAATTTCAGCACCCTGGGGCAAAACCCCAGTTGCCTGGCCTAAGTAATAGCCCTAGAAAAAAATTAAACAAGAGCAAAGGATTTAAAATTGAATGCAAGATGTAAGGCATAAAATGAATTAAAGATGTTTTCTGTGGAAAATAGTCTAACTAGAGTAGAGATTATTCCTGATTGTTATGTCCAATTCTCACTTATGCCAGATTGCCCACCAATCTATATCTGTGAGAAAAGTATTAGCATCTTACAAGAGTAAAGCATGACAAATAAAAAATAAATTAAAAAGAGTAAAATGCAAATTAAATTACATATCACGATTCATTATAACTGATGCTAATCCGGTTTACAAGAATACCAATGACAGAGAAACTCTAGTTCAATGATAAACAGATGTAAATCTGATTTTAAAAATTCTAGATACATTGAAGGATTTATTCTGCAATTCATTTCTCAAAATTTTGCTAGGTCAGAATATATGCCAAGCTCTATGTAGTTTTTTGTTTTAATGTGTTGTGCTATTTCAGTGAACCATAAATGAAATGTATCTGCTTAATTTCACAGATCCTAATAATTCTCTTTTTAATTGAATGTTACAGCCATATCACCACACATCCTCTAAAGACACCACATTCATTGTGGAAAATAAGTTTATGAAGAGATTAGCTACAAAGAAGAAAGATTAAATGTTCAATATTGCATCCCTACTGGTCTTCTTCTCCAATTTATTCTCAAGAAATGAGTCTCCAGAGGTAACCCTGTGATGCTACACTCATGATACTGGTCTGCATTCCAATAAATAGCAAACTCAATGAATTCTTAACAAATGCCATTAGCAAGAAAAGCAGTTACAAAATAATTCCTCCATATACCCAGGGCACACTCTCCCACAAATACACACCACATTTATAAGAAGAGAGAAGTGCAATTTTTAGAGTATGATTGATAGTGAGGTTGAGGCACATGGGTAGAATACAGGTGTGACAAAGACAAATCCTAGGTACTATTCTGCCCAGAAGTCCTTCAGAGAGTCTTTTTGAGTGCAGTACCTAAATCAATGAAGCTGTGAGCCAGGATCTTATGACTTTTGTCAGCCAAAGTAGAATTTTATTTAAAGTAGAACTAGGGCAGCTAGGTGGTTCAGTGGATAAAGCACCGGCCCTGGAGTCAGGAGTACCTGAGTTCAAATCCGGCCTCAGACACTTAATAATCACCTAGCTGTGTGGCCTTGGGCAAGCCACTTAACCCCATTGCCTTGCAAAAAAATAAATAGATGGATAGATAGATAGATAAAGTAGAACTAAAAGAATATGTTCAGTACTTAAAAATAAAATATATGAAAATAATTAAGAAACACTATGAATCATATTAAATGCAATAACCAATCTACATTTGCATTATTTCTTCCATACTCATAATTTATTCAGAATGAGGCAGTCTATACTGCTCTTTTCATCTCCTATTATCTGTCATTATTCATTCTTTTATATAATCCATTAAGTGATGAACCACTGTGCAACATCTTTGTTATCTTTTCTTGATACACACAGGATATTCTGAATCTGAATAAAAATAAGTTTGAGCTCTTTTGCTAATATTGATATCCCTAAGATGCTGATCATCTACAAATAAAGGGATAAAGGGATAAAGGGATAAAGCTCATATCTATATCAAAATTTCTGCTTAGATATTCTTATCATCTTGGCACCTGTTGATGAAAATACATTCTTTCATTTTGATATCTCTTCATAAATTAAACATTTATGAAATTTGTATGAATTAGCTTTACTGTCAAATCTTGACTTCAGCTAAATAAATAACATGCATTTCCTATCCAACCTTTACCTCCCAACTTTCAGGAAAAGATACAAATCAGGTAATTGGCATTTATCTGAGATTTAGTTTAAAAAAAAAGTTCAAGCTAAATCCTAGAATCTGTACATATTTAGCCATGTCTGCCTCATCATATCTATATGATACTTTTTTCCAAAACGTTTCCTGTGAACTATGATTCTAAAGAATTAGTGATGAAACAGAATATTTATATTCTGACAGAATATTGTGATAGACTCAGGGTACAAAAAGTTATATATTTTTTGAACATGACCAATGAGAGAAATTGCTTTGCTTGGAAATTTTTATAAGGGATTTTTTTTCCTTTTCCAACTGGAAAAGGAGAGGTAAAAGGAGGAAAGATTTTTCTTATTTAAAAAATGTATTATTTAAATCTCTGTAAGATGCAAAAATTATCTCCATTTTATTGATTTTACTACATTCATATAGCTTTTGTTTTTATAGTATAAAAGGATGCAGTTTTTGAAGTTCTCCCCAAGAGGAAAATATCTATGGTTAGCCCAAAGACTTATTAATATGAGGTGGAAAACTACTTGGACTCCTGGATGAGACTTTAGATATTTTGTTATTCAGCTATTCAGATATTGACTCCAGAATATACCTTAAATGCCAGCTGAAGCTATAGATAGGGAAGGATTCAGGCAAGGCTGCAAAAAAAAAATAATAAGATAACTAGATTTTGTTTTTAAAAAATCTAGGTGACACAGTGGATAAAGCACCAGATCTGGATTCAAGATGTGAGTTCAAATCCAGGTTCAGATACTTACTGACTGTGACCTTGAGTAAATTATTTAATCCCTGTTTCCGTATTTGTAAAAAATGGATAAAATAATAGTAGTTATTGTCATGAGGATCAAATGAGGTAATTAATATAAAGCACTTAGCAGAGTTCCTGATAAATAGCAAGTGTAATATAAATGTTATCTATTAATTGTTAGCTCTTTTACACAGAGGAAGGAGTATAGAAATTCAGGTTCTGGTTTAAAAGCCCAAGCTAAGTTTAGACAAATAAAAAAAAATAATAATCTATAGAACCTAGTTCAGGGCAGATGAGAGATAGTGAGGAACAAAGATAGACAGAGACCGAGATGCAGAAAAAGACAAAAAAGAGAATGGTCAAAAATGTAAGTAAGCAAATTAGAAATTATCTAAGAGCACACAAGTGACTTGCCCAAGGTCACAGAGCTAGAAAGGATCTGAGGCTAGATTTGAACTCAGGGCTGATGCTCTACCACTGCACCATTTAGGTCACCTCTAGTTCTTCTGATTCAGATCCAGCCACAGGACCCTGTTGATTCTGGAGGAGAAAGTGAGGCTGGTGACTTAGCACAGCACCCCCTCACTCAAATCTACTTCATATACTTGCCATCAACTCTCTGATGTCATAATCTTCTTCAAAAACAAACATCATCATCATCATCATCATCATCATCATCAACATCATGAGCATCCAAGGACTTTTTTATATAATGTTTTACACAAATAATGATAAATAAACATTTTTTTCATGGTTGCATGACAATGTAACAAAATGTTTAAAGGCAAAGAAATCTTACTTCACTGGGAAAAAAAACACTCTATATCCTTAGTATATTCTATTGTATTAAACCCTGTCAATGATTCTTGCCTTTTTTCAATCTAATTGTATTCTGGTTCTATCATCCAGTACTTTAACTCTCCTCAGCTTCCTGTCATCAGAAAATTCAAAAAATGTCATCTTTATCTTTATACAAGGGACACAAATATTAAACAGAACAAGGCCAAGCACAGAGATATGTCTTTTCTAGTTGGATCTCCCAATCCTCTTTGGGTCAGATTTTTCAAACATTGCTGAATCTGCCTAATTTTATTAACCCACTGCTAGCATCAAAATATTACCTCTAGATAAATCTGTAAAATCAGAATCATTTCAATGAGCTATTCAAATATGCTAAATCTTTCTATTTATGTATATAAATAAGGAAATATAGTTCAATATTTGAATACACAAATACTAATGAATATAGATAAAGATTTATATCTTTGTAGTTTGTACCTTTCTTTTCATCTACAACTTCTAGCTTATCTATGAATTATATTAAGTCTGAGTGTGTGCGCATGTGAGTATGTGCACGTTATGTGTAACAGTGTCAATTGTATATGAAAAATAATAGCCTTTCCTTTTTTCCAGTTTAACATGCCACATTATTTTTTAACCTACATATATATATATATATATATATATATATATATATATATATATATATATATATATATAGTGAATTTTTTCCCCTGCATCTTCCTCTTAATATCCCTTTGGGTTATATTCAGTTCATTAACAATAAGTAGTATTTTTCCCTATATGATCTGATTCAAATGCCTCTTAGCTAAAGTTTCCAACTGTTGTTTCTTTTTAGTGTGTGTCCTCTAGAGTGTCACCAACTTGTCTATGTGCCAGTCAGTTTCTCTGGCACCTCCAGAGAAATCCAATTTGATGAACAGCATGTTTGCATCATTAACATGGAAAACCAAGAAGCAGTCTCTTCAGTTCTCTTATACTAAAAATAAGGGCAACATAAGTATGAAAACTTAATAGCAAAATTTCCTCTGGAAAAAAATTTATAAAGAATAAAATTAATTTTGAGTGGTAAATGAATTAGGCACTAAATTATTTACTTTTATATTTATTACCAGGATATGCAAATTAATTGTACTAATGGTCTTGTTTTAAATACAAGTGATTCAAATTTAGAGAAATTCTGATTCCTCATCTTGAAAATGGATAAGGAATCATTGCATTACAGTTTGGGAGAGAATCTACCTATGTAATTTCCAAGATACTAGCAACAACTCCAGAGTACAATCATTTCAATATAACTATGATGATATTAGATGGATAATAAACACATCGCTCAATAGATAGACAGACAGATAATAGATTGATTGATTATGGTTGGAAAATTTGGCTTTATCCTGAGATCCCTAAGTATTGGGAGGAAGATGGAAATTACGCTTCTGAAGACTACCTTCCCCATGCCATCATGCCAAGATCCAGGGGAAACCATCCCTTAGGACTCTTGGGGATAAACCCCAGTGATACTTGACCATGGTTCACTGAACATTTTTATCAATGATTTTAGATCATTAAACAAACACTTATTAAATACTTTTTATAGAAGGAAAAATGAAGGAAGGAAGGAAGGAAGGAAGGAAGGAAGGAAGGAAGGAAGGAAGGAAGGAAGGAAAGGAAAGGAAAGGAAAGGAAAGGAAAGGAAAGGAAAGGAAAGGAAAGGAAAGGAAAGGAAAGGAAAGGAAAGGAAAGGAAAAAGGAAAGGAAAGGAAAGGAAAGGAAAGGAAAGGAAAGGAAAGGAAAGGAAAGGAAAGGAAAGGAAAGGAAAGGAAAGGAAAGGAAAGGAAAGGAAAAGGAAAGGAAAGGAAAGGAAAGGAAAAGGAAAGGAAAGGAAAGGAAAGGAAAGGAAAGGGGAAGGAACAAACATTTATTAAGCTCCTATCATGAGTGAGGCACTTTGAAAATATTATTTCAATTGATTCATGTGTCAACCCTGTGAGGTAGATGTTATAACTATCCCTATTTTGCAGTTGAATAAACTGGGGTAAACAGAAATTAAGTGATTTGTTCAGGGTCACATAGGCAGTAAGTGTCAGTCAGAATTTAAACTAAGATCTTAGTGATTCCAGGCCCAAGAATCATTCTAGCTGCTGCACCATATATATATATATATATATTATATATATATATATATTATATATATATATTATATATATATATATGCTATGCATACTTCTAGTTATTTTTTCTATCTATGCAAGTGGATAGCATCTTCTGACATAGGTTCTTTATAGTTCACTTAAGCATTTGTAGTACTTAGAACAACTTGTTTTTCACAATTGTTCTTCAATCAATATTGTTGTTACTTTTCTTTTGATTCTGCCTCTTTGTATATTGAAACATTTTTTTAAATTAATTCAATTTGGAGTTTTCATCAGATTAGAGATAGTCCATGGGCTGATCTTATTGACAATTAAGCTCAAACTTTTCATTGTACCATAAAGGAAAATCAGGTTTAGTTAAATTATATGATTTGTCAAAGGAAACACAAATGTCAAGTTGAGATAGGAGAACAAGTGCTTTGACACCTCCTACAGACTTCTTTTTACAATACCTTAATGTCTGCTACATGGCACTGTTCTGACTTAAGAATTTTTAATAGCATTTTACTTTATAAGCAGTAAAAAAGAAAAAGGTATAATCCTTTCTATTCCCATTTTTTTTAGGTATTTGCAAGGCAAATGGGGTTAAGTGGCTTGCCCAAGGCCACACAGCTAGGTAATTATTGTCTGAGACCGGATTTGAACCTAGGTACTTCTGACTCCAAGGCCAGTGCTTTATCCACTATGCCACCTAGCCACGCCTTACCATTCAATTCTATCCAGATTAATATCATATCTAATTGATCTAAAATTCTCTTCACTTTCTTGACTCCTTTCTTTTTTTAGTTTTTGGTTAGATTTATCTAATTCTTAAAAGGGAAGATTAAAGTATACTACTACTACAGTACTACTACTATCTATTTCCATCTAAAATTCATTTACCTTTTCTTTTAAAAATATAGATGCCATAGAATTTGGTACATATAGGTTCAGTATTGATATTGCTTCATTGTCTATGGTATCTTTTATTAAAATGTAATTACCCTGTTTATCCCTTTTAATTAAATCTATTTTAATAATGACTTTGTCTGAGGTCATGATATACGATTGTGATGGAATGCTTCTGTGCTTAAGAAATGATGAGCTCAATGATCTTAGAAAACATGGATAGACTTTAGACTTCTATGGAATAATGAAAAGTGAAATAGAACCAAAAAAGCATAGTATTTAGTAGCAGCAATATTATTTTAAGAACAGCTTAGCAAATAAGTCATTTTGACTATTAATACACCCAAATTAATTTCATATGTCAAAAGACATATGAAGAAGGATGCTATCTGAATATGGATAAAGAACTGATAAATAGAAACATATATAATAATATACATATGTGTGTATGTGTGTGTGCATGTGTGCTTAATAATAATCATCACTAGGATGGGGTAGAAGGAGAGAAGATTAAAAATGAAAAATGCATAGTATATACATAATAGATTTGTAATTTCATGCACAATCATCTCTTTATCACTCATGAAAATACTTGCTTAATTCCATAAATTAAAAATAAAATAAAATATAAATAAAATAAATAATTAGAGGGTCAGTTTAATTAAATATAAGGGCTATCAAAGTACCAAAAAAAAAGAAAACTTGTAAGAGAACAATAGAAGATTTAATCCCTCTTAATGACTTCTTTCTGAGGATGGTAGTGAGGTCAAAAGATTTGGAATTAGGAAGATTTGCATTAATTTCAACTCAGACATTAGAAGTTTGATTGTGGACAAGATCTTTAATCTTAGTTACAAATACTGTTTTTTTTTATTTTGTTTTGTTTTTATAGGGAGTTGGAGAAATAGCAATATAAGGAACTGTCTGTTTTTTTTATAAAACAATAATAATTAAGAGATATAGCATTGTAATTGGAGTCAGAAAGACTTAGGTTCAGAACAATCTCACCTCATGTGATCACAAATAGAGTTAGACATTTTCCCTTATCCCCATGATTTTTCAATCTCCCCTCCCCCCAAATAGAAATTATGCACCAAAGATAAAGGGATTTTTAGCTATTTCTATGGACTAGGAAAATCCCAAAATCCAAAAGAAGTAAAAAAAAAGTATGAAAAATATGAGCAGATACTCAATGACTTATTGACATTTTTTAAACAGGACAAATAGTTAACATAACAGATGTATCCATTAACTTAAATTTCCAGTTGGTTCAATCTAGCTAAGGATTGACCTCAAAAAAAAAAAACAAACTGCAATTGCACTAAAGGAAAGTTTTCTTAACAAACATGTGTAAACTATTTAATAAAAGAAAACAAAAATACAGTATAGTCAAGTAATGAACAAAATACTCAGCTTCTTAAAATAGATGTATTTTCTTTTTTTGCTGTAATGTTGTCAAACTTACAGCCCACATCCTTTATACGAAAGAGAAAGTAATGAAAGAATGACTCAAAACAGAGAAGGGGTATTTATAGCATACCACTGGCAATAAGGAAAACTATATTGGCTTTGATTACCTTTTTTCTGGGGGGTTGAGCTCTCCAGATGGTCAAATAAATATAATTCTTTAGAATATATTTGCAACCTGGATTAGGAATATTGGTTGAAAATCTAAACAGGAAGCACCACCTATCCTGTTCATATTCAAGAAAACAAAGTCATTAAAAATGAAATGGAAATTTACTAAATAGCTAAAATAGGAAAGCTCTTTTATTTTTTTACACATTAGGAAGAACTGGCATATTTGAAAAGAAAAAAGTAAGCAGCAAAACACAAAGAAAAATATCATTCTGTGATACTGTTCCAATGAAACTGAACAACATACTTAGGTATATTCTCCTGGATAAGCCTTGGAGATTCAAACCTGCCCTTCTAGATGTATTTTTAAGAATAGTTCCAAATTAGACCTTAATTAAGAAATATATCAAATACTATAATAGAAGAGTAAACTAAGACTCCCTATTTGTAGATTGGATAGTGGGGTGGGAGGGGTGACCAAAAAAAACCACATTCCTTCAGCAATCCATTAACTGTTGTCCTTTTCTTGAAGACTTTTTTTTTGAGAAAGAATTATGCATGAAATAATAGACAAATCAATAAGGATTTAATAAACACTTAAAAAGTTCCTGTCTACAATAAATACTGAAAAGTAAAACCATGGACCTTGTTCTTAAGAAGCTCACACTTTAATAGGGGAAACAACAGCAAAATAACTAGACTCAAACAAAATTTAAAAAAAAAGGAAACGTGTAAAGTAATCTGAAACAGGAAGCCACTAGAAGCTAGGAGAGCTGGGATAGATCTCTAGTGAAATGTCCAGTATTGTTCATGTCTTTAATCCCATAGAGGCAGGATTTAAACAAAGAGGTTGATTGGATCATTTATGTTACAGCTATATATACACAATCATTTATCTTAAAGTTTTTGCTATATCAGGTAAAAGTGAGGGACAATTGAATCAATCAGTCAATTACCCTTTCCCAACTGAAGTAACTAAGATAAAACTAAGTCCTGAAACTTTTCTTGTATAAGACTACATCAATGGCATGAAAAATAACTGAGCAATACCTAGACATGTCCATAGAATCAATCATCTACTCAAAGGCATTAAATTAACAGATATCTCATCATATCCAATGGGTGCCCTGTACAATAGTAAATCAATTTAAAATTCAGCATTTAAGGATCTGACAGTTTATAAGAGAAAACAATTTCATTCACTTCTTGACTTAGAGACAATTTGTTGCAGGAGGGCTTATGGTTGGGGAAAGGGAGGGGAGGGTAATGAAGTGAAACTTCTGTCCCTTATTCCCTTGACCAGAAGACATATAAAATTTGGTAGGTTCGAGGACTTGAATTTTTCTTGGGCAGCCTAAGAGTGCCACCAGCGTAGTCTGGCAGCTGTATCTGCAACAGGAGCTTCAAGACTTTGTTCAGACAAGGAGCTCAGTAGACAACTATACCAGACTTAAGGGGAGCATCTTGAGAATTTCAGGAAAAGGACTTCCAGGATTTTAAATAATCCCCTTTGATGCAAGAGAAATGTAGTTTCCCTTGAATTATATATACGTATATAAGAACTTTTCATAGACCTGTGCAAATTTTGTTCTAGTTACCCTTATTAAGATATTAAAGGTATTTGAATAGCAAATTTAAATTGGATGTAAATCTGAAAAACTTTGTCATTCAAAAAAGTTGTTACATTATATTATCTGATTATAAACCCTAAAGAAGGAAAATGGGGAAAGTGAATTATAGTGACATTAGAGCAAATTGAATACTTTGAAGCAGTTACAGTAAATAGTCTTTATATTTCATATAGGGTGGAAGTACATGACGTTTAATGCACTAAATTGAGTGAATTGTTAGCATTCCCTAGTACTGTACAGAACAAAGATATTAAGTAAATAAGTCTAACTTACTATTTGATATCAACTGATAATCAAGGGAAAAAGTATCCCAATGGGGGCTTCTGAGCTACAATCCTATAGAAACCACACACCCAGTTTCCTTAGCTTATTCCTAGACTCTAAAGGGGGAAGGGGAACACAGTGGTCATCCATGTCTGAGTAAGTGCTATATAAAAAACAGTTAGGTGGTGTAATGGAGAATAGTATTGGACCTGGAATCAAGAGGACATGAGTTAAAATCTGGTTTTGGGCACTTAGTTAGTTGTATGTCCCAGGGCAAATAAAAAAAATTCTACCAAAGACCTCATAGAACAGAGTAAAATTTATAAAACTATAAGGCATTCAATTGATAAGTGATCAAAAGATATGAACAAGCAGATTTCAGATGAAGAAACCCAAGTTATCTCTAGTCATATGAAGAAATTCTTTAAATCACTTTTGATTAGAAAAAGGAAAGCTAAAACTACATTAAGGTATCACTTCACACTCATTAGACTGACTAATATGACAGGAAAGAAAAATGACCAATGTTGGAGCAGATGTGGGAAAACTGGGACACTAATACATTGTTTTAAACATTTCAGAGAGCCATTTGAAATCATGCCCAAAGGGCAGTCAAACTGCATGTCCTTTGATCCAGCAGTGCCATTACTAGATCTGTATCCCAAAGAGATAATCAAAAAGGGGGAAATGACCTACAAGAACAAAAAATATTTATAGGAACTTTTTTTGTGGTGGCAAAGAATTGGAAATTGAGGGGATACCCATCACTTAGAGAATAGCTAGACAAACTGTGGTATATGAATGCAATGGAAGACTTTTTGTCCAACAAGAAATGATAAGCAGAGAGATTTTAGAAAAGCCTGGATAAATTTATAAGAACTGATGTAAGGTGAAATGAGCAGAAGTAAAAACATTTTACAAAGTAAAATCAACATTGCTGATGATCAACTATGAATGACTTAACTGTTTTCAATAACATAGTAATTCATGACAATCCCAAAGAACTCAAGAAGGAAATTGCTATCCATACACAGAAAAAGAATTATGGACTCTGAATGCAGATAGAAACGTATTATTTTCACTTTCCTTACTTTTTCATGTTTTTTTCTTTTGTTCTATAACTTTTTGCACAATATTACTATTATGGAAATATATTTTACAAGACTGTATAATTTAAATTTACATCAAATTGCTTACTCTTTTAGGATGAGGGAAGGGGAAGGAGAGAGGGGGAAAAGTTTGGAACTGAAAATTTTGTAAAAATGAATGCTAAAAGTTGTCTTTGCATATAAATGGAAAAAATAAAATGCTACTAAAAAAAGTAAAACAGCACATTTAGATGGAATAGGGCTCATTGCCCTATTTTTGTGGAAGTCTCTTGAACTATAAAGTACATGACCTTTAATGCACTAAATTGAGTGAATTGTTAGCATTCCCTAGTACTGTACAGAACATTACATACCTACAAACAAAATGTAATCTTATTTTACTATTCAAATCTCGTTTTAGAGGGAAAACAATCTTGATTTTGGTAACACTGCAGATAATAAAACTCAGTAAAACTTAAAAACAATCTTCCACCCTATATGAAATATAAAGACTACTTACTGTAACTGCTTCAAAGTATTCAATTTGCTCTAATGTCACTATAATTCACTTTCCCCATTTTCCTTCTTTAGGGTTTATAATCAGATAATATAATGTAACAACTTTTTTAATGACAAAGTTTTTCAGATTTACATCCAATTTAAATTTACTATTCAAAAGATTGCCTTGTTCTATGATGATGCTTCTGCCATTTTACCATATGCATCTGAATTACTTGAAATATATGATTTCCCGAGTATAATATTTAAATCCAAGTTATAACAAACCATATTACAATATTTTTATCATTCTTGAATCAATTGTTACAAATCATGATACAACAGAATTCTACTGCTCTTAGGCTAAGGTCTTAGATCTATGTGCATGTGTATTATTTAAGGCATATGATTTACTGATCATTAGATTTATCCATGCCATAATGAAGCAGAGGAAATGTTAAAGAGAAATATGTTCTATATTTAATCTGTTCCCTCTGTACTGACCATGTGTATCTTACATTTAACACTGATCTCTATCCCATTTCTCAAGGTCATTGACCTATATACCCCTAGCCCCATCCCATGGGCCAAACTCTTTTAGTAAAAGTACCTTGAAAAGAAGCCCCAGGAAGGCCAAGGAGGAGCAGAGAAGGGGAAGAGAGGAGCAGGGGAGGGGTCCTGGAGTCCTCATAGCTTCTCCTTTGCTGGAACCCAGATAGAAGGACCCGCCTGCTCTTCTATGATCTGCTTCACCTTGTTGTAAATGTCTTCCAGTGTGTCTCCCTGCAGGATGGCTGTGAAATGCTGTCAACTCCCGCTCCAGCTTCATTGCTCTCTCAAATGTCTTCCGGGCCTGCTCCTCAATCAGACGTTTATTCATCTCCATGATATTTTCCACAGATTTGGGTTTAATAAAAAACAGAGATGGGGTAGAGCTGAGCAGTCTGCAGCCTCTTGATGGCATTTCCTGAGACATCAAGAGTACAATGTTTACCCTTCTCAGCGACCTCGCGCACAGACTGCAGGCTGGTTCGGTGGAGGTGGTCCTTATACTGCCCGGCCTCAATAAACTTGTGATCTTGGATGTCCTTTTCCATCTGGTCCCTCGAAGTCACAAAGTGATAATAATCTCTGCCATCCACCTCACAGTCTCTCTTTGGCCTGGTTGTGTGTGGAACACAGAATCCAAACTTATCCGGGAATTCCGAGATCAGAGCATCATTGATCCTGTCTTTCATAGGTCCCAAGAGGATCACAGGTCGAGTGCAACTAACTTCTTGCTGATTGACTGGCTCATAGGACAGGACATATTCTTCTTGACCAGGGTAACTACTTTCCCTATCGCTGGCATTAGAAGTTACATGTTGGTCAATGTCACTCGTTTCCTGCTCACTCTGGTCCTTGCTCTTGTAGAAGGGGAACTTTTGGGGAAAGAGGTTCTTTTTTACGCTTGCCATGGAGTGACTGCCCTTTATCTCCTCTTGTTTTAGAATTGAATTTCACTGTTTTCAACCCGCTCATTGTTTCTTTTCAACTCTGCGTTTACTGGGAATCACGCTGCCTTCCTCGCTCTGGCCATCTGGCCTCACTTGCCTGGCTTGCCACCATTCGTCATCAGAGGCATTGATAACGTGAAGGATGTCTCCAAACTTGAAATTCAATCCTTGACTTGGAAGGCCACTGTCTTTAGTCTTATCATAATCAAAAAGAGCTCTCACATACAGGGATCGCTTCTGGCTGGATCGAAAGGAACCCGATCCGGAGCTAAGGCTGCTATGCATCATCTGTTCCCTTAAGTCGTGGATCTTTGCTTCAAAACGACTATACTCTTCAGGTCGATATTGTGCCACAATTGTGACAGCTTGGCCCGCACTCTTCAGAGCCGCTGCTGCCTGTTCGTGTGGGGCTGCCCTGAGATCGACACTTTTACCGATATGATCCGGTGTCCTTTGCGGAGCTCTCCACTGAGATCAGCAGACCCTCCGGCCAGGATAAAGGAAATAAAAATGCCTTCTCCATCTTCCCCACACACACACACACACACACAATGTTGAAGCCAAGGCCTGTGGAGCCACGATGAAGAATCACTTTCCTGGGTTTCCTCGTAATCTCATCATCTCCAGGCATCCCTTCGGGAACTAGGGAATATCTGGCTGGTGATGCTGGTGCTTGGCCCAAATAAGCAGGTGGACTAATGTGGTTATCCACAGGTTGAGAATAAGAGACATCAGGAGGCGCACAGCCATCGTTCATGTACATACTGGTGGGTTTGGCCACTCTCAGGTAAACAAAGTCCAACTGTTCTTTAAGGCAGTCACGGCTTCTTCGAGGCAGACACTATTCACCGCTAAAAGTTTATCTCCAATCTGTAGTTTGCCATCTTTATGGGCTGCTCCCCCTTCGATAATTTTGGTGACATAGATGCTGTTATCCCCAGGAATATGCTGATGATTCCCAACTCTGCCAGCTGTACTGAACCCAAGACCTTTGGGGCCTTTTCACCAGTTTGATCTCCACCGTTTTTCCGTCTTTTGACATACAGACGTACAATGGACCCTGCTTCCTTCAAGGCTTCAATTGCTTTGCTGTGTGTCACATCTCGGAGGTCAACTTCATTTACTCGCAAAATGCAGTCATTAACCCGTAGTCTTCCATCCTGCGATGCTGCTCCCCCTGCAATGATCTTTGTAATGAAAATACCGGAGTTATCTCCAATGTGGGGGTTATCTGTGCCCCCTGCAATGCTAAAACCAAGCCCTGAATTGTCCCGTTCCAGTATGATTTCTTCATATTCATAATCTGCATCTGAACCATTGAGGTATGGCGAAGTCTCCAAGTTGTCTGTATTGACCAGCACTGGAGGAGGATTTGCCTTCACTGGTGAAATATAAGAGTGGGAAACAAATCCGTGCCACCTATCCTGCCCTGCGGGTCCTCCTCTTCTGACCCTCTCTCTTCTCTACTTTGTATTCGTTGTATTCGCATGTCTTACTGTTGGTCTGCTGTCATTTTTCAGAACTGAAGATGGAATGGCCTGACCAGCTATTAAAGGTTTCGGAGGATGGGGAAATTGTGGTCAATTCCTTAATGTTTAAGGGAAAGTCACTTTCAGAGATTTTCAGAAAAGCTTTATATACAGTCTTTTAAAATTTCATAAAAAATGAAAGGAAAATGGTCTTAACCGATGATTTTATGATTTTAGTAAATTGTGAGCAACTTTGCACGCCTACTTTAATAGCATGGTTTGAGCAACGCCTTTTTCAAGGGTTTTTTTCCTTCCAAATTGACTACTTATCAGAGCAAAAGGGGTTTTGTTTGTTTTCCAGGCAGTGAAGGAAAATCTCTACTTTTCTTTGTTCATTTTTTAATTTCAAAATTAATGTCAGCATAACTTGCGGAATTTCACAAGGGACATTCATTTTCTCAAGGGTTACTTTTAAAAGTCTTTTCTTTTTTTCCCTTTGTTTTTTCCTGATACAATTGCTAGGGATAAGAACATTCTTATCCATGCTTTTAATCTTGCTCATACTGCACTATTTACAGTGTCTTAGAACTGTTGCTTATAGCTAAGGATCATCCCATTTTTCTGAATGGAGGCCATGTTTAGTTGCTAGGAAAGCTTGCCCTTTACACAGAGGGTTGACAAGTTCGATGTGGACAAAGCTGAACTGACTGGACCATAGTGTTGCAGCCATCCTTCAGGCTGTGGCCCAGGAACAAGTTTCAGAAAATTACAAATGTATTCTTTGGAGTCAGATTTTAAGGAGTATTTTACCCATGATAACTGCCTATTTTGTTACTATATATATATATTAAACTTTCTTTAACTAAAAAAAAAAGTACCTTGCCCCTTCTCAGCTAAGACTCTGTAAATCCCCAGGCACAAGGCAAATCCTTATCAAAACATTTCAGTCAATCTTGTAAGTTAATTCTGTCATATTTGCTTGAATCCCTGAAACCTTTAGCCCATCACACATTTTTCCAGCAACAATAATAAACAATATTATAATCTAATTCCGGTATTCTTAAACCTAAATATAATTTGGATTCAAATGAGGAATCCTCCCTCAGAGGGAAAGAAATAATAATGAGAGAAATTATTATTAAATAATTAATTGTTAATACTGGAGAGACAAAGGATTTATCACTTTCTGAAACCTTATTCTCTACAATGTTAAATTAGTATCTGAAAGACATTACTGATAAGAAGACTGGATTAACTTTCTCCTCAATCTAGTTAAGATCTACCCAGATGGGGAAATCCTTTATGTTCTACACAGGTTTGGGTGTGGATAAATTCTTTCATTGCTTTATCCAAGGCTAGGGGTGATTTGGAAGAAAATGACTTGATTAAAGTCAGGTTCTACCAGGTCCCCTTCAGAATTGATCCACCTCTCATTATAATTCATTCTTTCTCATTACTTGTTAACTAATTAGAATCAAAAGACACTTTCAGGAACACTCTTTCTTCCAAGGGTTTATAAGCATTCAGTGGGTTCCATGAGAGTCTTTGGCATTTGAAAGTATCACTGACCCCTTTCATTAATTATTCACACATGAGTAATAAAATGATTACCCAGAAACTATGTCTCTTGAACTTCTATATGTCACAATTAGAATATAAATTTTTGAGCTGTAAGAGACTTTGGAGGTTTCATTTAATAAATGAAAAAAAGCTAAGATCTGGAGAGATTAAAGGACTTGGTTAAAATCTGAGGATCTTTGTCCTTCATTCTTGAAGAAGACTATGATGTCAGGGGAGGTGACGCCATGACAAAAACAAATACTGGATTTTTGGTGAGGGCAGTGCTGTGTGGTCATCAGCCCCACTTTCTCCTCTTGGGCTATTGAGGTTTAGTGGCCAGATATGAATCTGGGTGACTAGAGATGGTCCTGGATGAGATGCAATCAAGTTAAATGACTTACCCATTACACAGCTAAGTGTCCTGTGCCTGAGGCCAAATTTGAACTCAAATCTTCCTGACTCCAAGTCCAGTGCAGTATCCACTGCAACACCTATCTCCTAGCTTAATGGATAAAGGACTGGGCTTGAAATCAGGAAGATCTGAGTTAAAATTCTGCTGCTGACAAATGCAAGTTATGTGACCCTGACTACCTCTCTTAACTTTTCAATGTCAACAAGCAATTTTCTAAGGTTTAAATCACTCAGGTGATGAATGTCAGAATTGGAAATTGCCTATTACTCTAAATATAGGAATCTTTAAACTGTACTATGAGCTCTAAGAAGTTATGAAATTATCATGTTGTTCTTAAAGACATGTAGCATATGGTCACTTTTAAATAAACTTTCAATTTTATTGATTTTAACACTTTATGAAACAATTTTAACTTCTGGTTTGAACTGTAATTCACTATTAATGACATTTGTGCATGAATTACCAATTTGAACTAGCTGCCAAAACCAATTATTTTATGTAGAAACACATCTGTAATGATAAGCATATAAACAATGTTACTTAAGTCTCATATTGTAGGACAAAGTTAACAGAACTGACCTAGGAAAGGAGGCAAATTTGTCCTCAAATCCCTTTAATTCTTCTTTCTCTACCCTCTCCTTAACATTTGCCCCCATGACAAAGAAATATTCACTACGACTCTTTTTAGTCAATTGGTCAAAAAGACATCTTCTCTTATTGATACAAGGGAACAACTCATCATAGCCTTAAAGTCTTGAGTTCTATGCAAAAAAAAAAAGGAATTATCCTTTATCCATGCAAGGAAGATTTTATATAAATGAGGAAATATAATCAAATGAAGGAAGATAGAGGAAAAGATGAAATGAGGAATCTTTTACCCCTTTCTCCCATTTCCAATTTGTTGGCATGGCCTGTCCACCAGAGTGGAGAACAGCTGCAAGTGCTAGGCTATACACCAAGCAAAGACCAAGCTCTGGAATAAACAGGAGCTGTGTGGTTTGAATCCTACAAGAAAAGTAGGGATTTGGTTTCAGCTGCTAGCCTAGTATGAAGTATGAAGATGAATAATGGGCATAGAAATCCCAGACTAAATTAAAGCCTATGGTTCTGTCATTCTGAACCAGGAGAGCTTTCCATCTGGCTTATCATGGCTGATTCCAGTACCAACCTACTGATACTACAAACAGAACAAGTCCATAAGCCTGAGGCTCAGACTGTCCAGCTCATAGTAGGTACTTAATAATGTTTATTTTCTGTCATTTACCTTACATCTCTCAAATCCAAATCCAAGTCAAAAATTTATAGGGCTTAGATCAGTGATCAGACTTTGCTCTGGATCATCATAGCAGTAATATCATCATTAAGAACTTGAAGGTTTCCAGTCGGAGCTATCCCTGACATCTTGGAATAACATAATACTCAGTGTCTCCAAGAGAACATCAGAAAGACTAGCCCAGATATTCTCTCCAAGAGCGTGCAGTGTACAGTCTTCACCTAAAGTCTGCAGTGAGGAAATAATTAAGAAGCATAAGCAACACCCCCCCAAAAAAAAGTATTATGATGACAGGGACTACACACACACACACACACACACACACACACACACACACACACACACACATATATATACATACATAGTGTCTGTGTTTATATGCTCATATATATATATATATATATATATATATATATATATATATATATATGGATTCCAACCCTAAATAAAGTCTGAACCCTGAAAACACCAGGGTAAAAGACAGGACTGATTGGGAACAATCCTCTGTTAAATCAGAACCTGGACATAAAAGGAAGAAAAAACAAAAAACCTTTGCAAAGGCAAAGCCTGGACTGCATAAGCAATATCTTGGCCAACAACAAGCCAGAGATCAGACCCAAGCCCCAGCAAAATATGGATCTACCCTATATACTCCAGCAGCAGAAGTAAAACAGTGAAGATGAACAAAAGGACTAAAAAAAAGCACTCACTATAGAAAACTACTTTACAGACAAGGATGATAACAATGCCATGTCTGAAAAAGAAAGCATTGAAAAATCACTCACAGGGGAAGTATCAAAACAGTCCATAAATTGAACTCAAATACAAAAGTTCATTGAAGAGCTTAAAAAAAAATTTTAAAACCAAAAAAAGAGAGGAAGAAGAAAAATAGAAAAAAAGAAGTCATGCAGGAAAATTGTGAAAAGAAAATCAAAGAAATCAACTCCATTAAAAGTAAAAATAACCAACTGGAAAAGAAGCTAATTGAAGAAAATAAAATTCTAAAAATTAGAATTGAACAATTAGAAACCAATGAATCTACAAGACTACAAGATTCCATCAAACAAAATATAAAGGCTTAAAACATTGAAGAAAATGTATTTTCTAGGTAAATTTTCTAGGGGAAAATGAATGACCTGGAAAATAGATCCAGGAGAGAAAATCTATGAATTATGGGACTACTAGAGGCTGGAAAACATTATGCAAGTGGCAGTTAGGTGGCACAGTGGATAGAGCACAAGCCTTGGAGTTGGGAATACTTGAGTTCAAATCCAGCCTCAGACACTTAATAATTACCTAGTTGTGTGACCTTGGGCAAGTCACTTAAGTCCATTGCCTTAAATAATTTTTTTAATTAAAAAAAAAGAAAGAAAACATCATGCAGAAAATTATGAGGGAAAACTGCCCAAATCTACTAGAACAAGATAACAATATAATCATTGAAAAAATCCACAGAAACCCTCCAGAAAGAGACCCCCCTCAGGATAAATACTCCAAGGGCTGTAATAGCCAAATTCTCTCCCTCAAATAAAGGAGAGAATGTTGCAGACAGCAAAAAGAAGACAATTCAAATATAAAGAGAACCACAATAAGACTAACACAAGCCCTATCAGACTCAGCAATAAAGAATCAGAAGAACTGAAATAACATATTTCAGAGAGCTGAAGGCCTGGGATTACAACCCAGAATGTACTACCCTGAACATTCAGCATATCCTGTCAGGGAATAAGATGGATGTTCAATGAAATAGAGGGCTTCCAGAATTTTCTGATACAAAGACCAGACCTGAATAGAGAATTCAATTGCCATATATATGACTGAAGAGATGCATAAAAAGGTAAATGAAAAGGGGTGTTAACTGAAAAAAACTAAACTGTTTTAAACAAATGTTGTTTGACTATAAAATTGTGTACAGCAAAACGGGAATATTTAAGACTTCTAATTCTTTAGAACTTTACTTCTCTAAGGATAATTAGAGGGTAGGATAAAACTGAAGAGAATGAACCTAAAGGATATGGGTATAATTGGATCTTTTCTCTCCATTAGAGAGGTCCAAGATTTTATCACCATGTTTGAGACAAAAAGCCTGGCGGAACAAAAAAACAAGGGGTGTTAACTTTCACTTAAGTGTCTCATTCTACTTTGCCTCACTTTAATCACAAGGTATTAAGTGCCTTGTCTAACTAGGGCATCATAAACTGCAAGGACCTGAGACAATGTCTCAGTTACTTACATCATTTGTAAAGTTCTCAGGTGAGGGTTACAGAGCCTTCCAGTACTTAGAGATCTTCAAGATTTTCTAAGTTAGATCAGTTAATCAGTTAATTAGGGTTTGATTCACTTAACAAGGGGTTAAGGGCTTGGGGGAGTGGGACAGTAAAGTGGGAGACACAATAGGCATTGCTTTATTTAACAAGGTGTTAAGTACCTGGGGTAGGGAAGGTGGGCTCTAAAGTATGAAAGAAAATAAGACCTAGGGGGAGGGGTACAAATACTTCAAGAAATGATATGGCTTTGCATGATACTTTGGCTTTTGAGAAGGACTGTGTGTACTTGAAAGATACTTGAAAAAGGGGATAAGGTAAAAAAATGATTATAATTATAATTTGGAGCAATTTGAGTCAATGCTGCTTATCAAGCAATAAAGTAAACAATCTGTGATGATATCTTGATAATAATAGGAGCTTACCAAGCAGACAAATAATTGAACTGATTGATGATACCTGATTAATAATATTAGAGCTATAATTAACAGCAAGGGAAAAGGCATAAAAATTTATAATTTTAGAGGGAAAGAAGGGAGAATGTGAATGCTGAGTGAATTCTACTCAATAGAATTAGCCCAGTGAGGGAATAAAATATATTCCCATTTGGGTTTAAAAATATAACAATCTGGGCATCTAGGTGGCATAGTGGATAAAGCACTGGCCCTGGAGTCAGGAGTACCTGGGTTCAAATCCGGTCTCAGACACTTAATAATTACCTAGCTGTGTGGCCTTGGGCAAGCCACTTAACCCCTGTTTGCCTTGCAAAAACTAAAAAAAAAAACAAAAAAAACCAGAATCCTATGATACGTTGTTTACAAGAAACACATTTGAAGCAGAGAGAGACACACTAAGGTAAAAGTAAGGAATTGGAGCAAAATCTATTATACCTCAGTTGAAGTAAAAACATCTGGGGTAGCAATCTTAATCTCAGACAAAGTAAAAGCAAAAATCAATTGCATTCAAATGGATAAGGAAGGAAACTACATCTACTTAAAAGGCACCATTGGTAATGAAGTTTTTATCAGTACTGAAAATGTATGCACCTAGTGATATAGCATCCAGATTTCTAGAGGAAAAGCTGAGTGATTACAAGGAGACATAGACAGCAAAACTTTAATAATAAGAGACCTCAATCTCCCTCTCTTAGAACTAGATAAATCTAACAAAAAATAAACAAGAAAGAAGTTAAGAAGGTGAATGAATTCTTAGAAAACTTAGTTCACTGGAGAAAATTTAATGGGGAAAGAAAAGAATATGCCTTTTTCTTGACAGTAATGCCACCTTCACCAAAATTGACCATGTACTAGGGCACAAAAACCTTAGAATCAAATGCAGAAAGGAAGAAATAATAAATATACACTTCTCAGACCATGATGAAATGAAAATTACATGTAATAAAGGGTCAAGGAAAGATAAACCAAGAACTAATTGGAAATTAAATTATTTTATCTTAAATAATGGGTGGATCAGACAGCAAATAATAGAAATAATCAATAATTATATTCAAGAAAATGATAATAATGAGACATCATACCAAAATTTATGGGATGCAACCAAGGCAGTTTTGAGGGGAAACTTTATATCTCTAAATTCACATATGAATAAAATAAAGAATGAGGAGATCAATGAATTGGGTATGCAACTAACAAAGCTAGAAAAAGAACAAATAAAAGATCTCCAGTTAAATATCAAATTAGAAATTCTGAAATTCAAGGAAGAGATTAACAAAATGGAAAGCAAGAAAACTATTGATCTTATAAATGAAACTAAGAGTTGGATTTATGAAAAAGCCAATAAAATAGACAACCCTCTGGTTAATTTGATTAAAAAATAAAAAAATAACCCAATTATCAGTATCAAAGAGAAGGGTAAACTAACCACCAATGAGGAGGAAATCAAAGAGATAATTCAGAGCTACTCTGCCATACTGAATGCCTATAAATTGGACAATGTGAGTGAAATGGATGAATTTACAAAAATACAAACTGCCCAGATTAACAGAAGAAGAAATAAATTACTTAACCCCATTTCAGAAAAAGAAATTAAAGAAACCATCAATAAACTCCCTAAGAAAAAGTCTCTAGGTCCAGATGGATTTACAAGTGAATTCTACCAAACATTTAAGAAACAATGCCTATTCCATATAAAATATATATTTTTAAATAGGAGAAGACATAGTTCCAACATGGTGCTGATACTTAAGGAAAACAGACAAAGAAAATTATAGATCAATCTCCCAAATGAATACTGATGCAAAATTCTTAAATAAACTTTTATCACTAAGACTACAGAAAGTTAATACTAGGATAATTGATCAACACCTTGATCAGGTTGGATTTTTACTAGGTAGGCAGGGATGGTATAACATTAGGAAAGCACTCAGCATAATTAAATATATCAGTAATAAAATCAACAGAAATCAGATGATTATCTCAATATATACTGAAAAAGCCTTTGATAAAATACAACATCCATTCCTATTAAAAACACTAGATAGTTTAGGAATAAATGGAGTTTTCCTTAAATTAATAAATAGTATCTATCTAAAACCACCAACAGATATTATTATATTTAATGGGAATAAACTCAATTTCCAATAAATTTAAGGATGAAACAAGGATGCCCATTATCATTATTATTCAATATAGTATTAGAAGTGCTAGCACCAAAGGTGATCCTGAAAGAAGAAAAGGAAGTTGAAGGAATCAGAACTGGCAATGAAGAAGCAAAACTTTCACTCTTTGCAGATGATATGATGGTATACCTAGACAATATGAGAAAAAATCTAAAAACACTCCTTAAAACAATTAGCAAATTTAACAAAGTAGCAGTATATACAATAAACCCACATAAATCACCAGCATTTCTATATATGAACAACTAAGCTGAAGAACAAGAGACAGAAAGAGAAATTCCATTTAAAATAAATGTAAACAACATTAAATACTTGGGAATCTACTCCCAAGAAAAGCCTAGAAACTATATGAACACAATTATAAAGCTTTTCACACCCAAATAAAATTAAATCTAATAACTGGGAAAATGTCAAATACTCATGGATAGGTCCAGCTAATATAACAAAAATGACAATTCTGACCAAATTACATTGCTTATTCAGTGCCATACCAATCAAAATACTAAATAACTAATTTACTGAGCTAGAAAAAATATATTAAAATTCATCTGGAGCAACAAAAGGGCAAGAATAGCAAGGGAACTGATGCAAAAAGGTAAAGTAAGGTGGCCTAGCTCTACCAGACCTAAAATTATACTATAAAGCAGAAGTTATCAAAACTGCCTAGTACTGGTTAAGAAATAGAGTAATGGATCAGTGGATTAGGATAGGTTCAAAAGAAACTGCAGTAAATGACTACTGCAATCTACTATTTGACAAACCCAAAGACATTAAACTCTGGGTTAGGAACTCACTATTTGACAAAAATTGTTGGGAAAACTGGAAAATAGTATGGTAAAAGGTAGGCATGGATCCACATCTCACACCCTATAACAAAAATAAGGTCAAAATGGATACAGGATTTAGAAATAAAGAGTGATACCATAGATAAATTAATAGACCAAAAAATACTCTACCTGATCTATGGAAAAGGGATAAATTTATGACCAAACAAGAATTAGAGCACATTATAAACTGTAAAAGAATAATTTTGACTGGGTGGTTAGGTGGTGTAGTGGATAAAGCCCCAGCCCTGAAGTCAGGAGTACCTGGGTTCAAATCTGGTCTCAGACACTTAATAATTACCTAGCTATGTGGCCTTGGATAAGCCACTTAACCCCATTTGCCTTGCAAAAACTTAAAAAAATGATTTTGACTATATTAAATTAAAGTTTTTGCACTAATAAAATCAATGCTGCCAAAATTAGAAGAAAAATAGAAAGATGGGAAACAATTTTCACAACCAGGAGTTCTGATAAAGGTCTCATTTCTCAAATATATAGAGAATTGCCTCAAATTTATAAGATCACAAGTAATTCCCTAATTGATAAATGCTCAAAGAATATGAACAGTTTTCAAATGAAGAAATTAAAGCTATATACATATATATATATATATAATCATATGAAAAAAATGCTCCAAATCACTATTGATTAGAGCATTCCAAAATAAAACAACAAGGTATCATTTCACAGCTGTTAGATTAGCCCAGATGTGAAAAAGGGAAAGATGATCAATGTTGGAGAGGTTGTGGGAGGATTGGGAAATTGATGCAAATCTACTATTTGACAAACCCTAAGACATCTGCCTCTGGGATAAAAATTCACTATTTGACAAAAATTGATGGTAAAACTTTAAAACAGTATGATGAAAACTAAACATAGATACACATCTCACACCCTATACCAAAATAAAGTCAAAATGGATAAAGGATTTAGACATAAAGAGCTATACATAGCTAGATTAATACTCATCTCCCTGATCTGTGGAAAAGGGATAAATTTATGACCAAAAAAGAATTAGAGCACATTATAAATTGCAAAAGAATGATTTTGGCCATATTAAATTAAAAAATTCTTGCACTAATAATATCAATGTTGTCAAAATTAGAAGGAAAACAAAAAACTGGGAAACAATCTTCACAACCAGGATTTCTGATAAAGGTCTCATTTCTAGAAGATATAAAGAATTGTATCAAATTTATAAGATCACAAGTTATTCCCCAATTGATAAATGGTCAAAGGATATGAACAGTTTTAAACTGAAGAAATTAAAGTTATATATAATCATATGAAAAAATGTTCCAAATCACTATCGATTAGAGAAATGGAAATTAAAACAATGATGAAGTATCATCTCACACCTATTGGATTAGCCCAGATGAGAAAAAGGCAAGATGATCAACGTTGGAGAGGCTGTGGCAAGATTGGGACATTGATGCATTGCTGGTGGAGTTGTGAACGGATCCAACCCTTCTATAGAGCAGTATAGAACTATACCCAAAAAACAATACAAATGTTCATGCCCATTGAACCAGTAATTCCAATTCTATTACTATATCCAGAAGAAATTGTAAAAAATGTGAAAAATCTTACATGTTCCAAGTTATTCATAGCAGCTCTTTTTTGTAGTGGCAAAGAATTGAAAATTGGAGGATGCCCATCACCTGGGGAATGGTGTCCACACACCAGACTTGCCCAAGGGAATCTTGTGGTCAACCACAGAACAGAGTACAGGCAGGAGAGCAGTCAGAGCCTCTCCCAATACAATGATTTGTCATCAAACACAGGTAAGGACAAACTAATGGATGGTAGTTTTGACAGTGATGAGCAGTTTTATGAATTTTTTGATGAATAAAACTTAAGTTTAATAATTTAATGTATTTTTTTCTAATTTCAGGCCCCCCAAGTTGAGGTGTGTCTTTCACATGGGGAAACATGATAAATAGATTTCATTCAATAGGGAATTTAAATGGAAAGGAACAAAGAACAGAGGAAGAAGGAAAGGGTAGACTAAATCCTAAGCAAAATAAACCCTAAGGGTGCCCCAAATTTTAATTGTTCTTTTTTAAGATATCAAAGAGTTCAACTCCTGATTGGATAAATTGAATGAGAATAATGTATCAGAGTGAGCCCAAGAGACTGGATAATGAAGGTTGAAAGAAGGACAAATCTGAGGAAATGCATAATAAATTTTGTTTGTTTATAATAATTTTGAGATACCTATGGGACAAGCAAATGGAATACTGAAATGGCAATTGGTGGCATAAGAATGGAACAGAGGGGACGGCTAGGTGGCATAGTGGATAAAGCACCAGCCCTGGAGTCAGGAGTACCTGGGTTCAAATCCAGCCTCAGACACTTAATTACCTAGCTGTGTGGCCTTGGGCAAGCCACTTAACCCCATTTGCCTTGCAAAAAAAAAAAAAAAACTAAAAAAAAAGAATGGAACAGAGGAGGGTGATTAGGATAATGGTTTGAATTTGGAATTCATAAATAAAGGAATAATATTTAAACCTTGTGATCAGATGAAATAACCAAAAAAGAAAGATAGCGGAAAAAAGAAGATTAAAAGCAGAACCTTAAATACCCCCTATGGATCAGGAGAATTATATTGGCTTTGGAGGATTGAAGAGGAGTGGTGAGAGAGATAGGAGGAGGGGGAGGAAAGAGAGAGGCATCATGAAAAAAAATCCCAAAAGAGGCATTATCAAGGAAGAAAAGGCAAGCATTTCAAAACATTTAAGCAGAATGAAATTTGAAAAAAGTTCATCAGACTTGACAACTGTTTCCCCTTGAAGACCGGAGAAACAGAAGTTTCAGTTGAATGATGACTTTGGACTGAGATGTGAGATAAGTGGAGGCAATGAGAACAGAATATATTTTATATACATATATATGTATGTGTGTGTGTGTGTGTGTGTGTGTGTGTGTGTGTGTGTGTAATATAGTACATATAATATATATTATACATGAAGACAAGAATCACCTCTTCATCAGACTTCATGTTTTGAGTTAATGTGGGTTCCTGGCATATATGAAGTACTTAATAAATATTTAGACAATTGTTCGGTGGATGTATTCTTTCTATAATATTATTTATAACAGGGATTGGGGGGGGGTAGGGGGGCTGTTGCTGCTTAAAATATCTTCTACTTGTATCAGCACTTTTCCATACAGCCTTCTGGGGTTCTAAGTGGTACTTCTCTCTTTCAATTTCTCTTCTTGCAGAAAGGATGAGCTGGATTATATGAATTGCTTCTGACACTTCCCCTGAAATTGCCTAAAATAAGAAGAGAATGGGTAGATCAGAATTTATAACTCCTTGAACTGTTCATAGGTTTGGCACCATTATCTCAAAGAAAAAGAGACAACCACTTGATACAAGCATATTATAAATAATATACAAAATTGGGGTAGGAATTCTAAGTAAATATGCAGGTATTCCTTTAATCTCTAAAAATATCAAGTAACTAAATATGAACAATCCTCTCTAAACTTACATCATTCATCGTATTTCACAACATAACAACTTCTCCACATCCAAATACTCCATTGTAAAAGGAGAAAGAGAAGAGATTCCTGAATACTTTTAGTTTCCTGATTCATTCAAGATAAATTGAAGTGATTTATTTAGTTAAAGCTTCATTAGCTAATCTAAGTATTGCACACTTTGTACCCCTCAATTCATCAACCCTGCATGTTTCTATGAAGTGGTTTAAAAATAGAATTTAAATGAGAATGACAGTGGAAAGAGTCTGGAGAAGTTTAGAAATAACTATATTCCAGCTGGTGATATAAACACATTGCAAAAATATTAAACTAACCAGGTCATAGACTCTTAAAAAGACAAAACAAGTCATCTTAAGCTAAGGTCAATCAAATTATGCTTTGCATACACTTGTAAACTTGTAGCCTATTATCTACTATGAAATGGTAATAAATAGAAAAATATTTCTAATTTCAGTGAATTCTATTTAAAACATAATTGCACACAGAATCTGATTATTGACTTCTTTAGCAGGTTACCATTTTCTAATTATCTCTCTCAAAATGATCTACTGAAAGGCTTGATTGATATATGACTGAAATCAATTTATATCTGTCTAGAAGGGAAAGTCTACTCCCATGAAGCTAAGAAGATAATTCTACATTTATAGTGTATTTTTATGCCTTTAAAAGACCTATTTAATATAATTTTAAGGACTTCTAAAAGAAGAGATATCATATTTGGTATAAGAATTTTCTCAGATTGTTAAATAGCATGTTTTTGCTATCTAGATTATAAAGTTCCAAATATCATTCTAAATTCATTATCTAATTTAGGTCTGATTTTTGGAGCCACAATTCATTAATAAGAATACTAAATCTTTTTGTAAAATTTATTATTTTTTTTTAAGTTTTTACAAGTCAAATGGGGTTAAGTGGCTTGCTCAAGGCCACACAGCTAGGTAATTATTAAATGTCTGAGGTCGGATTTGAACTCAGGTACTCCTGACTCAAAGCTGGTGCTCTATCCACTGCACCACCTAGTTGCCCCCAGAATACTAAATCTTTAAGAAAAATACTGTTCCTGGGATGACTAGGTGGCACATTGGATAGAGCACTGACCCTGGAGTCAGGAGTAGTATCTGAGTTCAAATCCGGCCTCAGACATTTAATAATTACCTAGCTGTGTGGCCTTGAGCAAGCCACTTAACCCCATTTGCCTTGCAAAAACCTAAAAAAAAAAAAGAAAGAAACAAGAAAAGTGAAATAGAGGCACTTAATAAATGTTTGGTTGCTTTTTTGATGGAAATAGCTTCCTTCTATCTATAAGATTGTTGCTGAGAAAGGTTGTGCTTTTGGGTTTTGTTCATTTAGGTTATGTGTGTTCTAGATGGAGCTTGCAGGGAAGCATGATTAGATTTATCTCTTCTCCTCCATTGACCCTTCTCCAAATAAACCTTTCCTCTCAGAAGAAAAAGCAGGGTAATGGAACAAGAAACTTGGCACTCTGCTCTCCAAAGAATAGGTATTACACTAGTTTTTTGAGTCACTAAATATTGCTATTACAAAATAATTTTGAGAATATATCCAAGGTTTGTCACTTGCCAGTTCCATAAAGAACACAAGTAGTAAATAACCAAAAAATCAATTTATCAAAACTGAAATAAAAGAAGGTAAATAGACTAGAATGTATTAAAATCTGAACAACAGGGTAAATGAGCTCTCCCATGGTGAGATGAAAGAAAACGGCAGATACAAAAGCAGAGGAGAGAGAGAAAGAGACAGACACAGAGAGAGACAAAGACAGACAGAAACAGAGACAGAGATAGAGAAAGACAGAGACAGTCAGTCTTATCTTAATGACTTTGAGCTATAGACTATAAGAGCAAATTCTCTAACCCTCAGCAGTGTTCTTGAATTGTTCTGATCAAAAATATTAATCCCATAGGGTTAAATTTAATAATTAGTAATTCTGGCCCTCATAAAACAGATATGTTGATGACACACACTTCAAGGTTTGCAAAGTTGTTCCAACAAATTAGGTCTATTAGTACTTTGAACTGTCACAAATCCTAAGATTTCCTCCATACCATAACAGTGCATCAAAGTAAGTTATAGTAGTTGGAAGTAGTTGGAAGAAATTCACATTCCAAATGTTCTGAGGAACAACGAACAATATATATTAATAGCATTAGCATAACAAGTTTAATGAAATGGTTTTGGTTCAATTGTGTCTAACTCTTCATGACTCCATGGATCCAAGAACATCAAAACCACTCATGGGGTTTTCTTGGCAAAAGTACAGGAGAAGTTTACCATTTCTTATATAGGGGATTGACAGAAACAGAGGTTAAGTAACTTGCCCAGGAATAAACAGTGACTGAATTTGATCTCAGATCTTCCTGACTCCAGGTCCAATACCTAACCTAACTCCTTCATAGTAATGGAACTACATCCAAATAGATTAATCCTAAAAGTAGTCAGAGACCTTCCAGGAATGCTGCCTTTTTTTAAACCTTCTACTGTCATTTAAAATTCCTTTAATTATCTACTCCCTTTGTGTTATACACTGCTTTCTCAAAAGTCAGTACTGAGTTTTTTCTCAGTAGATGGTAAAAGCATAAAATTTCAGACTGGAATGTGATACAGAGGCTATAATGCCACATTCAAAGAGAATTTTCTATATACCTTCCCTGACAATGGTCAACCACTGTCTTCCTGAAGGATTCAGATGAAGCCAAATCCACTAATTCCTGAGGCAGTTCTTTCTGCTTTGGAATGGCTCCAATTACTAGGAAATTTTTCCTTTTTAGTAAGATTAAATTTTCATTTTTAAAACTTCCAACTATTGCTCCTTTATCCAATCTCTGAAACTAAAAACAATAAGCCTAATCTCTCTTCATAAAGACAACCCTCCAAATACTTCAGAGAGCTATTGGTTCCTTGAACCTTCACTGCTTCAGTCTAAGCATCCCCATTCCTTCAGCCCACATGCAAGGTGCTTTATCATCCAGGTTGGCTTCCTCTGTACACTGTGCAACCTATCCTTCCTAAAATATGGCTTTCAGACCTGAACACAATATTCCAGACATGACTTTGACTATAACATCTGACCTTTTCTTAGATTTTTCTTTTCCCTTGACTTGTCGCATGTGACCACTTAGGGAAACTTTCTTAAATGTCTTCCCTTAACTTCCATCATATGTCCTCTTTAATGCCTATACCTTTTTTTAATTTAACTATCCCCTACTTTCCCTCACTCTCTGTCTCTTTATCACTTTCCTTTATAACTGTGGGCAATCACAGAAAAAAAATATAATGCCCTAGGCTCACTTTTCATTGAATTATTTCTTGATGAACTCATTCATTCTCAAAACTTCAACCATATCCTCTATGTTGATGACACTCAATTTTATATTTACAATCCTGACTCATATTATCTATCTCCAACTGCCTAGAAGAAATTCTATTTGCTTATAACTGATATTACCTTGACTTCAATATGTCTGGAACAGAACTAATTCACATTCCTTCTAAAGGTAATATCTATAGCTAATTTTCCTTTCTTTCTAGGGAACCAATCAACAAAAAAAAACAAAATAAAAACATTTATTGACATTATATGTCATTGTGCTATCTTGTTGAGGATACAAGTAGAAAGAAAAATGGAATAATCCTTACTCACAAGTTTAGCTGCTAGCATTACAGACCACTTTGACTCCTCTTCTCATTTTCCACCTATATTCAATTTAACCAATTAGAGCCATTTTTACTTCAAATTATCTTCAGAGTCATCTTTCCTTCACTATTGCCATTTCATAAGAGCCTTGGTACTTATAACACTATATTAGCCAATAACAATAACCATAATAACTCATTTTATCTACAGATTTATTATTTCAAAAGGAATATATACATGATTTCACTTATTCTTTATACGAATGTTTTATAAAGTATCTACCCCATTTTAGAGATGAGAAAAATGAGATTCAAAAAAGTGACTTACCCAAGGTCAATCAACCAATAAATAGGAGAGCCTTGAATCAAATCAAAGTCACAACTTCATAGATATTCACTTAGAAGAAATGTCCAGAATCATGTAATCCAGCCCCCACAATTTATATGAAGAAATTGAGGCTCAGGGAGACTGAGATCTGATCAATGACACAGAGGTGGACTTCTGAGACAGGACCTGTATCCAGTCCCAGATCCTCTGATCCCAATAATATTATCCTTTCCTCTGTAGCATTTCCTACATATAGGATTTTTGATTATTAGTTGCATTCTCTTTATGTCATACAATAATTTCAAATTAATTTCTCCAACTCATTTCTCTCAGTGTTTTTCAATAGATATATTCCTATAGTTGTTAGAGTAGATAAAAGATCTACTTAACACCAACAAATAAGGGTAAAGTATACAGCTCTCAATGTATTGTTCTCAGCAGAGAGATGTTGGTGAATGTCTAGACAATCAACAAAATGGTAGATCAAGTCCTGCAGCAGTTACCAATTTCCAAGGTGCAAAAGCTAACACTAAACAATTCAAATTGGCTATAGTGTACCCCTAGTCCTAGCATAAGTAGGATGCCTAAGTAGGAAAATTGGGGCAAAACCAGGTTCCATTTGGCAGTCACTCCTTTTTTTGCATCACATTCTGTTCTAACTCTGACTCCACTGAATTTCATTTACTGTGAAAATATTTTCTGTTCAGATTTTCAGTCTTTCTTTTGGATTGTTTTTGGCTACTTTTTTCAGTTCAGTTTAATTCAAAAAATATTCAAATACCTACTAAGTGTAAGTTGTTTTCCAGACACTGGGTAAGCAATGGCCAAGAATAAAACAGTTGACATTTTACTTGACCTGTCTTGTAGTCTAGTTTCAGATATCCTTCCTCTGAGCCAAACTGAACTACTTCTCTTTTGTTCCAGATCTCTCTACTTACAATATGTTCAACTGTTCTGGCTCCTCACAGTCCCATTTGACATTAATTCCTGGAATTGATTTACAATGAACCCATTTAATTGACTTTCCTATAACTTAGATTCCTGTGTAGTCCCAGCTCTGCTTTCAAGGCTTTGTCCAGGACACAAATTAATATAAAATACAATTTTCATAATGCCATTTTCTCAAGAATTTATGTTGTCTCCCCATTGTTGTCCCACCCTAAAGGAGAGAAGATTATATTTTTGAACCAAAGGAAATGAGTTCAAATTCTGGACCTTGGTCAAATCAATTAGCCTTTCTAGATTTTCTCATCAGTGAATGTGAAAATTGGACTAATGACCTCTAAGGTGACTTCCAACTTTAAATCTTTGATCCTATACTTCACAGCTATTTCCCATTACTCTTTGACTGATTTCTTATACAGTCAGCTAGTCTCTTTAACTTCCTCTAAAATGACATGTCCCTCCATACTTTTTTTTTGGTTCATGTTTTTTCTTCTTTGATTAAAATCCATTTTTCTTTCTATTTTATGAAATCCTTCAAGACCCTATTCAAGTTCAAATTCTTCCATAATCCTTTTCCTGCAGTGGCTCTTCTTTTCTGAATTGCTAAACTGTAGTTACTGTCTATTTCATTCATTTAACTAACATTATAATGTTATTAAAATTTTCATCTGTTTATTTCTTATCTTTCCAAGATAACAGTAAAGTTCATGAACACAGGGAATTCAAGTTTATGCTTCTTCATACTCTCCCAAACCCCATTCAATGGCTAACACAATGCCTGGTAAATAGCCAACATTCAGTAAATATTTATTCTATTCATCTTAAACACAAATCTATAAATTGTTAATATTAAAACTCATATTTTAAGGGGCAGCTAGGTGGCGCAGTGGATAAAGCACCGGCCCTGGAGTCAGGAGGACCTGGGTTCAAATTTGTTCTCAGACACTTAATAATTACCTAGCTGTGTGGCCTTGGGCAAGTCACTTAACCCTGTTTGCCTTGCAAAAACCTAAAAAAAAAACCTCATATTTTAGAAAGAAACAAACTTGATATTCATTGAATTCCACTAAACACTACTTACCATACTAAGATGCAATGAGTCAACTAAAATGAAAAACTTGATTAACTCAAAATGTTTATAGTGAATAAAATTAAAGATCAATATTCATTAATTATTAATAAATCTTAGTTACTAAAATCAATATATTCTCCTTTTCATGTGTTGTATTGTTAAAAATATGGATGAAATTTATTATCTTTACTGAGAAGGCAATTTTGTAAATCATCTTCGGACATTTTGTAAATAAAAGAAATAAATTCTATATTAACTGCCAATACAGGTAAAACATTTTCTATTCTTCTTTCAAAGGTCCCTTCAAGTTCTAAACTGAATAATTCTAAGATAAGATATTGTTCCTCTACCTTTCCTCATAATCAAATAGTCAGGTGAATGCTATAATCTCCTGGCATTCTCTTTGACTTTCCAAATTTCAGAGTGTCAGTTTTCCTTTGTAAGGTAGAAAAGATATAGTGTAGCTGATAAACTGACTATAGTTCTTATTCCTGATTAATTTTACTGGCAAATGACCCAGGCTATTATAATACCTGACAAAGACATAGCTGAAAAGATCTCATAATATTACTCCTTTTAAAAACAAAAATATCTAAATGGTCATTGTCAGCTTGGATTAAGAACTGAATATGACTTTACAAGAAATGCCAGGGCATATTTTAAAATCATGAATATGAAACATAATTTATATGTACTGGCAGCTTTATTATAAGAAAAATGTTCACAAATATTTATTTAAAATACCAAATTTCAACACTGAGCCAGTGTTTTCCCTCCAAGTTTCAAGTCCTCAAAAATAGAATTTAAAAACAGAATCATCAAAACTTTCAGAGTAAAAAGGACTATTAGAGTGCAGAATATCAAAGGCAGGATTATAATTGGTTCCTATTATAAGGAGGGTCTCAGAACTGGAAAACAACATGGACTACATAAAATATGAGCCCTACATCTTTCAAATAGAAGATAACCAAATTCTAACCCTTAAGAGTATATAGCATATACATTTATCAGAAAAAAAAAATTGCTACTTACTGAATCCTTTTTAACATTTATAATGTCTCCAGAAGTATAGGCTGAATGCTGGCAAAATAATTTTGAGGCCAATTAAACACAAGGTGGTTACCTAAAGGCAACCAGAAAGAAAAGAAAATATGTATTCATAGGAATTGCATTTCTGTTTAATATTTTCATACAGAGAGCAGCCAAAAGCAACTACAGTTTGCATAGCTATCCACATGTATCTGCTAATTGCTAGGCAAAAACTACTTTTAGGCAAGGAACAAATCCAAAGGAAAATTTTTTAATGCCTTAATCAATACCACAATTGGTTTAACTATCATTCAATTAAAGGACATACCTGTTTTAATTATCAGATATTACAAAAAGTGGTAAAAAAAATATCACCACTAACTGGGGATTTTCAGATTTATCAAAGACTTGTCTATTTTTTTCCTTCTATATCGAGTGCCTATTTTGTTCTACTGAACAACTTTTTTTTTTTAATGATTGATTTTAAGACCCATTCCTCTTTCCATGATTTCTTCATGTGATAGATCTACTGGAAGTAGAGCTGTATCAAAGGACAGTATATGCCATATAGTAATTTTGAGGGAATAGTTCAGAATTTATTTTCTGAATTAGAGTTATTCACAACTACACAAACAGTTAACTAGTGTGTATGGTATTTTTGTGGAGTTTTTGGTTGTTTTTTTTTTCACAGTCTTTCAAACTTCTATGTTTTTTAAGGAGAGAAGAGAGTTGCCTTTTTTGGTCTGGTTTGGTTTTTTGCATCTTTGAGCAGTTAGGTGGTGCAGTGGATAGTGGATACATCTTGAGTTCAAATCTGGTACTTACTTGTTATGTGTTTCTGGATGAGTTACTTAACCTTGTTTGTCGCAGTTTTCTGAAAAACAGTTGGAGAAGGAAATGCCAAGTCAATCCAGTATTATTGCCAAGGAAACTCCTAATGGGTCATGAAGAATTGGACAAAGCTGAAAACTGACTGAACAACAACAAATTGGCATCTTTGGCAATTTGATAATTATAAGGTGAAATTTATAGTTACTTTAATTTTCATTTCCCTAATTATTAATGATTTAGAACATTTTTAATATTATTATTATTGATTATTTGAATTTCTTCCTTTGGAAACTTCCTTTTCATACCCTTTGACCATTTATCTATTCGAGAATGACTCTTGGTCTAATAACTTTGAAACAATTCCTTCTCTATCTTGAATGTGATACCTTTATTGGGAACTTTAACTGCAAAGGTTTTTTTTTCCAATTACATTTCCCTAGTAATTTTAACTATATTAGAAAAGTTTTGCATATTTTTAGAAGTTATATTATCGAAATAATTCAATACATTGTGTAGAATCCTCATCAATTAAGTCATAAATTCTTCCTCTATCCTTACAATCAATAGGTAATTTCTTTCTTGTTCATCTAATTTATATTATGACATTTTATTCATAGATCATGTATCATTTTGGAGCTTATGTTGGTATGTTATGTAAGGCTTGTTTTAAACTAAAGGTTGTTTTAATTTTTGCCAAATGTACTATCCAGGTTTCAAGCAGTTTTATTCAGATATGAGTCCATTCCTCACTAACTAGGGATTTTCAGATTTATCACAAACTTGTCTATTTTTTTCTTTTATATTGAGTCCTTATTTTGTTCTACTGAACAACTTTTTTTAATGATACCAAATCAAGTTAATGATTACTGCTACATAGCATGGTTTGAGATTTGATATAGCTAGACCTATTTTCTTCCCACTTTTAAAAATTATTTTTACCCTTGAGATTCTTGAATTTTGTTTTTTCTAGTAATATAAAGCTATCCTTGTGTAGTTTGAGTGGTATGACATTGTCTAAAAATATTAATTGGAATAGTGTTGTCTTTTGTCTTAAATTGACTTGAACAAACTATAAAGTTAATATTTCTCCAATTATTTCTATCTGTATTTCTAAAAAAAAAGATCCTTCACAGTTGGTCTGATATAGTACCTGGATGAATTCTTCAGGAACTCATGGTGACAGACAAATTCTACCAGTCTCACTCACAATACAGCACAAGGAGAGTAAGAGGATCACTGACTTTGCCATAGCAGTTCATCATGAGAGTCAGGGAAGAAACCCAGGAGAACAATAATATGACATCTTAATTCCAGAAAATACAGAGGGCAAGGAGAAATTTTCAAAAACCTATAAAGTGCTATGTTCATATTTCTACTTGTGCTAAGACAGAGCTGATGATCTATACATGGACAAAATTTAGGTGAGTCTTCCACATGGGAAAGGGAAAGGGAAAGCGAAAGGGAAAGGGAAAGGGAAAGGGAAAGAGGTGAAGAGACACCTTCCTATTCACCAGACCATCAGGAAAAAATAAAGGATTCTTTGAAAGAATGTAAACAGTTCCCACCAGTGTGGAACTTTGCTCCATAATGCAGATCATATCCCCTCCCCATCCATGTCCTGTCTGTGTATAGGATAGATCTCCATTTTGGAGAACTCCATAACATTCTCCTGATATTGTAAGGACCACCATTAAAGCAGCTCAGTTGTCCAGTCACCCTTGTTATTATTGTGTGTTCATCCCAAATTCAATGATCATATGTTTCTCTTCCTGATGACATCTTCTGCTTTGTTTTTTTCAAAGTTCTAAACTTATTATATATTGTCTCTTACCTGTGTCTAAAATATAGAAGAAATAAAGAAAAAGAACCTGAATAGGAAAAGAAGTTTAACTTGTTTCAGGAGATTGGAAAATGGATGGATATGACATGGAAAAGGAAAGAAAAGGAGATCTTTGAACATTTAGCATTAAATAGTACTTCTCCCAAGGGATGGGGAGGAAAATATAACAATACTATCTGAATTGCCAGAAAAAAAGAAGCTTCATAGGCTCCAATGAATATGAACACATAAGTATAATGAGGATAACATACTATTTACTAAGGATCAAAGGAAGAAAAAATGAATAATTTCAGTTGGCAATGGTACAAGCTTCCTATGATTTTCCCAAGGCATGAATATGGGACATGAAGCCTCCCAAGTCTTACCAGACATATTGATAATGAATCATTTTTGGTCATTCAATAGCAATTTTAATAGAACTGTGTTTTTGTCACTGGTACAGACTGTAACTTATCCAAGCCTTTTCAATTCATTCCTTGTCAATATTTTCTCATAGATCCTCCACAAAGGATCCATCCTATGTACAGTATTTTGTGGAAATGGTACCAGCGCAAACAACTATACTGTCCATCTGTTGTCCCTCACTCTTATCACATGACAGATTGACCCCGTTTACATTTCTTCAATGATATCCTTTATGCCAAAATTTGAATATGTTATCCTTGGAGATTCATTGTAACCTTTCATTCACCCTATAGATCTCTAATGACCTTTGGACATAATTTTTATTAGGAATTTTAAATTTTCTAAATTGTTCTAAATTGTTCTAAAAATGTTCTAAAATTTGAAACTAGGTAGAGAATATTTGTGATGAAAAATAGATTTGAATAGAAGAGAATAGGGTGGGACTGTTAGACAAAATAAGAGTCTTTGCCTATCTGGACATTTGATATTTTTTTCACTGCCAAAAGAAAAACTACTAATAAATTCTTGATTTGGTCAATGAGCATTTCATTCTTTAAAAAATGGAGCAAGGGGGATAATATTATGCCCATGATTCTTAAAAAAAAAAGAGAAACTCATTATTGAAACAAAAATGATGGCTGGAGAAGAGGATAAGGAGCAAAAGCTTCTTGGAGTTAATGATAGAGAAAAGGAAAGCCATGTATAACATGTTATAGAATTTAGATAAGAAATCCATGCTCAAAAGATTCAGATATTATATAGGATCTCTTAGAATTTCTTCAGGTAAATTTAAGGAAAGAAGAATAAGTAACTTCCGGATTCTGAAAATGATTGTGATAAAGAAGAAAATGTAGAGTTTTGTGAAAGATGGTTGTAAATATACAAGGAACTCACAAGCTAAATTAGATTTCTAAAAAGCATGTGTGAAAGAAACTAATAAATAACTGGAGATGAAAATGCAATAGCCCGATAATAAAGACAGGTACTCTAAAACTTAAAATGAACTGAGGCTGACAATGATTCCTAAAAATGACCAAAAGGACCCTCAGCTATGTTGAAAGCATTGGTATACTAATGAAAGGTGATAGGACTGTTATTTAAGTGTAACAATTATACAGTAGGAACTGTATCAAGTTCTCTGCCATAAGGAACTTATCTTTAGATTTAGAAGACCACAACAAAAGGTTTACTTGGATTTGAAACCCAAGATAAGAAAATGACATCTATATGACCTTTATGAGGTCAAGTGATAGCTTAAGATACTGAAATGTCAGATTAGATCTGACATTAATCTTTCAAAATTCATGAAAAAAGAAAGACTCAGAAGTGCTAGAGAAGTACAAATACTCTAACTCAGAAAAGAAGAGGGGGGAAAATATAGAAACTATTGAAATATTGACTCATAGACCTAAAGTTACTAAAACACATTAGGATAAAATATTTTTAAAAATTAGTCTGTAAGCCTAAATGTAGTGAAGTAATACTCACTTAAAAACCTGTTGTGTTATTAAGATTAATTCTTACCAGACTAAACTCAACTTTCTACATTGTAAATATTACAAGCCTAGTAGATCATTGGAGTTCTGTAGACATATGATATGAAATAATTTGACATGACTATGTCATCTTTTTGGACAGATAGAATAGTATGGAAATATAATATTCTAGCTCAGTGGTAACTTCGCAGGAATTTTCTTGTTGACTGCTGCTTGAAATATTTTTCTTTGAACTTAAATTTTGTTATATTTTTGTTAGTTATGGCATAAGTGGTATGCTTATCATGTTGACACAAATATGACACAACTGTGAATGAATAGTTAATTGTCTTCAGTTAGTTTCAATGAAGTTGCTAATTTAGACCTAAGGATTCCAAAATTCTGAAGGCAAAATATGATAGGGACAAATGTAAATTCTTATGCTAGGGTTCAAAAAATTAAATTCAGAAGTAGAATATGTCAGACATTTATATCAATTCAATAAACATTGATTAAATGGCAATTATCTGTAATCACAATGACTGATCATGGAAATATAGAAATAAAAATGAAAAATTGTCCTTTCTTCATGGAGCTTACTTTCTACTGGGGAGTCAGGAATGTAAAAAGATTTGAATAGTGCTTAGCAAATGACTTAGTATACATTTGAGGCTTAATAAATACTAGATTACTAGTGATTGGGTTAGTAATAACAACCAGAGGTTCATGAAAGATCTTGCAACATGACAAGATAGTTCTTGTGAAAAGATCTGGGGTTTTACTATATTCAAAGCTCAAAATAAGCCAACAATGAGATAACTTTATAGGAGGTTTCTAGCTGACCACTAATAAATGTATGGATAATTTAATGTTGAACTTCATTAAGAATATTAGTGATTTGAGAAGAGACAGCTATTAACTCTGGGAGCTATTCCCATCATGGCATTAGAAATAATTGGATGTCAATTATTTTTTGATTTAACCACATCAAATACTGTTCTTCATTTAAAAAAAACTTAATAAAATATACAAATCTAATATTAAGCACAATTAATATATAGTTGTAGCTAAGAATTATTTCATTTATTGTCTTACAGCTTGTTCATTAAATATGATTATAGCCATAGTTTAAAATATCAATTAGTATTCAATTAGTATTCAAAAATCAAGTATTAAGTATATTTCACCAAACTTTGGAAACTTAACTACTGTTATGTTTCTCAATTTTCAAATATGAGTACTACAAAAGAGAGTAAGAGGTTAAGAGAGGGAAGAACAAGAAATGCTTTCTTCAACTTTCTATTTTTGATTGAAAAACATAGCAAACTCAAGAATATTCCTGAGATCAATATGTGATACAATTAGTCTCTCTTCCAAATGGAAACATATCTTTTTTGCTAAAATTTAGATTGAAAAATAATCTAGTTTAAGTTAAAAAAAAAAAAAAGACTATTTAGGTCAATAGCTGAAGCAGTTTGCTCATACAATTTTTTTTTAATCAGGGCAGCTAGGTGGCATAATGGATAAAGCACTGGCCCTGGAGTCAGGAGTACCTGGGTTCAAATCCAGTCTCAGACCAGATTTGGGCAAGCCACTTAACCCCGTTTGCCTTGCAAAACAACCCTAAAATTTTTTTTTTAATTTCTGTAACTTCAGCATTGGTGATGCTCATAAGTTATCATTGGGAAGGTCATCAGGTTATAAGTATTTTCTAAATAAAAGATTCACAGATTGTTAATGGGAAATTAGGGATAATTCAGCTTGATTCCTTCATCTTACAGAGGAAAAGACTGAGGCACTGAGTAGTAAATGACTTGCCCAATGTCATACAACTGAAGAGCAGAAGCTTCAAATCCAGGCGTTTTGATATCATTCTAGAGCTATGTCAACTGAATCAAGTTCTTGTAAGTCCTCTAATATTTTAATTCTTCAATGGAGCTATAACTTCATCAATAAGTACACTCTCTCCAACAATATGGATTGAAATTTATTCTTGCCTACAAATCCCAAATGCCTTTTAATCTATCTATGCCTATCAATTTTATCAAATTTATCCATGCCTTCATATTAATTTGCTATGGGAAGAAGGGGATGCAAGCGTGTGGAGAGGGTCATTCACCCAAGGTGCAATCATTCTTCCCTTCATTCTCATAACACTGTGTGAACACCAATAGATCACATGAGTTGCCTATAGGTTAGACCTTTTCCCCAGTGATTTCTTTAATGATATTCCTTAAATTACTTCTTCATAGGTCTTCATTTGTAATTTGTCACAATATATTTGCTTCTATCGTGTGCATCTCTGTTGACATTTGAATAACCCTGAATTTAGTTATGTGGATATTATAGTATTTTGTGATTCTCAGTTATATATCAGTGTGTGAAGAATTTTGATATGGAAAAGATGGATCTTGGTTTCAAGTAAATGCTTGGAATCAATAAAAGAGGGCAAAATTTCCCCAAGATGATGTAGCCTTGCTGTAGATCATGATACTAATGGAACTTGTTTAGCTCAGAAGTGACTGACTTTACATACTCCCATGACACAAGCTCAGATAGTTGCAAGAAAGGAAGTTATGGTGCAGTCCTGAAAAAGTTGGAATTAAATTTGCCCTCCCCAAGGGGATATACCTGGGAAGCAGGCAGGGTACCTTTAGGAAGAAGAATGTAAAGAAAATTTTACAGCTTTGATGGAGAGCACCAGATATCTCAGATAATCTTGCTATGTGAATTTAACCTTCTTATCAGTGACTTATGTAGTTTTATTTTCCTGACTTCTTAAACAACCTAAAAATACTACTTTCTCTGGGGTTGAAGGGAAGGGAATTTGAATATTTTTTATTAAGTGAATCACTTGTATGAACTCTAGGGCTCTGAGTGATCCATTCCATCAAATATGAAACATTATTTAGGACAAATGTGAAACAGTGTCTAGGACAAGTCAGCTGTCCTCTTTATTTTTTTTTCAGTTACATGCACAAGCTATTATCGATTTTCAATGTATATACAAAATATTCATACTATATCTTTCCTAATGGAAAAACTCTATGCATTAAACATTCAAGTCCATACCTAGTTTGGAAAGTAGTCATTATTCATCCACTTCATTTTTACTTTGTTGTTAGTCATACCAAACTAGTTTGAGTGATTATAGATCTCATTTAAGAATCCTTGTAATATTTCAAAGTTTGCTGTAATCAGTTCAATGTCATTTGCAAAGAAGAGAATCTGGAAGACCTCATCATCTAAAGAGAATTTCTCCTCCATTTGTACTCTGGACAAATAAATGTGTCTTCCACAGTGTGGCAAGTTCCTTTGGTAGCATGTAATTCATTATTTTGTGACTTTTTTTGTAGTTTTCCAATAGTCATTAGATCATTTATCAAGCAAAATTTTCTTTGTTTTTAATCTTTCAATTTTATTTAATTTTAAAATATTTTTGTTAGAGGCATAAATTGAAGGAGATCTGGAAAGCAGCATTTTGCTTTTACAAAATAAATTTAAAAAATTTTTTGAGAATATTATAGTCTTATTTTTCCCAAACCTTTCAGTCAATTGTCTCTAGTAGAGAATACTACTTATGAAAGCCTACATGTTCCTTTCTTTTTTTTTCCTCAAGAGTCCTTCTTATTTTTGGATACTTTTAAAAAATTTCAAACAAACACAAAATAAGGTAATAAAACATTGTCTTGCTCACAGCTAAACATGCCAGAGGATTCATTTAAAAAAGCAATAAATTTTTATTGCACAAAAGCCTGTATAAATAGTAATACATATTCATTGTATTCCAAATAACCCACCTTTTCCTTGCTTCTTTTCAATTTTCTTCTGTTTTCTGCTCAGCACTGTTCATTTCATTTTTTTCACCCTACTATTAAGCATTGACAAACACATACAAATACATAAACATATATGCACATATACATGATTATGCAGATATAAATAAAATCACATACATGTCTAAATATGTATGTATATATGCATAGCACAAATAGATTCATAGATATATATGTGCAGTTTCATAGATAGCTATATTTTTGATTTGTGTGTATCGTTCATTTATTATAACATTTCCTAAAAGCAATAAACTCTCCTTACTCCTCTATTTCATTTCTTCTTTTTTCTTTTTTGATTTATTTTCATCCATATGTACATGTAAATTTTTAAGTTACAAAAATTACCTTCCACCTTCCCTTCCTACCCCCCCTTCCCTCAGGGTAGAACAGTCAGGTTAGCATTGAATATATATTTTTTTTTTGATAAACATGTTTATAGATTAGTTATTTTCGATATGAGAATACATGTTGCTTTCTTATAACTTCATCAAAAATACCTTTGATGTCTATGTAAATTATTCTTAAAATGTATAGTCAGCATAAGGGTTGATTTTGTCAGGATATTTTTTGCTTTTCCCAAAGCACATATCAGCTGTAGTTTTTAGACTTAAAAGCACTGAGAGGTTAAGTTACAAACCCATGGTCATACACCAGTAGGTGCCAGAGGTAAAGTTTGAATCATTCTTTTTTAAAAAAATCATTTATTTAAGGCAATGGGATTAAGTGACTTGCCTAAGATCACACAGCTAGGCAATTATTAAGTGTCTGGGGCCATATTTGAACTCAGGTCCTCCTGACTCCAGGGCCAGGGCTCTATTCACTATGCTACATAGCTACTCCCAGATTGAATCATTCTAATGAATAAATTAGAGGAAAAGAAGGAGAAGAAGGAAGAAGAGAAGGGAAAGGAGGAAGAGGAGAAACAAAGAAAGAGGAGGAAGAACAGGAAGTACAATTCTGACAATGACTCTTTACATGAAAGCTTCAATGGCTACTTATAGCCACTAGGACATAAACTTCAAATTTCTCTAACTGGCATTTAAATCCCTTTATAACCTAGTTCCAACCTCATTTCCAGACTGTTTGTACATTACTCTCTCAAGTTGTTTCTAAATAAACTGGCCAGTGTGTAATTCCTCTTCTATAGCATTTCATTTCTCATCCCTGTATCTTTGCAGTTTGTTCCCAATACTTTGAGGGTTCACCTTCCTCAATTTTACCTTATATAATTTCTACCTTCCTTCAAATCATAGCTCAGATGACACCTTCTAGAAAAACCCATTCCTCTTTTCTTTCCCCAATACTCAAGTGTGCTCACTCTAAAATTCCTTTGTATTTTACTCTACTTATAAATTTGCTAAAGGAATGTGTCAAACTATGTTTAGCAATCTACACTCCATAAATGCATAGCACATCTTTAAGTTTAATGTGTATTAATATTTTCTCTGCTTCTTTCAGAAGTATAGATAAGCAGCAAAATAATAAATCAAGCCCTGATTTGTAGCATTTTCTAATTTCTGAGATGTAAACAAGGAAGAGTTGGTTCCAGCACACCTCTGTATATATTAGTTTCTGGTACGATTTCATTTTGTTTTTTGCTTTTGAATCACCAGCATCAATCTTGTCATATAATAAGAGCTCAATACTTTCTTATTAGATTCCAGAATTCTAGGTTAACTCCATTTACTGCCACAAATGACTTTTTTATTTTTTTAGTATTAAGATATAAAATTTGATTTTAATTCTTTGGTATCTATCCCTCTATCAGATGCCTTTTACAATAAATCATTCAGGACACTGCAAATTATGTTTCTCCCCCTATTGATCATTTTTATCTACACTCAAACTACCTCAGTAACTTGAGATATTTGTGTCTGTTTGTTTTTTTTTGTCCTTTCCACTTCCTCTGGTGGAACATTAAGAAATGTGATCTGAATTCAAATAAGTCCTTTCTGTTGAAAAGTCATAAAAATCTTAACATACTTTTTTCATTTTTTTGTCTACATATTGTCTTTTCAGCTTCATTTTTAAAGGCTGCCCTGGGGAGAAGTTTGCTCCATTGAACCTCTCACCAAATTCTTAAATTTATTTTCCTTTTACTGTTTCTCACTATTTTATGAGGCAATTCTCATAATTTATCACCGTCTATTTCCACAGGATTTTGTAGATATTTGTTAATGTTGTCAGTCATATCAGCTGTCTCTTACTTTGGGGGGATTTTCTTGAAAAAGATACGGAGTGCTTTGCCATTTCCTCCTCCAATTCAATTTGTAGATGAAGAACTGAGGAGGGTTAAATGACTTACCCAAATGGCCAGTGTCTGAGTACAAATTTGAACACAGAAAGATAAGTCCTACTAACTCCAACTTTAGAACTCTATCCAGTGCACTACCTAGCTGCCCTGTTCTATTTAAAGAACCCTAGATATTGAACCAGAAAATTAATTGAAACAAATTCAGCTATAAAACAAAACCACATAGATCAGAAGTTTTTCTGTATCTCACAAACAAAATTCAAGAGGAAAAAGATAAGAGAAATTCTACTCAAAATGACTATGGAATATGTAAAACATTTGAATGTCCATTGACCAAAGTTCAAAATATATCCATATGATGCCAGAAAAATTTTTTTCTAGGAAAAAAAAGCCATATATTGTCAACCAGACTAGAACTAGTCTTTAACGTGGTTGGAGCTGAACAAAGAAAGTCAGAGAAAAAGAGAATCAGGGGTCAAACAAAAGTTTAATTTCAAAATGAAGAAAATGATGTTTGCAAGAAGCTTTTTCCCCCAACCCCTCCTCTCCTGAGAAGGAAGGCTAGGTCTGGGGCCACTTATATACATGAAAAAGGTTGAATAATCATTCTTAGATCTTGAGATAGTTCTCATGGCAAGCATTTCTTGGGACAGTGTGGGCATTCTTGCATCTTTAGGGATCAATTTCTTGAGTCTTATGGGTTCCCAAGCCAGAAGTAGTTCGATGAGACGAAGAATGTAGTCCCTGATTCAGTTCACTTGGAAATTTCAAGAAACAAGGATTGTGAGCATGTCAAGGGATGTGATAGATGGCTTTAGGCTGCAGCACATTGGCTCTCAGATCCCAGGAAAATAGTATGGCATAAATCTCTCAATGAAAACCTACTGCTGATCTAAGTAATACTCTTTGCCAGATGGTGAGATCATACAGAATTCAAAGGATTGTTATTATTTGGAGCTCAAGGCACAGCCTGCTTGCTGGACCTTAGCTCTGGGAAACAGGAAGTCTGCAAAGATTTTGACATTTCCCTCTTGGGGCCAATGGGAAAGAGGTCTACAGAACTCCTATCCTTATGGTTAGTAAAGAAGGGGCAGATATAAGCTAAGATGTCAAAAGAAGCCAGTTGGGCCAGGACTAGATACTGCCCAGCTGGTTAGTTTTCTGAGAGGGTCTATCAGGGAAATATGTCCCAGAGGTCATTACTAGCTATTGCTTGCCTGCAAGTAGAAAAGAAAAGGGAGCTAAAAAAGTAGAGGGAGATCTCTTGAATCATATTTTTTTTATTCTCAGAATAACTCTAAAGGGGGCTCTGCTTCCATAATTCCAAATGTGGATGTTATATGACCATTTAATTTTAATTTTCCAATTTTGAAACCTCAGAGAATTTCAATTTATATGTCATTTGCTGTTTCTATGCTAAACTAAATCCTGTACCTGATAAAATTTTTGACAGAATTCACTTGTAAATCTGTCTGATCCTTGTGCTCTTTCTTAAGAAGTTCATTTGTGGTCTTCTGTCTTTTAAAATTTTCAGACAGATGCTTTAAACATGGAAAAATAATTTCACTTTTTTACATTTTAAATAAATGCATGTTGTTGTATGTCTGAAGACCCAATTAATGCTTGATTAAGCCTTAATTAATAAAACCTTAGTATTTATTCCCAAAACATACTCAAAGTCTGAATTTGAAAAATTTGAAGTCTTAGAGAGAAGTCTAATCATGTTGCTTTTCTCAAAATTTTTCATCTTATTTAATTCAAAAATTTTTACATTACATCCTTGTCTTATTACCTCGACTAATCATTTTCCTCTTGGAGGATATCACTATATTATGATTTGACCACAAAAATAGGTTAAAATTCTAAGACATTCACACTTGAATCCTATCCCAGGTAACTCCAAGATGATCCTGTATCAATCTATTATTCAATAAATTTAGTATTTTACTTAGAAATCTTCTTGATTATAGAAATTTGATGTAAAAAGAGGGCATAGTTATAACAATGCCATATAGCATAACAGTGGGAAAAAAAACTCTCTTAGCTTTGTTTGACTCCAGGGATGTCATATCTGACAGCCAATCACAGAGTATAAAAAGCAAGACTTGGGATTAACTAGCTGGGGAATTTTCCTTTGCTGCAAGGTAATAACACAATGAGGAAATAGAGTCAGAAGAGTCCTACTTAGGCCAAGTCTGGGGTCATCCCCAAAACTTTTCCAGGTACAGATATTCACATTTAAGCACTTCCTAGGCTGTAGCACATGCCATTTTTCTTCCATTTGGCTTTATGACAAATTAGTAATCAAAGTAATCACAGTTCAAAACAAATTACAGTTTTAGGAATTTATTTTGAACTCACAGCAACAACCTTGGGAAGTAGATGCCTTTATTGTTTTTCTCTTTACAAATCAGAAAATTGGGGCAAACAGAGATAAAATAATTTACCTAAGATCACACAGCTAATACATTTCTACAAGCAGAGCAGAGAAGGGTAGGCTCACTAAGGGTAAAGGATGACTGGCCACTAGATCTTCCAGGGACACTTGAACCCTCATAATTGGGATTGGAGGAAAAGTCCCTCAATACTTCCTATTGTACTTTATCTTTTCTTCTTTTTAACATATACCCTAGGCTATATTATGTATTCTTTATTCCAGTGACCAGATATCTCATAGTAAAAACAAACTCCTAGTTTGCATATCATTGAGTAAAGGTTCCATACTTTCCTTTCCCAATAGTGCTGAAGAAATGTGGATACTATTTTGATCTTCTTCCACTAGCTGTAGTCTTAAAGGGAAATCCAATGTCAGAATGTTATATCAGTAAGAAATCATCAGCTTAATTTGTCTACAGATGGTGGCTGAAGATTATTAACAAAACAGAATAAAAACTTAAAAGTCAAGGAAGCCTTATAAGAGATTTCTTTCTTTAAAGTATAAACTATTTATCTATTTTTCTTTATTCTCTTCATTCTGGGATTTCTGCCAAACTGCTTGTCTTCATTAACCTAGAATAATTAATCTTATCGATTACTTTTTAAAACTTTTAATTAACTTTTATAAGGTTAAACCTTTATATTTTCTTTAAAATGTCTTAAAACGGGGTGGCTAGGTGGCATAGTGGATAAAGCATCGGCCCTGGAGTCAGGAGTACCTGGGTTCAAATCCGGTCTCAAACACTTAATAATTACCTAGCTGTATGGCCTTGGGCAAGCCACTTAACCCCGTCTGCCTTGCAAAAACCTAAAAAAAAAAAGTCTTAAAACATTAAGATGTGTCAGAAGGGAGTGAAATCTTAGAATTTCTCGAAAGTCTCAGGAAGTCTCTCCTGCAGTCTTAAAATGATAAATTACCAAACTCCTTAATGAGCATTCTCAAAACCTACAGAATCTGCTAAGATGTTTTTAGTGGTTCTACAAACTTTGATTATCTGACTTTATTCTTATAATTCCAACTTGGTTATTGCTGAAACAACAGAAAAAATCTTGGAGATTTTTTCTTATAAACAAGTTCCTGCAAAAAAAGCCAAAAATGGAGTCAGTCCTGCTTACTAGGACAACTGCTTCAGTTAGGAAAGTTCATTAATCTTTCTCAATGTAAACTCTGGCTATAATCCTTAGTAGCTTTTTTTCTGGCTGGTTGCATTTTAAATCTTTCAAGAATCCAATTCACAAAAGAAACAGCATGGAAATTCTGCATCTTTCAAAGACATTGACACAGACAATGTAACAAGACAAATACAAACAGCAAAGCAATGCCCATCTAACAGATCTGCAGATTCTGTTGACTTGGGGCACATAGAGCTTGATATATGAGGGAGAAAAAAAAAAAAAAAAACAAGACATGCAAAGGAGTTGAATTCCAGATGTGTGCCATTCACAAAGCTAATTGTACATTCTCAGTCTGTGAAACAGCCAAAATCAGACAAGAGGCAGGTAAGAGCTTCCTGACCAGAGGGGAGACCAGGGACAGGCACTGAGGCATGCAGAAAAACAAAACAAAACTCACAAAGACACACAGAAGTAAATTTACAGAGATGTGCAGAGAACGAAAATGTGCAAATGATATCCTTACCAGAACCAGGTCAAAGTAGGGGTCTCAAGTTTTCCTCACAAAGAAAGAAAAACTCATCAAGAATGAACCCCAGAGAATTTGAGCAGGAAAGAGCAGTGGACCAGGAGCATTTGGACTCTGGAGAATTCTCTTGTACAGCCCACTCCATCCTGACCAGTTCTGAAAAGTCTTCTTGGTGCTGTTCCATGCCAGTCCCACTTCTGACACCAATTAATGTCAACCAGACTGGAGCCAGCCTCTAATCAAGAATGTCTAGAGCAGAACAGAGCAGACTGGAGATAAGAGAGTCAAGGATCAAACAAAAGTTTAATTTCAGAATGAAGAAATTATGTTTGCAAATGGAAGGCTGTGTCCCTCCTCCTGAGAAGGAGGATTTAATGATGCTGGAACTGGGGGTCACTTATATTCATTAAAGGTCCTAGACCACAATTATGTCAGAGTTGACAGTGCAGGCATTCTTGGGTTCTGTGGGAACAGTCTCTCAAATATTAAGGGTCTTGGAACCAGTGTTAGTGTGGTGGAACCAGGAGTATAGTACCTGGTTCAAATCACTTGGCAGTTCCAAAAAACAGGGATTGTGAGCATGCTCAGAGATGGCTTTAGGCTATAGCACAAGGGTTCTCAGGTTCCTGGAAAACAGTGGGACATAAATTCCTCAGTGAACTCTTAGTGCTTGTCTAAGCAATATACTTTGCCAGAGGATTAGATCATCCAGAATGCAAAGGATTATTGTTATGCCAAGTTCAGGGCACAGCCTACTTTCTGAGTTTTAGTTTTGGGAAATAGGATGACAATATTAAAAATTAGAGAAATATTAATAACTCAAAGTTTAACTGTGGCAATGTTACAAAAGTGGTAATACAACCTAAATCAACTTATTTATTCACTCATATGAAATCAACCAGCAAGAAATTACTTTATGTAACAGGTAAAAACAATAAGAGCACTTCTTTGAGGAAATGAAAAGAAAGTGAAAATCTCAAGGAAAGCAATGGAAATCAAAATTGGGAAGAAAAAGTATTTAACAGTATTCTTTCTAAAACAAAAACTACAAATCAGGAAAGTCAAACTAATTTAATAATGGTTTAAAAATAGAGAGGTTAATCAGTGAAAAAATTAGATATATAATACATGAAGAAAATCAAATAACATTGTGTGAAATTAAAATTGATTTTTATTTCTATCTGCTAATCATGCCAAAAAAAGATTTTAAATTTTCCTGTCTTGTATGAGTTTAAATCACTCACACAAGGAAGGAAAATTCAGGTAACCTCTGGTCACTTGAATCACAATTTTATTTTTGTGATTCAGGTTAGTACAGGCCTTTTAGGTCAGGATTCTATTCTTGTGACTTGTTACCCTCCCAAAACCCCCCACCCCCCTAGTAATTTCATTCACAGTTTCCATTCCAGAGAAATTTACCTAAGGGCAAATCTTATCACTCTAAACTATTGTAAAAAGTCCCATTGACTAAAAAATAATCTAATCACTGGAGGACTACTCCCATTACTTGATAATTGAACTTAGATGACACTTCTTCATTGAAATAGCTAGTCAATGAGAATACTTGCCTATGTTGGTTGAGCTTTTGCGCTGTCATCTTGTCAATCACTATAAAAGAGCCTACAATGGTAGGCTAACTCTGGATCTTTGACTACTGAGAATTCAATTACCTCTCTTAATGGCAAATGTTAGCCTTGATAATAAAAGAATCTTTCTCAGAATCTTATAGTCTCAATTTACCTTAATTTATATTGTTCCAATTAAATTTAATAAATTCCCCAACCCTAACTACAGGGATAAGAATTCACCATTCCCTACTGGAAAAACATGATTGCACTCTGATATAAATGGGGTATAGACTGACATGTTACAATATATAGAAAAATAAATTCCAAATGGATGCAATGTATAAAAAGGTTACATCATAACAAAATTTTTAGCAACTATATTTTTAAAGTGAATGAAAAACATAACAAATAAATAATTTTGATTATAATAGAAAAATTTTGCATAAACAAAATCAGTACACATAAGATTAGAAAGGAATACTTGAGAAAAAAAATTTTAGTTTTGTTGATACAAGTTTTATATCCAAGATTCTTAAGAAATTGATTCAAACATATAAGAATAAAATTTCTCAATAGAGACATGACCAAAAGATTCACAACTTTTTGCCTATTCACATAGGCAAATCTCCAAAGAAATTAAATTAAAACTATAGATAATCATATTAAAAAATTACTGCTACTGAAATGCTAGTTTAAAAAAAATTGAGGTTCTATTTCACACCCATCTGACTGGCAAAGGTAGTATTTTTTTAAAAAAAGTAAAATGACAATTGTTAGAGGGATCATGGAAAGGGAGACATACTAATGCAATATCAGTGGAGACGTAAATTAGTCTAGTCATTCTGGAACTATAGTCCAACAGTCATTAAATTTTATGTACTCTTTGGTTCTGAAATACTGCTATTAGGCTTGAGCCATAAAGAAATCAAAGAAGTGCCATACCAATCAAACTTCCAAAAAATTACTTTAGTGAGCTAGAAAAATAGTAACTAAATTCATATTGACAAAAGATCAAGAATATCAAGGGAATGGGGTGGCTAGGTGGCGTAGTGGATAAAGCACCCGCCCTGGAGTCAGGAGTGCCTGGGTTCAAATCCACTCTCAGACACTTAATAATTACCTAGCTGTGTGGCCTTGGGCAAGCCACTTAACCCTGTTTGCCTTACCAAAAGACCCCCTAAAAAACACAAAAAACTAAAGAATATCAAGGGAATTAATGAAAAAAATGCAAATGAAGACCACCTAGCCATAGCATATCTGAAATTATATTATAAAGTCTCAGTAATCAACACTGTTTGGTACTGGCTAGGAAATTGAGTGGTGAATCAGTGGAATAGATTAGGTGCAAAAGAAACAGTATTAAATAACTATAGTAATCTACTGTTTGATAAACCCAAAGATTCCAGTTTCTGGAATAAGAACTCATTTTTCAATAAAAACTGCTGGGAAACTAGAAGATAGTATAGCAGAAACTAGGCAAAGACAAACATCTCATACTCTAGACCAGGATAAGGTAAAAATGGGTACAGGATTTAGAAAGAAAAGGTAATAATGTAAACCAGTTAGGGATAGTTTACCTGTCAGATCTATGGAAAGGAGAGCATTTATGAATAAAGAAAAGATAAATATAAATTAAAATAAATTAAATAAAAAAGAAAGAGAACATGATAAAAACAAACTGGATAATTTCAATTACATTAAATTAAAAAGTTTCTGCACAAACAAAACTACTGTAACCAAGATTAAAAGAATTGTAATAGATTGGGAAACAATTTTTACAACTAGTGTTTCTGACAAAGAACTCACTTCTAAAATATATAGAGAACTGAGTCAAATTTATTTTTAAAAAAAGTCATTCCTCAAATGATAAATAGTCAAAGAATAAGGAAAGGTAATTCTCAGGTGAAGAAATCAAAACTCTCTATAGACATATGAAAAATTGCTCTAAATCATTATTGATTAGAGAAATGCAAATTAAAATATCTCTGAGGTAGTACCACATACCTAACAGATTGACCAATATGATAAGAAAGGACAATGATCAATATTAGAAGGGATATGAGAAAACTGGGACACTAATGGATGGTTGGTAGAGTTAAGAACTGATCCAACCTTTCTGGAGAACAATCTGGAATTATACCTAAAGGGCAATAAAACTAGGCATAACCTTTGATCCAACAATACCACTACTAAACAAATTGTGGTATAATGTATGTGATAGAACACTATTGTTCTAAAAGAACTCATGCAGTATGGGATTTCAGAAAAGCCTGGAAAGATTTGCATAAATTGGTGTGGAGTGAGGTGAGAGGAACCAGAAGAAAAAAGTAGGTATTTATCAACTGGGGAATTACAAAACAAATTCTGACAGATGGATTTAACAGAATAGTTTGTGCCTTAAGAAGTAATGAAAGGTAGACAGAGAAATCTGCAAATACTTCTATGAATTAATGCAGTATGAAGGAAGCAGAATCAGGGGAACTATTTTACAATAACCATAATATCACAAAGTAAAAAATTGAAATATTTAAGAACTCTCATCAATGAAGTGAGCAATAATGAAATATGCTACTTGCTTCTTGACAAAGGCACTCATTGTGAATATTTAGACATACATTTTATGCTTGACAAATATGTGCATTTATTCTATATGAATGTGTTTATTTCTTATGTTTTTTATTTAGTTTTGTTTTCTTTTTCATGAGGGGATTAAAGATAAAGAAGAAGGAATAAAGAACCTACTAATACTAAATAAAAGGAAAAGCAAAGTCATTTTGAAAAATGAACAGAGAATAAAAAGCAAGTTAAACAGTAGACTGGGCTAAGTAGGAAAAATTCAAAACTAATATGTGATTTACTATATAATCTGGAAAAAGAAATTCAAATTACATATGATGAGAATTCAGGGTTTCATAAATAATATTTTTCTATTTTTTACCTATGGCATACTCATGTTTGCTAAGTGATGAACAATTTGAACAGATAAGTAAATTAATTGATAAGAGGAAGAATTTAAGTATACTTCCATACTAAATAAGGAAATAATGTATTATTTTTCTGTAAGTTTATATAAATAGTTTGTCTTTGCCCTTATAGAAAAAGTATAAAAAGAAGCAGAATTCTATAGTGGAGAAACATTTGACAGGTGTCAAAATATTTTATACCAGGTTTTTGTTCTTTTATTACCCAATTGTATTACTCTGGATGACTCATGTCAGTTTTATCAATAAATTTCTGGGCCTTTACTAAATAGTCTGTAAAATTTCTTCCAGTTTCATTATTCAGTGAATCCAAATTAATATTATAAATTATCCATCATTGATTGTTCTTCTTGCTTAAAAATTAAAATGTATCTGTGTATTTTTTTTTTGCACAGTTGTCTAATACCCCCAGTACTGAACTAATTTTTTTTAAGTTCCAAAGATTCCCTGCATTCAAACTTCATATGAAGTTTTGGTTTGGAAGAAAAGTGCTGAGTTCAATCTGAGAAGTGAGAATGGATTAAATGAATCATATCTTGGAAGTTACAAGGCAATAATAAACTGATTCTCCCCGTGATACACTTAGGCACAGAAAGAAGCAAAACAAATGCTATCTACAAAGTATAGAAAAACATCTTGGTCAAAGCTATAATTCTGATTTCTAACTTGCAGCAGATGGGGGAAAATATTTTTGGGTGGAAAAACACAAAGAATTATATGTGTGTGCTTGTGTTTATGAGTTGAATCTGACCTATATTCCCCCCTAAGCTCTTAATAAATCAAGAAAATCAAATCTAAAGCTTGCTAAAGGTTATGTATTGTAATTACCCAATACTTTATAAAGAGCTTTCACAATGGGATTGGTCATACCTTTCAATCATTTACAGATACTAACCAGTTATCAAACAGGAGAACCCAAAATTGAAGAAGAATAAAGAATAGAGACTTGGTCAAATTCACTTGATAATATATTTTTTAATTTATTTCCAAAAGAAACAAAAATTATGTAGATATTGTCTAACTAAACTGGAATCACATGAGAAGCCAAATGGCTTTCACTATACTAGACTAAGTTCGTGCATGTTCATGTGTATCGGCAAGTATGTGTATTTATTATGAGCAATTCCCTTCTTACCAGCAGGAAAACACTTTTATTAAGGTTTTTTGCAAGGCAATGGTGTTAAGTGGCTTGCCCAAGGTAACATAGCTAGGTAATTATTATGTGTCTGAGGCCAGATTTGAACTCAGGTACTCCTGACTCCAGGGTTGGTGCTCTTATTGCTGTTTGAAATGCTGCTACAAAATGGGTGCAGCTATGTGGCACAGTGAATAGAGCACTATCCTTAGCATCAGGAGGAGCTGAGTTCAAATTCCACTTCAGACACCTGACATTCACTGTCAGTATGATTTGGGACAAGTCATTTAACCCTGATTGCCTCTCATCCAGAGCCATCTCCAGTCTTCCTGATTCATATCTAGCAACTGAACCCAAATGGCTTTGGAGGAAAAAGTGAGGCTTGTGACAGCACAACACCCCTTCACTCAAATCCAATTCATAAGAATGTCTTGGTATCACCTTCCTGATGCCATGATCTCCTTCAAAAAATAAGGACAACATCATCATCATCAAATAAGGTGAATGCAGGGAAACAAGAGAAGAATTATATGAACTGCTGCAAATGAAATAAGCAGAACTAGAAAAACATTATATCCAAAGACTAAAACAATGAAAATGGAAAACTGACAATAATAACAATTGAAACTGAATGTGGAATAAGTACAGCAAATATAAAGGTGGAAGTAGAAGTATGATAGTAAACCCTTGTCAAAACTACCCTAACAAAAACCTAGAACACCAAGTTGAATCATAATCAAGAATTCCAGGCAAATGGAGACAACAGAGTTCAAGCAGAGTACAGATGAACTCTACCATCATTCTCTTCTAAAGAATGTTTAAAATTGTGCCTTAAATTAAATTCTGAGTCAACAAAAGCTTGGGGTGAGAGATTTTTTCCAAGCCAAGACAAAATAGAATTTTGGAAGGAAAGGACTAGGCTAGAGTTGTAACACCCTTCATGGGTATTAGAGGTGGGGTGACAGCAGCAGTAACTCTGATTTGGTAAATGGTGAAGGAAAGATTACAAAGGTGCCCTGTATTAATAGTGGTCACAGAATAGGACACATTTAAACAATTCCACTGCCCCTATTTACAACCAAGATCGAGTTTTAGGGCAAAAAGGATGACGTTATGTCATGAGAGAGAAAGGGGTCCTGAGGAGCAATTGCGATGTAAGAGATTAGAAGTCTTTCCTTGGTAAGGATCAGAATGCAGCCCGTAAGAGCAGGCCATAGAACAGCCCAGAGAGAGAGAGAGAGACAGAGACAGAGACAGAAACAGAAATTGAAAATGAGACAGAGAGAGACAAATACAGATAGAGAGACTGAAAGAGACACAGAGAGACAGAAACAAAGGGACAAAGAGAGGCAGAGACAGAGAGAGAAAGATAGACATAGAGAGTCAGAGAGATACAAATTAAGAGTCAGAGACAGAGAGAGAGCTAGAAACAGAGAAACAGAGGCACAGAGAAAGATAGAAACAGACTTGAAGAGACAGATAGAGACAGAGCAGAGGGAGAGAGAGACAGACAGACAGACAGACAGAAACAGAGAGACAGACTGACAGAGACAAAGGATAAAAAGAATATACAATAGAGGATACTTAGTAATCTCAACTGTAAATACGAATGTGATAAACTCACCCATAACATGGAAACAGAAAGCAAAATGGATTAGAAACAAGAATCCACCATTATATTGTTTATTAGACACACACTTGAAACAAAAAGACACATGCAGAGTAAAAATAAGGGGCTGTAGCAGAATCTATTATGCTTAAAGTGATGTAAAGAGGCAGAGATAGTAATCATGATCTCAAATCAAAAGCAAGAACAAACCTAATTAAGGACTAATCAGAGAAATAACACCTTGCTAAAAAGGTACCATAGCAAATGAATCATTTCAATACTAAACATAAATGCACCAAAAGATAGAGAATTCAAGTAATTATAGGACAAGTTAAATGACTTACAGGAGAAAATAGTAAAACTATACAAAAGTGGGGCACCTCAACTTTACCCTTTCAGATTAAGATAAATATGAGGATAAAACTTAAAAGGATGGATAGAATTTTTAAAGTTACATGTGATAGAACTTTGAATAAAATTGAATGGTTATAGAAAGGAATATATATCTATCTTTCCTCAACTGTACATAGCACCTTCACAAAAATGTCCCATATATTAGGGTGTAAAAACCTTACAAATAAATGAAAAAAAATTTTAAATTCATCCTTTTTCAGATCATAATGCAATAAATACTATATTCAATAAAGGACCATAAAACCGATTAAAATGAATTCTTAAATTTTAAAATCTAATAATAAAAAATGAATGAATTAAAAATGATAGAAATAATTTCATTTAAAAGAATGACAAAAATGAGATAAGAATTTAAAGTTCGAGCTGGAGTCAAAGTGTTTAGTAGGGAAATATGTATTCATAAGGTTATAAATTAGTAAAGGAGAAAAATAAATCAAAGAATTGAGCATGCAACTAAAAATAGTAGGAAAAGAACAAATTATAAATCCCCAATATATCATAAAAATACAAATCCTAAAAAACCCAAGGAGATATTAATAAAATTCAAAAATTATTAAACTCATAAATAAAACTAGGAGACAGAGCAAAAAGGATCAGGAATGATAATGCAACAATATGTTGTTTATTAGATGCATGCTTGAATATAAAAGACACATGAAGAGAAAAAGAAAGGATTGTAGCAAAATCTATCAGCCTTAAACTGATTCAAAAGAGGCAGAGATAGTAATCATGATCTCAAATCAAAAACAAGAACAAACCTAATTAAGGAGATAATCAGAGAAATAATACCTCACTAAAAAGGTACCATAAAAATGATATATCTATACTAAAAAAACATATGTGCCAAAAGATGAGTATCTTAATGAGAAAAAATATAAGAAAGTGGATAAAACTTTGGTTAATTATTTTTAGCAATGATATATCTTTAAGGAAGCAATATAATGATCAAAGACTTCTGATCAAGATGGAGGAGAGAAGCCAGGCACTGTTTTAAGTTCTCTTGGCTTTTCCTTAGAATCAATATGAATCAAGCCTCTTGACAGATTTTGGATCTACAGAACCCAGAAAAGAATCTTGGGGAGCATCTCCTGTCACAGGGGAACGTGGGTGAGCCCAGGGCAGAGAGCAGAAACCCAGCCCAGGGACAGCAGGTTGAGGCCAGGAGACTGACCTAGTTAAAAAGGTAGAAGCATTTGCCCTGTGTGTGTGGTGGGCAAAAGAACTCGCAGTGGCCCAAGACATCTTTCCAGTCAGCTCAACTGGTCTGGAAGACTCCAGTCACAACCATCCCCCACCCCCACCCTCCGGTGCCTCTGGAAAGGTCTGATTTTCACCAGAACAAACACAGAGACAGCCCAACTGATTGCACTTCACTTTCAGGGAAAAAGATGGATATTTAATGAAATAGGAGACGCGATCTTTCCTGATGAAAATGCTAGAGCTAAACAGAAAATTTGGTCTTGAAACAGGAAACTCAAGAAATAAATAACAAGGTAAGCAGGAGGAGGGGGAAAAAACTATTATCCAATAAAATTAAAGTTGTTATATCCACACCTAGGAGGAAGATTCTCTAACTCCTGAGAATTATAATGCTATGAGAAGTAATAAACTTAGCCAGAAGGAATGGACACTCATGACTTTGATGAAATGATTTAAAAATACTATCTCATCCAACGGGGGGGGGGGGCAGGAAAGAGATGGAAGGAAGGGGAACATTGAATGGGGTAAATTGAATCACATAAAGTGGTGCAAAGGACCTGTTGCAATAGAGAAAAAGAAAGGAGGAGATGAGAACTGTCCGAATCTTACTCTCATCAGATGATACGGAGGGATTTATACATACACTTAGTTGAGTTTGGAAACTTCTCTTACCTTTCAAGTATTAAGAGGGGAAGAGGGGGAGAAAAAAGAGGAACTGACAGAAGGGAAGGAAGAATGGGACAAAGGCAAGGGGAAAGGAAAAGGAAGAAGTTGGATAGAAGGAGGCAAATACACTGAAGGAGGTGGTATTCAAAAGCAAAATACAGAAGAAGAGGGATAAAATGAAAGAAGGGAAAATACAAACAGAGGGAAGATAGCATGGAAGGCAATAAAGAGTTAGTTATCATAACTTTGAATTGGAATGGGGTGAACTCTCCCATAAAATGGAAACAGATAACAAAGTGGATTAAAAATCAGAATCCTGGGTGGCTAGGTGTTGAAGTGGATAGAGCACAGGCCTTGGAGTCAGGAGTACCTGAGTTCTAATCCAGTCTCAGACATTTAATAATTACCTAGCTGTGTGGCCTTGGGCAAGTCACTTAACCCCATTGCCTTGAAAAAAATCTAAAAAAAGGGGGGGGATGGAGAAAGGGAAGGGGAGTGGGGGGGAAGGGGGAAATAACAAAAGGAAGGGAAGGGAAAACGGGGAAGGGGAAAGAAAGGGGAGAGTGTGATATCGGAGGGCAAACACACTGAAGAGGGTGGTATTCAGAAAAAAAATACTGGGGAATATGGATAAGGGGGGAAGGGAGAAAATACAAACAAAGGGAAGATAGCACGGAGGGCAATAAAGAATTAGTAATCATAACCTTCAATGTGAATGGGATGAACTCTTCCCTAAAATGTAAGCAAATAGCAGAGTGGATTAAAAACCAGGATCCTACAATATGCTGCTTACAAGAAACTCATTTGAAGCAGAGATACATATAGAGTAAAGGTAAAAGTTTGGAGCAAAATATATTTTGCTTCAGCTGAAGTGAAAAAAGCAGGGGTAGCAATCCTTATCTCAGACAAAGTAGTAGCAAAAATAGATAGCATTAATAGAGAGAAGGAAGGAAACTTTATCCTCCTAAAAGGTACCATAGACAATAAAGTCATTTCAATATTGAATATATATGCACCCAGTGGGACAGCACCCAAATTCTTAGAAGAGAAGCTGAAAGAACTACAGGAAGACATAGACAGCAAAACTCTGCTAGTGGGAGACCTCAACCTCCCACTCTCAGATCTAGATAAATTGAATCATAAAATAAACAAGAAAGAAGTTAAGGAGGTAAATAGATTGTTAGGAAAATTAGATGTTGTAGACTTATGGACGAAATTGAATGGGGATAGAAAGGAATATACCTTTTTCTCTGCAGTACATGGAACTTATACAAAAATTGACCATGTACTAGAACATAAAAACCTAATGACCAACTGCAGAAAGACAGAAATAGTTAATACATCTTTCTCAGATCATAATGCAATAAAAGTCATATGCAATACTGGGCCAAGGAGATATAGACTCAGAACAAATTTGAAACTTAATAACCTCATTTTAAAAAATGAGTGGACCAAAACACAAATTATAGAAAGTATTAACCATTTTATCCTAGATAATGATAATAATGAGACAACATACCAAAACCTATGGGATTCATTCAAAGTGACTCTCAGAGGATATATTATAGCTCTAAATGCTTACATGAATAAATTGGAGAAAGAGGAAATCAATGAACTAAACATGCAACTAAAAAAATTAGAGAAAGAACAAATCAAAAATCCCCAATTAAATACCAAATTAGAAATTCTAAAAATTAAAGGAGAAATTAATAAAATCGAAAGGAAAAAAACCTATTCAATTAATAAATAAAACCAAAAGTTGGTATTATGAAAAAATGAATAAAATTGATAAACCTCTGGTCAATTTGATTAAAAAGAAGAAAGAAGAAAACCAAATTGCTAATATCATAAATGAAAAAGGTGAACTCACCACCAATGAGGAGGAAATTAAAGTAATAATTTGAAATTATTTTGCCCAACTCTATGCCAATAAATTTGATAATCTAAGTGAAATGGATGAATATTTACAAAAATATAAGTTGCCCAGGTTAAATGAAGAAGAGATGAAATACCTAAACAACCCTATCTTAGAAAACAAAATTCAAAAAGCCATTATTGAACTCCCTAAAAATAATGTCCAGGGCCTGATGGATTCACAAGTGAATTCTACCAAACGTTTAAGGAACAATTGGTTCCAATTCTATATAAACTCTTTGGAAATATAGGGAAAGATGGAACTCTACCTAACTCTTTCTATGAAACCAATATGGTGCTGTTACCTAAACCAGGAAGAGTTAGACCAGAGAAAGAAAATTATAGATCTATTTCCCTGATGAATATAGATGCAAAAATCCTCAATAAAATCTTAGCAAAATGATTACAAGTCATCACTAGGATAATACATTATGATCAAGTAGGATTTATTCCAGGAATACAGGGTTGGTTCAGTATTAGGAAAACTGTTAATATATTTAATTATATCAACAACAAACCTATCAGAAACCATATGATCATATCAATAGATGCTGAAAAAGCTTTTGACAAAGTACTGCATCCATTCCTACTAAAAACAGTACAGAGTGAAGGAATAAATGGATTGTTCATTAGAACAATAAACAGTAACTATCTGAAACCATCAACAAGCATTATATTAAATGGGGAGAGTCTAGAGGCATTCCCAATAAGATCAGGGGTGAAACAAGGGTGCCCATTATCACCACTACTATTCAATATTGTATTAGAAATGTTAGCATCAGCAATTAGAGAAGAAAAATAAATTGAAGGAATTAGAATTGGGAAGGAAGAGACAAAACTCTCACTCTTCGCAGATGACATGATGGTCTACCTAGAGAATCCCAAGAAATCATCCAAAAAACTACTAGAAACAATTAGCAATTTTAGCAAAGTTGCAGGTTATAAAATAAACCCTCATAAATCCTCAACTTTTCTATATATGTCTAGCAAGAAACAGCAGGAAGAGCTAGAAAGAAAAATCCCATTCAAAGTAACCTCAGACAATATAAAATATTTGGGAGTCTATTTGTGAAGACAGACTCAGAATGTTTTTGAAAACAATTATAAAACACTTCTCACACAAATTAAATCAGATTTAAATAACTGGGCAAATATCAACTGCTCATGGATAGGTAGAGCTAATATAATAAAAATCACAATTCTACCAAAACTAAATTATCTGTTTAGTGCCCTCCCAATCAAAATTCCAAAAAATTACTTTAATGAGTTAGAAAAAAATTTAAGTAAATTCATATGGAGAAATAAAAAGTCAAGAATTGCCAGGAGCTTAATGGAAAAAAGTGCAAAAGTAGGTGGCTTAGCCTTACCTGATCTAAAATTATATTATAAAGCATCGGTCACCAAAACTGTTTGGTATTGGCAAAGAAATAGAGTGGTGGACCAGTAGAATAGACTAGGTGCAAAAGAAGGAGATGATTATAGTAATCTGCTGTTTGATAAACCCAAAGAGTCCGGACATTGGGATAAAAGCTCCCTCTTTGATAAAAATTTCTGGGATAATTGGAAACTTAGATTACACCAATACCTCACACACTTTACCAAGATAAGATCCAAATGGTTACAGGACATAGACATAAAAAACAATACTATAAGCAAATTAGAAGATTAAGGACTAGTCTACCTGTCAGATCTATGGAAAGGGGAGCAGTTTATGACTAAGGAAGAGTTGGAGAACATCACCAAAAACCAATTAGATGATCTCAATTACATTAAATTTAAAAGCTTTTGCACAGATAAAACCAATATAACCAAGATAAAAAAAATGTAGTAAATTGGGAAACAATCTTTATAACTAATGATTCTGACAAAGGACTCATTTCTTTTTTTTTTTTTTGCCAGGGCAAATGGGGTTAAGTGGCTTGCCCAAGGCCACACGGCTAGGTAATTACTAAGTGTCTGAGACCAGTTTTGAACCCAGGTACTCCTGACTCCAAGGCCGGTGCTTTATCCACTGTGCCACCTAGCCACCCCCTCATTTCTAAAATATACAGAGAACTGAGTCATATTTTTAAAACAAAAAGCCATTCCCCAATTGACAAATGGTCAAAGGATATGCAAAGGAAATTTACAGATGAGGAGATCAAAGCAATCCATAGCCATATGAAAAAATTCTCTAAATCATTAATTATTAGAGAAATGTACATTAAAGCTTCTCTGAGGTACCACCTCACACCTCTCAGATTGGCCAATATGACCAGGAAGGATAATGATCATCGTTGGAAGGGTTGTGGGAAATCTGGGACACTACTACACTGTTGGAGCTGTGAACTCATCCAACCCTTCTGAAGAGCTATTTGGAACTATGCCCAAAGGGCAACAAAAATGTGCATACCCTTTGACCCAGCAATACCACTACTGGGTCTATACCCTGAAGAGATCATGAAAAAGGTTAAAAACATTACTTGTAAAAAATATTTATAGCAGCCCTGTTTGTGGTGGCAAAGAATTTGGAAATCAAGCAAATATCCTTCAATTGGGGAATGGCTTAGCAAACTGTGGTATATGTATGTCATGGAACACTATTGTTCTATTAGAAACCAGGAGGGATGGGATTTCAGGGAAGCCTGGAGGGATTTGCATGAACTGATGCCGAGTGAGATGAGTAGAACCAGAAAAACACTGTACACCCTAACAGCAACATGGGAGTGATGTTCAACCTTGAAGGACTTGCTCATTCCATCAGTGCAACAATCGGGAACAATATTGGGCTGTCTGCAAAGGAGAGTGCCATCTGTATCCAGATAAGGAGCTGTGGTATTTGAACAAAGTGCAAGGACTATTCCTCTTAATTTAGAAAATCCCAGATATTTTATTGTCTGATCTTGTTACCTCTGAGACTTCTCTTCTTTAAGGATATGATTTCTCTCTCATCACACCCAAATTTGGATCAAGGTACAACATGGAAACAAAGTAAAGACTGACAGAGTGCTTTCCATGGGGAAAATGGCGGGGGGGGGGGGGAATTGTAAAACTCAAATAATATCTTTAATAAAAATAAGTTTAAAAAATTTTTCAGAAATCAGCAAAAAAAAGCCAGAATCCTACAATATGCTGCTTACAAGAAATGCATTTGAAGCAGAGAGGTATATACAAAATAAAGGTAAAAGGCTATAGCAGAATATATATTATGCTTCAACTGACATGAAAAACAAGGTAGGGGTAGCAATCCTTATCTCAGACAAAGAAGCTGCAAAAATCTCATAAAAAGAGATAAAAACAGAAACTATATTCTTCTAAAAGTTACCACCGACAATGAAGTAATTTCAATACTAAATATATATGTACCAATTAGAATAGCATCCAAATTTTTAAAAGAGAAGCTGAATGAGTTACAAAAGGTATAGACATCAAAACTCTACTGGTTGAAGACCTCATCCTCCCTCTCTCAGAATTAAATAAATCTACCTATAAAATAAACAATAAAGAAGTTAAGGAGGTGAATAGAATGGTAGAAAACTTAGATATGACAGATCTCTGGAGAAAACTGATCAGGGATAGAAAGGAACATACTGTTTTTTCTGCAGTAAATGGCAGCTACACAAGAAGTAACCATGCACCAGGGCATAATTACCTCATAATCAAGTGCAGAAAGACAGAAATATTGAATGCATTCTTTTCAGACTATGATGTAATAAAAATCACATGCAATAAAGGACCTTGGAGAGATAGATCTAAAACTAATTGGAAACTAAATCACCTAATTTTAAAGAATGAATGGATCAAACAACAAATCATAGGAAAAATTAATGATTTCATTCAAGACAATGAAAACAATGAGACAACATACCAAAATTTATGTGATACAGCCAAAGCAGTTCTTAGGGGATATATTATATCTCTAAATGTGTACATGAATAAAATAAGAAAGAGGAAATCAATGAACTGAGCATGCAACAAAAACAAGTTAGATAGAGAACAAATTAAAAATACACAAAAAAATATAAAATTAGAAATTATGTAAATTAAAGGTGAAATTAATAAAATGAAAGGTAATAAAACTATCTAACAAATAAAACCAAGAGTTGGTTTTATGAAAAAACCAATAATTTGGCTAATTTGATTAAAAATAATGAAAGAAGAAAACCAAATTACTAGTCTCAAAAATGGAAAAAGATGAATTCACCACCAATGAGGAAGAAATTCAAGTAAAACTTTGGAGCTATTTTGCCCAATTTTATGTCAATAAATTTGATAATTCAAGTGAAATGGATATTTAGGAAAATATAAATTGCCCAATTTAGAAGAAGATGAAAATAATACCTAAATAATCCTGTCTCAGAAAAAGAAATCCAGCAAGCCATCAATGAGCTCCTTAAGAAAAAATCTCCAAGGCCAGACAGATTTACAAATTCAATAAAACATTCAAGGAATAATTAGTTCTAATTCTGTATAAACTCTTTGAAAAATTAGGTGAGGACAGAAAACTCTGCCTAATTCTTTTGACAACACCAATATGGTATTGATATTTAAGCCAGGTACAAAACAGAGAAAGAAAATTATAGACCAATTTCCCTAATTAATATAATGCAAAAATTTTAAATAAAATATTAGCAAAGTGATAACAGCAAGTTATCATTAGAATAAAACACTAAGACCAAGCAGGATTTATTCCAGGAATGTAGGATTTGTTCAATATTAGGAAAACTGTCAACATAATTGACTATATCAATAATATACCTAATAATATACCTAAAAGAAATCATATCATTACCTCAATAGATGCTGAAAAAGTTTTGGGCAAAATACAGCACAAATTCCTATTAAAAGCACTAGAGAACGTAGAAATAAATGGATTGTTCCTTAATATCATAAGCAGCATACCTGAAATCATCAACAAACATTGTATACAATGGTATACAATGGAAATAAGCTAGAAGCATTCCCAATAAGAACAGGGATGAAACAGGGTTGTCCATTATCACCCGACTATTTAATATTGTAATAGAAGAAAAATGAATTGAAGAAATTAGAACTGGGAATGAAGAAACAAAACTCTCACTCTTTGCAGATGATATGCTGGTATACTTAGAGACATAAAAATCATTTAACAAACTACTGGAAACAATTAGCAACTTTAGAAAAGTCACAGGATATAAAATAAACTCACATAAATCCTCAGCACATACATATATATATATATATGTATATATACATATATATATATATATGTTACAAACATGATACAGCAGCAAGAGAGAAAGAGAAATTCTATTTAAAATAACTTCAGACAACATTAAAAACTTGGAAGTCTAGCTGCCAAGGCATACTCAGAAACTCTATGAAACCAACTATAAAATACTTTTCACACAAATAAAATCATATCTGAATAACTGCTCATGCATAGGTCAGGCTAATATAATAAGAATGACAATTCTACCCATATTATTGTTATTATTTTAGGTTTTTGTAAGGCAATGGGGTTAAGTGGATTGCCCAAGGCCACACAGCTAGGTAATTATTAAGTGTCTGAGACCAGATTTGCACCCAGGTACTCCTGACTCCACGGCCGGTGCTTTATCCACTGCGCCACCTGGCAGCCCCAATTCTACCCATATTAAACTTTTTTAGTGCCATACCAATCAAACTTCCAAAACATTCCTTAAATGAACTAGAAAAAATTGTAACTAAATTCATATGGAGAAACATAAAGTCAAGTATTCCAATGAAAAAATACAAAAGGTGGTCTAACCATTCTAGATCTAAAATTATATTATAAAACATAAGTTATCAAAACTATCTGGTTCTGGCTAAGAAGCAGAGCATTGGAACAGTGAGAATAGATTAGGAGCAAAAGAGAAAGCAGGAAATGATTATAGTATTCTGCTGTGTGATAAACCCAAAGACGTCAGCTTCTGAGAACTTATTCTTTGATAAAAATTGTTGGGAAAACTGTAAGATAATATGGCATAAGCTAGGACTAAATCAACAACTCACACCCTATACCAAGATAAGGTTAAAATGAGTGCAGAATTTAGATATAAAAAAAAATTAGGAGAACAAGGAATAGTTTGTCTGTTAGATTTATAGAAAGGGAAGCAGTTTATGACCAAGGAAGAGATGGAGAACAGTATAAAAACCAAACTGGATACTTTTGATTACATTAAATTAAAAAGCTTTTGTACAAACAAAATCACTGTAATTAAGATAAAAAGAAATGAAGTAAGTTGGAAAATAATTTTTACAACTAGTATTTCTGACAAAGGACTCATTTCTAAAATATATAGAGAACTGAGTTAAATTTATTAAAAAAAAAAAAAAACAAGTCATTCCACAATTGGCAATTGGTCAAAGGATATGCAAAGGCAAATTTCAGTTAAGGAATCAAAGCTATCTATTGTCATATGAAAAACTGTTCTAAATCATTATTGATTAAAGAAATGCAAACTAAAGCACCTCTGAAGTACCACCTCACACCTCTCAGACTGGCCAATATGACCAGAAAGAATAATGATCAATGTTGGAGAGGATGTGGGAAACTTGGGACATTATTGCATTGTTGGCGGAGCTGTGAATTGATCCAACCTTTCTGGAGAGCAACATGGAATTATGCCCAAAGAGCAATAAAAATGTGCATACCCTCTGATCCAGATACCACTACTAGATTTGAATCGTAAAGAGATCATGAAAAGGGTAAAAATCCCACATGTACAAAAATATTCGTAGCAGCTCTATTTGTAGTGGCAAAGAGTTGGAAATCAAGGGGATGTCCAACATTTGGGGAATGGTGGGATAAATTATGGTATATGTATGTGATGGAACACTATTGTTCTATAAGAAATCATGTGGGATGGGACTACAGAAAAGCCTAGAAAAACTTGTGTGAATTGATGCTGAGTGAGATAAGCAGAACCAGAAGAACATCGTCCAAACTAAGAACAACATGGGGTGATGATCAACACTAATGGACTTGCTCATTTCATCAAAACAATAATCAGGGACAATTTTAGGGGATCTGTGATAGAGAATAGCATATATAAACAGAGAAGGTGGAATTTAAAGAAGACCAAAGCATATTGTCTTCAATTTTTGAAAGTTGTCTTATGTATTATGTAATTTTGCTATCTCTAATTTTTTTTTCTTCCTTTTGACAGTTTCTTCTCTCACAAAGCATTCAGTTTTGATCTATGTATATCATGGATGTAAATATAAAGAACCAATGCCTTCTGTTGGGAGGAGGAAGAGAGAAGAGAGGGAGGGAGAAAAAAAATTGTAAAACTCAAAACCTTGCAAAAAAAATGATTGGTAGAAGCTACCATGTATAAATTGGAAAACAAATAAAATATCTATATAATTAAAAATAAAATAAAATTAATATATTTTAATTAATATATATACTTATTTTAGACTAATAATACTATTACACACTTAATAGAACATAGTATAGTGTAAACTTAACTTTTCCATGCACTGGGAAACTCCCCCAAAATCATAGTTCTTCTGAGGTATATCTATACTACCAATAAAACTCATCAGAAAGAGATACAAAGAGTTCATTTGAAATAACTTTAGGCTATTTAAAATACCTGGAAGCAATATCTGCCAAGACAAACTTGTGGAATATATGAACACGAATATAAAAATTTTTTCACACAAATAAAGACAGAGAAATATAAAGCAATCATGGCTAGACTGAGTCAATAAAATAAAAATGACAAAGATACTTAATTTACTTATCAAGTTCCATGTCAAACTACCAAAGAATTATTTGGTAAAACTTGAAAAAATAATTTTAAAAAATACATCTGAAAGAAGAAAAGGTAAATAATATCAAGGAAATCAATGAAAATAAATATAAAGGAAGGCAGTCTAATAGTTCCAGATTTCAAACTATATTGCTAAGTGGAAATCATCAAAACAATCTAGAATTAGCTAAGAGATAAAATGGTGGCTAAACAGCATAGAGTATGTGTATATTGGTAATTACTATGATAATTTAGTGTTTGATAAACTCAAAAATCCAATATTTGGGGCAAGAACTCATCATTTTTCAAAAACTGCTGGGAAAATTAGAAAATAGTGGGAAGAAAAGTGGCATAGACCAGCATGTTACTTGTTTGCCAACATAAGGTAAAAATGGGTAAATGGAGAAATAAAGGGCTATCTTAAGGGTAAAATGGAAAAATGTACCTGTCAGATTTATGGTTAAGAGAAGTATTTATAGCCAAAGGAGAGATGTAAGAATCAAAATATAATGGAAAATTTTGATTACATGAAATTTAAAAAGTTTTGTAGAACAAAACCAATGCAACCAAAATTAGAAGGAAAACAGGAAACTGGGTGGAAAAAAAAACTTTTATTGCAAGTTTTCCTGATAGAGATTTCATTTCCTAAATATATTGACAAATGAGCCAAATTAAGAAAAATAATAATTCCCCAACTGACAAAAAATCAAAAGATAGAAATAGAAAGTTTTCAGATGATAAACTCAAGACTAGTAATTGTCACATTAAAAAAATATTCTAAATCATTATGGATTAGATAAAAGTAAATTAAAACAACTCTGTGATGACAACTCAAATATATCAAATTGGTTAACATAACAGAAAAGGAAAATGATAAATGCTGAATGGAATTGGAAAAATTAAGACAATGATGCCTACTTGAAGCTGTTATAAACTGGCCCAACCATTATGGAGAACAATTTGGTATTATGCCTAAAGTACATAAAAATGCGAATACCTTTTAATCCAACAATACCACTGCTTTGTCTGTGTCATAAAGAGATCAAAGAAAAGGAGAAAAAGGAAGTATTTGTTCAAAAATATAGCAGGATCGAGACAGACCACGAAAAGGATTTATCTAAATTTGTATACTGGGCAACGAACAATAGCCAACCAAATATAAACTGTGTAACTGACTTTTGTGCAATGGATTTAGTGCTGGTGTTAGCCCACAGCCCAATCTGAGGGCTACTTATTCATTGTCATTCCAATCAAACTACCAAAAATGTTCTATAAAGCTCAAAAAAAAATAGCAACAAAATTCATCTTAAGAAACAAAAGGTCAAGAATTAATGGGGGGAAAAATGCAAAGAAGGTTATCCAGGTGTTCCAGTTCTAAAACTACATTATAAACAGCAGTCATCAAAACTTCTTGGTATTGGCTAATAGAGTGGTGGATCAGTGGAATAGATTTTATACAGAATAAACAGTAGTCAATGACTATAATAATCTAATGTTTGATAAACCCAAAGACTCCAGTTTCTGGGACAAGAACTCACTATTTGACAAAAACTGCTGGGGAAATGTATAAGGCCTAAATGGGTACATGATTTAGACATAAAGGGTGATATGATAAACCAATTTGGACAAGACAGTATAGTTTAGCTGTCAGATCTATGGAGAGAAGAATCTATGCCCAAACAAGATATTCTAATATCACATAAAATTTGGAATTAAAAAATAAAGGATTCCTGTCTTTCTGTATAATATAAATTGTGTTCTTGATAACTGAGTCAAGGAAAATGAAAATAGGGAATGAACACTATGGTTTAATCCCTCAAGAACATTGAAATGAAAAATTTAAGCCAATTAATAACAAGGAAACTGTAGCAACATACTCAAAAGTTATGTACTATAACTAAACTGGATTTATCCTAGGAATAAAGGGTGGTTTCAGTATTTGAAAAATCAACACCAGAACATATCAATAAGAAGAAATCAGATGACTTTATCAACAGAAAACAAGATTTTGACAAGATGTAACCCATTGCTCTTAAAAAAAATACTAGGAAAAGAAAGATCAATAGAATTTTCCTCAATATGATAAATATCATCAATCTAAAACTCAAGAGTCTACATTTTATATAATAAATTTAAATAGATTTTTTTCCAGAAATATCTGGTATAAAGTAAGTTGGTTCATTACACCACCACTGTTTGCTATAGTGCTGGAAATACTATCTAGAATAAGAACAAAAGGGAAAAACCTAAGAGAGTAAGAAGAATCAAAGAAACAAAATTATCACTTTTGCAGATGATATTCTTATGAAACTGAAAAAGTAATTGAAACAACAACTGCAGCAAAGTTGAAGGACATAAATCCATATAAATCATCAATATTTCTGTTTTTTATCTATAAAACCCAAAGTAAATAAAAATATTTGGAAATCTATCAGCCAAGACACACTCAAGATCTATATGAATGTGACTAACAGTGTTTATAGAAATAAAAACAGACCTAAAACCCAGGCTAAAATAACAAAAATAACAGTTGTACCTGAACTTATTTACTTATTGGTGACATGTCTCAAATTAGCAAAGAATTCCATCAGATAACTAGAAAAAAATGTTCATTTAAGGATACAAAAGGTCAAGAATCTCAAAAGGAATTATAAAAAAGTGGGAAGGAAAGAGCAACCAGCAGCAATAGATATATTCTACAAAGCTGCAATTATCCAAATGATTTCATACTGGGTCAGAAAATGAAAGAGTAATCAGTGGAATATATTAGGTATGCAATAAAGAAAAGTTAAAAGACATAGTAGCCTAGTATTTTAGAAATACATTAACTGTCACTAGAGTAAAATTCATTATTTGGCATATGTATATATATATGAGTCTGTGTATATACAAACAAAAATGTGTGTATATGTATCTATTTGTGTGTTTGTGTATATGTAGTGTGTGTGTGTCTGTGTAAACACTAACATACATTTGGTAAACTTAGAAGTAGTCGAATAAAATAGGTACTCATATTATATATGCTAAAAGAAGTTTCAAATAGACTCATCACTTAGAAAAAGAGGTAAAATCAACAAATTAGCAGAGTAAGAAAGAAATATCTTTTAAATTCTATGAATAAATGAACACTTTAATGGGAAACAAGAAATGTGAGGACTACAGAAGATAATGACAATTTTAATTACATGTAAAATTTTTTATACAAACAAATCAATTTAACTAAATTAAAAGGGAAGCATAATATCATGCAGGAAAAAAATCATTGTTATCAAGTTTCCAAGATAAAGGTCTCATTCCAAAATATATATATGAGGAATTGATTTAAATTAATAAAAACTATTCCTTAATTGATAAATGGTCAATGAATATAAATAGGAAATTTTCTGAAGAAATTCAATCTAGCAATAACTATATTGTATAAAATGTTCCAAACCAAAGCAACTGTGAGATTCCCACCTCACACCTTTTAGATTGATAAAGCTGACCAAAGCGATATGGAGTTATAAGTTGAATGTATGGAAATGAATTAAGAACTATAGCCTTCAACTTTCTTTTTTTAATTGATATTTTATTTTTTCAACTACATGTTATGAAAACTTTTCCAACAATCATCCATATGCATATGCATATCTTTAAGTTACAAAGTTTCTTTCCACCCTCCACTCAGTGGCAAACAGTCAGGTTAACATTGTACATACATATTTTTGATGAACATGTTTACAGATTAGTCATTTTTGATATGAAGAATTAGGATTAAGGGAAAGATATATGAGACAATTTTTATAAAGAGTTCATCAGATTCTGAAGAGGGTTTTTTTGGTTATTTTGTTTTGTTTTGTTTTTCTTCCTCTGGATGAGGATATCATTGTCTATATATACAGGCTAATGCAGTAGCACTGCTGAACTGCTGAGAGAACCTGCTTCCATCAAGTTTGATCATCTCACAATATTGCTGTTAATGTGTACATTGTTTTCTTGGTTCTAGTCCCTTCTATCAGCATCAGATCCCTTAAGTCATTCCATGTTTCTCTAGAGTCCGACCATTTACAGTTTCTTATATTCCATAGTATTCATGTTCTATAACTGGCTTAGCCATTCCCCTATTGATGGGCATCCTCTAATTTCCCATTCATTGACACTACAAAAAAGAACCACTATGAATATTTTGGAGTATGTGAGACTTTCCCCATATTTTATCATTTCTTCTGGATATGGGCCTAGAATTGTAATTGCTGGGATATAAAGGGTATGAACATTTTTATTGCTCTTTGGGCATAATTCCATATTGCTCTCCAGACTGATTGGATTCATTCACAACTCTATCAGCAATGTCTCAATGTCCCAATCTTCCCACAACCTCTCCAACATTGATCATTTTCCATTTTTCTTATCTTAACCAATCTGATAAGTGTGAGGTGATACCTCAGAGTTGTTTTAATTTGCATTTCACTAACCAATAATGATTTGGAGCGTTTTTTCATGTGATTATATGTAACTTTAATTTATTCATTTGAAAACTATCTATTCATAGCTTTTGATTATTTATCAGTTGAGGAATGACTCGTAATCTTATAAATTTGATGCAATTCTCTAGGTATTTTAGAAATGAGACCTTTATCAGAACTTCTAGTTATGAAGATTGTTTCCCAGCTTTTTGCTTTTCTTCTAATTTTGGCAGCATTGATTTTATTGGTGCAAAACCTTTTTAATCGAATATTGTCAAAATTAGTCATTTTGCAGATTAAAATGCATTCTAATTCCTGTTTACTCATAAATTTGTCCCCTTTCCATAGATATGATGGATAATTTCTTGGTCTATCAATTTATCTATGGTGCTTTATGCTTAAATCCTGGACCCATTTTGACCTTTTTTTTTTTGGTATAGTATGTGAGATGTGGGTCTATGCCTAGTTTTTGTCATGCTATTTTCCAGTTTTACCAACAATTTTTGTCAAATAGTGAGTTCTTATCTCAGAAGCTGATATCTTTGGGTTTGTCAGATAGTAGCTTGCTGGAGTCATTTACTGCAGTTTCTTTGAACCTTTCCTAATCCACTGATCCATTACTCTATTTCTTAACCAGTACAAGATTGTTTTTATGACTGTCACTTTATAGTATAGTTTTAGATCTGGTAGAGCTAGGCCAACTTCCTTTAAATTTTTTTTATCAGTTCCCTTGCTATTCTTGACCTTTTGCTGCACCAGATGAATTATGTTAGCATTTTTTCTAGCTTGGTAAAATAATTATTTGGTACTTTGATTGATATGGCACTGAATAAGTAATTTAATATGGGTAGAATTGTCATTTTTATTATATTAGTTCGATCTAGCCACGAGCAATTGATATTTTTCACTCTCCAAATTTCTAAGCCATGTATATTCTTTGACTGAGATATACCATTTGTTACATCAATTTGTCCAAGACACTAAAGTAAAAGAACTCATATGTGAAAAGTATTTATATTATCTTTCTCTGTAATAACATCTATAAACTGAGGGGTATGAAACAGTTGGACAGTGGTTGAAAAAATTAGAGTATATGAATATGGTAGAATGCTATTTGCTGCAAGAAATAATGAAGGGGGGCTGCTAGGTGGCACAATGGATAGAGCACCGGCCCTGGAGTCAGGAGTACCTGAGTTCAAATCCAGCCTCAGACACTTAATAATTACCTAGTTGTGTGGCCTTGGGCAAGCCACTTAACCCCATTTGCCTTACAAAAAAAAAAAAAAACCTAAAAAAATTTAAAAAAAAGAAATAATGAAGGGGGCAGCTAGGTGGTGCAGTGGATAGAGCACCAGCCCTGGAGTCAGGAGAACTAGAGCTCAAAATGGATCCGATACTCTTAATAATTACCTAGTTGGGTAACCTTGGGCAAGTCACTTAACCCATTGCCTTGACAAAAAAAAAAGAAATAATGAAGGGGTAGTTTTAAAGAAACTTGAGAAGACTAGTCTGAATTGCCACAGGTTGAAATTAGGAGAACTCTCAGAACAATGCATACAATAAAATTCATCATAAATAAAAACACTCTTGACTCAAAAAATTTAGTGAATTTTTAACTAGTAACATTTCAAGAAGGCCAAAAATTATGGAAAAATGATGAAATCAAAGTGAATAAATATATATACATACATGTGTGTATGTATATATGGCAACTAATGTGGAAATTTGATTTATCTCTTCATATTTCATAAAAATTCTTTTCGCTTTACTTTTTCTTTTCTCAATCATGACAGAGATTTAAAAGTGAAAGATTTTTGCTCAATAAAAATTTTATTTAATTTTAAAAAAAACGAAGCTGAATGTTTTCAAATTATAACTGCCAATTTGGAACCCAAAGAAAAACAACAAGAAGCTCTAATAAAAGTCTCACTTTTGGTCATATAAGGAACTGATTCAAATTTATAATATCCATTCCCCCAACTCTAAATGATATGAAGAGGCAATCTTTCAAGGAAGAAATCCAAGTTAGCAAAGACATAGTAATAATAATAATAAAAGAACAAAATTCACTAATAATTACAAAAATGAAAAGTAAAGCAATGCTGAGATTTTTTTCCTCATATCTATCATATTTACAGTTATTAGAGAAAGGAAAATGACAAATATTGAAGAAACTTCAGGAAAACAGGTACATTAATGTAGTATTGGTATAGATAGAGCCTTTCTGAAGAGCATTTTAGGGACTATACCTCAAAAGTCACTAAGTTGTGCAGCTAACCTAGCAATTAGATTACTAGTCAGTCCTATAATTCAAATATATCAAAGTAAGAAAGAAGGATGCTCCCTTTCTCTACTGTTATACTTTCTAGTCTAGTTCCTTATCATTCCATTTTTAGAGTATTACAATAATCTATTGGTTGTTCTCCCTTTCTCAAGACTCCCCGTTGTAACCCATCCTTCATTTAGCTATCACAACTCTCTCTCTCTCTCTCTTTCACACACACACACACACACACACACACACACACACACACACACAACACACACACAAATTCAATTAACTTCAGGGATTCCTTTTTGCCTTCAGGATCATCTATTAACATTCTCTGTTAGTCTTTTAAAGTCTCTTCCTTGCTTTTTATCTTTCTAATCTTTTCTTTATATTTTCCACTCTACCTCTCACCCATGTTATGGGATCCAGTAATAATACCTTCCTTACTTTTCCTTTAACTGGATATTTTGTTTCCCAACTTTAGGTATTTTCATCTACTGTTCTCCAATGCCGGGAACTCTGTCTTCATCTCTGTTTCCTAACTACATCTTCAACCTAACTACAAAGTGGTTGAAGATGCAGTTTCTCAAGCAGGGAGCATTGTCTTTTTAACCTTTTTTTGTATCAAAATGCTTAGCACACTTCCCAGCACATTTTAGATACTTTTGTTGAATATTTGCTATGTTTTTTGCTTGAGGCTAGAGGGGAACAGAGAAGAGAGGAGAACTGAGTAGTGTATCTGCTGAAATTAAGTATAGGCCAGGAAAGAAGTATTGGGGCAAATAGGTGGTGCAGTGAATGGAGCACCAGCCCTGGAAGCACCAGAAGGACCTGAGTTCAAATTCAGCCTCAGACACTTAATAATTGCCTTGCTGTGTGACCTTGGGCAAGTCACTTAACCCCAGTGCCTTGAAAAAAAGAAAAGTATCCAGAGTGGCATGAATACATAGCAATGGGTTTCCATGATAAATGTCTTTTGCAAATTTGACAGATGCACTAAATGTGCTTAACCCTTTTCACTTTTAAAGATAAATTCTAAGACTGGATAGTCTGTTCTGACAGCATAATTTAAATCACTGTTTATTTCATGAAATGTTTAAACAATTATTTTTTGCTGATTGCTTGTTCCTCTTATAACCAAAAAGCTGTATACAGAATTGATTTTAAAAGTCAGAAGTTATGACTTCTCTGTTTGTTTCAAATTGAATGCAACACCTGGTACATTGTGGGTATTTCCAATAGATGTCTTGTTATTCCTGAACAGAATATATTTAAGGAACAGAATATATGTAAACAGTATATGTAAGGGAGAACAACACTTTGGTTAAGATGTTTCTGAGGTAATTTATGTTGAGGGAAAAAAAATTAGGACTTCTATGTTGTATACAGGAAGCAGAGGGTCCAAGATCAGGTTTCCATCTGATCCACCATATAATGAGAGAACTGGAAGCATCTCTAAGAAACTCACTCTCCAAAGTTCACAAATTAATTTCAAGAAGTTATGCAAAAGTCAAGGCAAAGGATACATTATGTTAATACAATTTCTGTTTCTGACTCAATGATTGCGCTCCCATTAGACTACTGAACAGATCTACTGGGTTTTGTAAGTTATTCAAAGATATAATCCTAAAATCTTACATGTCTGACTACATTCAATGATCACTGAAGCTGATACAATTTACTTAAATCTCCCTTGACACCTGCAAAGAAACTAAATAAGCTCTTATTTCAAGATTTAGTTCTGACTTAAAGGCATATTTATGTTCCCCAAAGATTTAGTAGCTAATAAAAATAACCTCAGCTGGTATTTAGCCCCACTGCACAACAGTAGTAAGCATTAAGTCTATCCAGGAATGTAATCTCCATGGTACTTGCATTGTTCTGAATGCATATAAACATACCTATGTACATAAGTATGTATGCACACACATATATATGTATATATATAATTATTTTAACATAAATGCTTGTTTAAAAAATTAATTATCTGATGATGTGAGATTATTTAGATTCTGGAAGACTAAGAAATAATAGATCACTATCTTCCAGATCAAGTACAGGGTCTGAATGACAAAGTCCAAGTCAAAGCAGGCAAATTTTGGGGGGCCTAGGAAGCAGTGGTGTGCTAGACTCAGTTCATAAAGCTCTACTTTAAATTTTTTATCTGACTTACAGTTTTGTTGATTAAGAAAGTGAAACCTTGAGAAAGGATTTCATCACACTTGACTTCAGGTTGCTTATCTATGAAATTCAGAGTTTGGACTAGAAAAATTGGTTTCAAGCTCTTTTCTAGCTGTAAATGATCTGGTCTGTGGACATTAACCATTTCCATGAGTAAACACTGTAGTAAAACTCTCAAGGTGTATCCCGCCTCTTTGAACTTATATGCAAATATGAACTGATCTAAGAAAAGTTTTGGATGGCAGCATCCAATCTAGAAACCTCAAAGTGTGAGATCCAAGAAAATTATTCTTCTAGGATTCTGTCATTTAATGCTTTCATTTGGTAGGAATTTGAAATTCCAAATGTTTCAACCAGCTGATTCTTGCTATAAAGTGTAGGTATCCAGTTTGAGCATGTTTACAATGCAAAAGTTATAGATGCAGGTTAGCTCTCAACAAATTTGTCACATTACTATTTTATTCTTTTAGAACCTGCTGTATATTCTCTGGGCAAGTTACTTAACCCTATAGGTCTACTTAAACTTATTTATCTCAATTTCCTCATCTGTAAAATAAATTGGAGGAGGAAATGCCAAATCCCATGAGTATTTTTGCCAAGAAAATCCCAAATGGGATCACAGAATCAGACACAATATAGTAAACATCATTTTTAACCTTGTAGGAAAAGTTGGTAGAAAAAATAAATTTAGTGCAAAACATTAGGGGTGCAAATGCAAACTTAAGAAATGAAGCTATAAACTTACAATTTGAAATAAATTTAAGAACTATAATTAAATAAGTTTATATGACTAGAAAATTTTTTTAGAGTAAAAATTTTGAGAGAAATATTGCTACAAATTGGGAGTGAATTGCTTTTGGTTCACCTCTTGAAGTTCAACACCTAACTATGTGAATTCTAATACTTTAAACTGCTATTTTAGTAACATAAGCATGCTCAACTACATAGACTGGAATCTATTGATAAGTGATAATATAGTCTCAGAAAATTGCTGGAACTCCAAGAGATAAAAGTTATCCAAAATCATATAGCTAGTAAATGACAGAGACTGGATTTGAACCTAGGACTCTACTATGACTCTATTCATAGTCACTCTCTTATGTTCTAAGAAAATTATGTTCTTGGGTTGGGATGGGAGAATTTCAAGTAAAATACAAGAATTAAGTCATGGAATTACATTACTTGATCCACTTATTACCTGAGACATTCTTCATTTGTTTTAAAAGACAAAATGACATAAAAAAAAGAAAAATACTCTAGGATAATTTAAGCTGAGGAAAATACATTATATTCTATCTCTAGATGTTACCATGGGTTTTACTTCATTTCCCTTAGGAACTGAATGAAATTGAAATATAATGAACTCAAATGTCTTTTGTATTTGTTGATACTAATAATGAGATTGCTGGCTCCTATTAAAAAGAAATTAAATAACTACAAATTTTATGATGTAGCATTGATATGCATGTCACTTGAGATAGTCTAACCCTTATTTCCTATGAATTTGACTTATTTCTTTCCTTGATAAAGTTTAGTTATTTGCTGGAAAACAGCTTTAAAAAGAAAATATTAATGCATCATAAGATTATTTTAGATAAATTCATTCTGAAATAAGACTTTAATCGAATTGACTTGCAAAGAGTAATATTGAATGGAAGTAATTATCTGAGTATTTTCATCCTTTTTTTAGTATTGTCAACTCAACTATACTGATATTTGGAGCAAGTTGGAGTTTGAACTTTTTAAAAGTATATTTGTTTTTAAATACTAACTTGAAATAATTTTAGTTGTCTTGCACCCCAGTCTAGCCAGGACTGAAGGATATTTTCTCCTATACTACCTAGTTCCTTGATTAAATTTAGAAATACATGAAATTAGAAATAAAAATATAGGAGATAAAATTAATTACAATTTTCATTAAGTTGCTGATATATATGTAACATAATGGCACTAGGTATAAAAAGAAAGCTCTGTAGGATGCAGTATTGAACTTGCTTAATAGCCTAATTTTACAAAAAGGTAAACTGAGGCTCAAATAGGTTAAGCAATTTGTGCCTGAAGTCACACAATTTATATTAAAGTTTCATTGTGGAATTTGATTTCCTGACTGTAAATCTCCTGACTCTTAACATTACACCTACAAAAGCTAGATTGCCATTTTTAACCACACTGTTCAGTTCATTAAATTCAATTTTATTAATTTGAAATTCAAGAAACCTTTATCAAATATCTACTATGAGCAAAGGATGAAAAATAATTCAAGAGAAGTGCGAAGAAGGGCATCTCAAACAAAATAAAAACAATGTGAATAAAAGCTTTAAGGAGTGTATATTTGCAGAAAAGTAAAGGAGCCAAATTTGGTTGAAGCAGAGACTATATGGAAAGGGAAAGACTGGAAAATAGATTTACATTGGCAAGCAACAGGGAGACAGATTTTTCAGCAGAGGAGGGGGATGAACAAATGTATGTTTAATGAAGTCAGTGATGGCAGTAATGTGAAAGATGGACTGGAGGTGAAAGAGAATGAAGATGAAAATACCTGTTAGAAAACTAATAGCTAATATCTGAGGTTTGGGAAAATGCTTTACAAATATTCCCTTTTGGTCTTCAAGATAACCCTAGGAAGTGTTATTATAATTACATATTTTAATGAGAAATTGGAGGCAGGCAGTGGTTAAGTGGCTTTCCAAGTCACACAGATAAGTATCATTTGTCTGAGGCAGGATTTGAACTCCAGGTCTTTCTCCACTGAGCCTCCTAGCTGTCATAATTGATGAGAAATCACAATAATTCAGGAATGCAGTAATGATGGTTTATTTTTGCCAGAATAGCAGAAATAAGAATAGAGAGGAAGTTGCCTGATGCATTTGTTGATGTTTTCTCCCCAGACCAGATGAGAGGAACTCTCAGTGAGAAAAAGCACCAATACAGATCAGCAACTGCACTTTTTAGACTTAGAGAACCAACTGAATGAAAGAGGAGTTAAATGACTTGTCACAGATTCATAGCCAATATGATCAAAGACAAGATTTGAACCCAGCACTTAGAAACCAGTTTTCTACCTTCCAAACTGTCCATCTCCCTCTTTGTTGATTTTGAAAGACCAATAGAAAGAAGTACCTATTATTCCTTTTGGGGGATTTTATTTTTAGGTTTTTGCAAGGCAAATGGGGTTAAGTGGCTTGCCCAAGGCCATACAGCTAGGTAGTTATTAAGTGTCTGAGGCTGGATTTGAACCCAGGTATTCCTGACTCCAGGGCCGGTGCTCTATCCACTGAGCCACCTAAACGCCCACTACCTATTATTTCAAAACATTTATTTTCTATGATTCATAACCAGGATATTTTGCTGGTCTATTAGTGAAATTAATATTTAAATTAGAAAAGAGAAAAAAACAAATGGCAGAAACACATTTTATTCCCTCCTGTTGCATATTAAGTTTTTGTTGCTGTTATCATCAAATAGGTTCTATTTGGAATCTAATACAATATTCAAAAATGAAAAAACCCATCATTTTCATGTGTTATGAGCTGTGTTTTAACTCCCCTTTCTCTAAACTCAAGTCTCTGTTTTTTAAAGTTTTTCTTAAGAATAAAAATTGCCTCCTTTGACTTAGGTGATAAGTAAACTGGAGAATAGTAATGAATCATTTATATTTATCTGTCTTTTATCCATAGAATCACCTGTTCAAGTATTAGTTTATTGAGAAACAATCTCTTTGCATTTCCTCAATAGATAAAGCTATAAATAGCTTAAACAAGGAAAGAAAAATACCCCTGCTAACTAAGCTTGACAACTAGCTCTCTCTCAGTAGGACAGCAGCCAAGTAGACCAGTGGGCTTTTCTGACAGTGTATTAGCAAATGGAAATTGGGTCTCTTGCAGTACAGGCATCTCATTTCTCCAACTTTGCCATGTGTCACTTGTAATTGTGCTACCCTCATCATAGAGACATACCTGGTCCTCTTGGTATTTGTTAGAAACCCTAGTCATCCAAGACTGAGAAATGAACAATAAATCATTGTGAATTCTAAATAGTAATCCTCTGCTCCTTCTTCTGATATGCTGCAAATGTGAGGATTTGCATTCCAAAGAGAAGGGTTTAAATATCACAAACTGTTTGCCTTAGTTCAAACTTAGTGGCTAATCAGTGAAAGCATACTCAAATCTCAGCAGTGTATTTTATGTAATGACTTGGAAATTTTACCTGTAGATCAATTTTATGTAAATTAATCTGGTATTCAGTCTATAGTAGATCAATTCTTGACTTTAAAAAAATTGAAAACAAGAAAACAGAAACTTTAATGACAGTAAAACAAAAAGGGAAGTGAAGTCAAATGTAAACTTTTAAAAATATATTACTTGTAATTCTCTTTCATAGTATACTTGAGATATTAATAAAACATCAAATTTATTTCATATACTACAGGATGTGATTTAAGCACAAGAAGCAATCTAGTGAATCACACAAATTTTCTTTTTTTAGCCCTTTTGATTTTTCCACCAAAAACCTTCAGATCCAAATATTGATTTTTCTGTTAAACTTCAGTCAATCCATAAGCAGTCATTAAGATCTCAATGGACTGGAATGGTGGTTATTATTTCTCATTATGATGTAAGAAAAATGTGCTCTAATAAGATGAGTATTTGACATAAACATCATTATCAGAGATAGAGAATTCTTTTCTAAGATATGATGTCCCTCTTTCCTCTACCTCAAGTAGTATTCTTTACCTTTTTCTCATCTAGGGGAAGAAGGTTCAGTTTTTACCAAATGCACATCACCCTAGCAATGCTCTTCCATTCAATGACAGAGACTACACATGGCAAGTTCCAGATGAAGCCTTTCCTCCTTCTCTGTGAAGAGTTTGTCCGTTTCCTCAGAATTTAGTCTTCAGCCTATTGAGTCAAGTCCTTGTCAACAGAATGCTTATACATCATTCCATTACTCTATTTCTTAATCAGTACCAGACAATTTTGATGACTGCTACTTTAGAGTATAATTTTTAGATCTGGTAGATCTTAAACAAAACATTTTTGTTTAAAGGAATTTGTTTTCTTCAAATTAACACAAGTTTAATATCAGGAATAGTGGGGGATTTAATTCAAAAATAAATTAATAGAAAGCATTTAAATATACATTGGTAATTTGCTTTGAAAAATGAAAAAGTATAAACCTGCTGCCCTGTCCAGATTTTTCTATTCCTTAAACCATTCAATGAAGGTACTTATTTAAAGTAATTTAGATAACCTTGATAACCTTCTAAATTTATTCTGAACTACTTGTCCAGAATCAAAACTTCAGTTAGAACCCCAGAGATATTATCTTGATCTTTTTTTCCAAATAGATGCTATGAAAGTTTTTTCAGCATTCATCCATATGTATATTTATATTTTTGTTAGGAAATTTCCTTCCAAGGGGGGGGTAGAGCCAAGATGGCAGCATGAAGACAAGATTTCCCAAAAACTCCTTCCTCTCAAAACACCAAAAGCCATCAAATTATAACTAGCCAAAATTTTGAGGAGTAGAACCTAGAGAAAGACTGAGTGATACAACTTCCCAGTCCAAGACAACTTGGAAGTTCTGGGGGAAAGCTGTGTTTCACCGGGACCAGGGTTGGGAAAAAACCACAGTCACAGCACAGCCCAGGGATCACCAGGAACAAGCTTGAAGGGGTGGTGAGAGAACTCTACTGCACCAGAGAGAGTGGGGAGTGAGGAGCCCTGGCCTCAGAGCAGCCCTGTGCTGAGAATCTGCAGCAGGAATTGGGTAAGCCAGCCTGCACATCCAGAGAACAGCCCACGATGGTAAGGGGGTCAAGGAGATTGTAGAGGTCTCTCTGCTCTCCCTGAAGCAGGATTCTGCTTTTTGCCCACACTCAGATCTAGGTTGGAGTTTGGGCCCCCACAACACCACCATAGCTGACCAGGGACCCTCTTCACAGATCCAGGGCAGAGGGGAGTGCTGTGGTCATCTACATAACAAAGCACAGGTAAGAGAGCACAGGTAAGGAATAAAGGTCCCAGTGGGCTGTTCCAGAAACCCCCCAAAGCCTTGGAAGTGCAGTAACTTAGTCTTAGGTAAGGAAATGAACAAACAAAAGAAAAAGAAGAATCTGACCATAGAAAATTACTGTGGTCCCATGGAAGATTCAGAAGACAAACAAACTCTAAGTTTCTGTATCCAAAACCCCTAAGAGAAAGAAAAAGTGGGCTCAGGTTATGGATGAGCTCAAAAAGCAATTAAGGGAGGTGGAGGAAAATTTGGGAGGATAAATGAGAGAGATGTAGATAAATCACGAAAACCAAATCATCAGCTAGGTGAAAGAAATACAAAAAATACTGAAGAAAATAATATGTTTAAAACCAGTTTAGGTGAAATGGAAAAGCAACACAAAAGGCAAATGAGGAGAAGAATGCCTTTAAAAGCAAAACTGACCAGCTGGAAAGAGACATAAAGATGCTCTCTGATGAAAATGGAACTAAAGGAAGCTGATGATTTTGTGAGAAATCAGGAAGAAATAAAACTCTTCCAAAAAAGCCAAAAATTAGAAGAAAATGTGAAATATCTCATTTGGATAAACAACCAACCTCAAAAACAGATCCAGAAGAAATAATTTCAAAATTATTGGGCTACCTGAAAGTCATGCCCAGGAAAAGAGCCTAGACTTCATTTTTCAAGAAATAATACAGCAAAATTGAGCTGAGATCCTCAAAGCAGAGAGTAAAATAGAAATTGAGGAAATTTACTGGTCACCTCCTGAAAGAGATCCAAAAAAAAAAAAACCTCCAGGAATGTTATAGTCAAATTCCAAAACACCCAAGTCGAAGAGAAAACACTAAAAGCTGCTGGAAATAATCAATTCAACTACCATGACTCTATACTCAGGACTACACAGGATCTGTCAGTATCTACATTAAGGGCTCATAGGTCTTGGAATATGATATTCCGGAAGGAAAAGATCTTGGTTTACAACTGAGAATCAACTACCCAGCAAAACTGAAAATCCTTTTTCGGGAGAAAAGATGGACTTTCAATGAAACAGGGGGCTTTCAAACTTTCCTATTGAAACAACCAGAGCTTAACAGAAAATTTGATCTTCAAGTACAGGACTCTGGTGTACCATAGAAGGGGGTGGATGAGAAGGACTAACTATGAGGAACTTAATGATATAGAACTGTTTGTATTACTGCATGGGAAGAAGATAATTCATATGAACTTTCTCATTTATAAGAGTTGCTAGAAGGAACCTATATAGACAGGGCACAGGAAGGAGCAGAATATAATGGTATAATATAGTAAAAAGATGGAGTCAATGGGTGATAAAGGAAAATACTGGGAGGAAGAGAAAGGAGAAGAAAGGGCTAAGATATTTCACATAAGAATCAAGAAAAAGCTTTTTCAGTGGAGTGGCATGGGGAAACATGAGGGGGAATGAGTGAGCCTTCATTCTCATCAGAAATGGCTAAGAGAGAAAATAACATACACACTTAATAGGGTATAGAAATCTATCTTACCCTAGAGAAAATATGAAGAAAGGGATGAGATAAGGGGGAAGGGGGGGAGGGAAGGAGGGAATAGGTGATAGAAGAGAGGGAAGATCGTGGGAGAAGGTACTCAGACACAAGACACTTTTGGACAGGACAGGATGAAAGGAGAGAGAGAGAATAGAATAAATGAGAGCAGGGAGGAATAGAGTAGAGGGAAATATAGCTAGTAATAGCAACTGTGGGAGAAATATTGAAGCAACTTCTCTGGTGGACTTATAATAATGAAGGCAACTCACCCCAGAGACAGAGCCATTGGAATCTGAACACAGACTGAAGTACATTTTTTTTTCTCTCACTATTCTTGAGGTTTCTCAGCTTCTTGGGGGGGGTATGTTTACAATCATAACAAGATATTTGTAATAATATAAAAATAAAAATAAAAAATTGAAACAAAAAAAGAAAATTTTGTTCCATCCTCCTCCCCTCACAGGGAACAGTCAGGTTAACATTGTACATACATATTTTTGATAAACATGTTTACAGATTAATATCTGTATGAGGTATTAGGATTTTTGCACTGTGAGGTATTAGGATTAAGGGAAAGGGGTACATAAGAGATAATTTTTATAGAATGTTCAGCAGAGTCTTAGGGATTTTTGCTTTGTTTTTGTTTTTGTTTTTTTCAAATTAACTAATTTAATTATTTTCATTCATTTGTATATGCATATTTCCAAGTTACAAAATTTCCCTCTACCCTCCCTTTCCACCTTCCTTCTCCCAGCAGGGGATAGTTAAGTTAGCATTTTACATATATATTTTGTCAAACATATTTACAAATTCATCATTTTTGGCATGAGGAATTAGGATTAAGGGAAAGAGATACATAAGAGATAATTTTTATAAAGTGCTCATCAGATTCGGAAGGGTTGCTTTTTACCCACTGATCCATTACTCTGTTTTTTAACTAGTGCCAGGCAGTTTTTGATGACTACTGCTTTATAGTATAGTTTTAGATCTGGTAGAGCTAGACCACCTTCCATTACATTTTTTTTCATCAGTTCCCTTGCTTATTCTTGACCTTTTGTTACTTCCACAACAGATTCTTAAATCTAGGAAGTTCTCCAATGATCTTTTCGTTAATATATTATTTTGTTTTTGAAGATAACACCATTCAAGTGACTGCTATCTTGATAGGTGAAAAAGGCTGAAAGATTAGAGCTCCTACCCATAATAAACACATGGTTATTGTCTGGCTTGATGTTTTAACTTATGGGAACAAGATCAGATGTATGTGTCTTTGCCTCATAAAAACGATTACTCAGCGAAAGTTCTCCACCCACTGTTTGCTACTCAAAAAATTCATTAAAAATGATGTCTTCTCTTCTGTTCCATCAGGGTCTATTCCCATGTTACAATATTCAATGGATTAGCAAATTAGAAAAATACTGTTCTTAAAATATTTTTTCCTTATAAATGCAAGGTGTTTGAAATGGCTAATTAAATAACTTCTGTCACAATTATTACATGTGACTAGAATCAGTTTCACAACTGAGTTACACCTTGAGAGAAGAGGTTTGAAACAAGGACAGGAGATGATAATTGTAAATATAAAATCATAGGATGAGGTCCTAGGAAAGTAAGCATTTGTGCGTGCCTGGAATACAGAGAATATGAAAGAGAATATTTGAATTAAAGCTAGAAAGACACACACTAAGGATTTTGAATTTTATTTGGGAAGAAGTTTCCCACATTTCAGACTGAAATTAAGTGACCCAGTTCAACTCTAGAAACAACTTCCACCCTCAAATTGTACTCATAAATCATAAGCCTCAGTCCTTAACATCTCTTTTCATTATCATGTGAGAACATTCTGTGAGAGACTGGAACTATAGATAACTGATCACACCAACATTATCATTAGAGTTTCAAGTTCCATTTGGTCTATAAGGTACTTCCTTCTTGATACTTATACTAACCTCTAATCTTCCAAATTCTTACTTTGCTTTCATTCAGAACCACTCTTTTCTAGGTGACAGTACCCTTTGCTTACTATTATTCTTGGACTATCTAATATTACATTTTTTCTGTCTTCTGATATTTAACATTAGATTTTCTCCTAAAGATTGAAAATATCTTATAACCCTCCTCTTCTCCCTCCAATGCACTTATTAAACAACACAAGGAACTTATCCCAGATAGAATTCTCAGCTCCAAATTTTAAACTTCTGTTATGAATCATTCTGAAGCATAGCAACGACTATTTTGTAATTAGACTCTATTTTTCCATAAATGTAAATAAAAATTGTGGAAGGAAGAAAGGAACAAAGGAGGCAGAGAGGAGAAAGGAAGGGAAAGAAAGAAGGAAAGGAAAAAGAGAAAGAAGGGATAGAGGAAAGTACATTTATCCCATTGGGTTCTATTATTCAAATGTTTTTTTTCCCATTCCCATAATTTCTTTCTGCTGACAGCATTCTAAAACCCCAATATTCATCAGTTCTATCACATGTACATCTATAAATTAACATATATTTATAAACATAAGGTATATAAGTGATATCTTCAAATTAATCAGCTTTAAATTCATGTATATATAATTTTCATTATATTTTTCTAAATTTATTTTTGCATTGATGTATTACTAAAGAGTTGCTTGAGGGGAAAATTCCATATGAAAATACATATGCCTATAAAATTATACAGATATATTTACAAAAAATCTCAAGTATGCATTAACAATTTTAGGTATGAATCTTACCATTTACTTCAAAGCATTGTATTTTTTCTGATACATATTCTATAGGCATTTAATTCTCTTTCAAAGGAACTCTGAGGTTTGTTAAATGGATAACCAATCCACATGAACATTGCACAGTAAATAAAAGTATATATTTAATAAAACTTTAAGCCTGAAATTTTGTAACTGTTCAAATCAAAAATTATCTTGTTCTTTCATACACCATTTTATTCTAATGAAATCACTCACACTCAATCTTGTTTTTCTAATAAGTGTTCTATATTTTTAAATGGCCTTATATTCTCAATTTTGAAAAAAAAAAAGTAGACCAAGAATAGAAACTTTCAGACCTCAATCTGAAATTCTACTTTCTCCATCAAAGACTCTAGCTCAATGAGAATGTCTTAGAAAACTGACTAGGTTTGTTCCTGAGTAACCATATCTTTGTCTCTTTCAAAATCAATAGTTGGTGTATACAAAGAAAAACAGCAATAAATACACCAGAGAAAGATATGATCAACTATCAACCTTTACATAGACTATATGTTTATAAACACCATAGTTATATTTTGTTTTGCTTCAAGAGTTTAAAGTAAGGAAATCAGAATTAAAGGGAGGTCATTTGCTATAGAAAAAGATCATTGAACTTTGAGTGTGGACTTGAAGATTATTCCTGATTTACCCTTTATATAATTTGTTTGTGAACAGCTATTTGGATGACTTCTCTCCACATTAGATTGTGAGTTATCTTATGTGTTTGTCAGATCCATATGTGACACAGTTGGAACTCAATAAATACTTATTGATTTGACTTTTGTTTTCTTTAATCTTCCTGACAATTTAGCTTCTTTTAAACTCTTGGACTGTTTAAAATTTTTTTATATTCCCCAAACTAGTCTTCATGAAAGAACATGGTTTTATGATGCTGAATTTTATGAACTCAGATATAACTATTTGCAAGAGAATTCTCTGACATGACAAGTCATTTCAAATATAGCAGACAGGATATTTCTTATAAATATTCTTGTTATTAATGGCCATGATTATTTGCTAAAACTGCAGAATAACAAAACTCAAGAAAGTATTAGTTTCAGAAATTATTTCTTATAATTGTACAATAGTGTAAGCTCTGATTCTAAAATAAGATTCTCAATCATAAGTAGAACAAATTTTATGAACGGTACATAAAGGATAATAAAATATGGAAGAACCAATATGACATGAAGATGCTAAACTACTAAGAAAATAAAGTTTAAAAACCCAAAAGCATTTTGCCTGAGTTTGGCTCCTATGAACTAAGAAAGAAACATTTACTGTAATTGCTCTTCTGAAACTATTAAAAACTCTTTTTCTTTTGATATCAGATGATTATTAAGAATTTTGACCTAGTCATTTCATTGTAATTCTCAAATTTAACCCCTGAGATTAAAGAGTTTTTTCTTCCCTGTCACCTGACTTCTATTTCAAAGTGGAAATAACAGGGAAATAAATAGTCAGTATGAAGACATATACTCCTTACTGGCAATAACATTATGAAATGTTTATAACAATCAGATTTGATAAAAATTGATTATTTTCATATATTCTTTAATATATTCTTTCCTTGATATCCTTATGTAATTCTCTTTATATGTCAGAAGCAAGACTTCTTATTCATAGATGAATTTATGTAAATATGTAGCAAAAGAAGGTCATGCCAATCATATTGCCCAACTACACACTTGTTATAATCCAAGCATAAATCTTATTTCAAATTATGTTCCCACACTATTGTTTAATGCTAAGTGACAGTGATTTATGGATTTTTTCAAATACCAACTGTTAGCCTTTCAACAAAATTCTAAGTGTGATAAAATTCTAAAAGTAATTTCTCTCTACTTTGAGAAATTCCAAAATAGGGGAGTCAGAAAGTCTTTTTCTTTTTTTTCTGCAAGGCAAATGGGGTTAAGTGGCTTGCCCAAGGCCACACAGCTAGGTAATTATTAAGAGTCTGAGGCCAAATTTGAACCCAGATACTCCTGACTCCAGGGCCAGTGCTCTATCTACTGTGCAGCCTAGCCACCCCTCAGAAAGTCTTTTTAAGAGAGCCTCGAAGCAGTTTTTACACTGACTCTGCCTGTTAAAATAATAAGAATCAAATATTTCCTTTCTAATCTGATAATATATTTATATATTTCTCAGAAGACAAGTATTAAATTATTTTGTTATATCATTAATTTCCTCAGTCCTGTTTCTAACTATTTGTTGGCATGATATCCTTATCACTTTATATAATTCAATTGAACTTTCAATGCATAAGACATCAGTTTTTCTTAAGGTTTTTTTGCCTATAATTAGACTACATTGTCATCAGGAAAGAGATGGTATCTTAACTATGTCTCAAGCAAGCTTCATATAATTTGGTCTAACAATAGGTCTATAACAGATAAAGATTAACTCATTTATCTTTGATGATTTATTACTTTTATTAAATGAAAATTACCTCTAAAATATTTCACCATCAACCAACTTCCTCTTGATTATCACTGTCATAGCACTCTTTCCCTTTAAAATGCAATCTCTCTGCAAATAGGGCTTGTTTCATTCTTTGTACTTGTACAAGGCTAGCACAGTGCCTAACAAAAAGGAGGCATTTAATTTATGATTAACTAATTACATGGGAGCAGGAGTAATTGCAGTGTAGTTCAATACAGGTACATTCCAAAACACCAGAATTTTGAATTCCTTATCATCCTCATATTAACACCACAAAGAATATTTAAATTCTGCAGCTGTGGGATACCACACTGATGTACTATAAGAGAGACTGTTGTCAATCTCAGTCAAGCCTCATATCAACTAGAATTTATTAAGAGTCTGCCCTTTGCCAAGCTATATTAGATATTGGGCATAAAAAACAAATTAAAATATCCTTGCAATCTTTCTTATCTAACCTTAGCTGCAAACCACATACCCATTCTATCTTCTCAAGGATCATTATCCTTGTTTGACTCAGCCTTCCCAAATAGACACACATAACTTGTTCACTCACCTCATAATGAGGGAAATTGTGAGGCTCAAATGAAATATTGGATTTAAATTATTATGTAAACCTTAAAGTGCATCATCATTATTATCATCACAATTATTAATGTGTTTTATTATTTTTTTAGGTTTTGCAAGGCAAATGGGGTTAAGTGGCTTGCCCAAGGTCACACAGCTAGGTAATTATTAAGCGTCTGAAGCCAAATTTGAACCCAGGTACTCCTGACTCCAGGGCCCGTGCTCTATCCACTGCGCCACCTAGCTGCCCCCATAATTATTAATATTGCTGGTCTACAGTCTTCAGACCTCCAGGTTAGTGATGTCTTCATTTCCTAAGATTCAACTACTTTCTTTCTATGAGTTCAAGCAATTCTTTAGCAGTACAGAAGTGTACTAGTAAATGAATACCAATTGGCTCTTGGGGTCTGGGGTAGGGATATTTTTAAATTTAACCTTCATTATTAGCATGGTCAATGGATATGAGCAGGCAGTTTTTTGACAAAGAAATCAAAACTATAGTCATATGAAAATATGCTCTAAATCACCATTGATTAGAGAAATGTAAACCAAAATAACTGTAAGATATCATCTTAAACTTATTAGAGTGGCTAAATTGACAAAAAAAGAAAAATGTAAGATATTGAAGGGGATGTGGGAAAACTGTACTTTTTGGTGGAGTTACCATACTAAATAAATAAATTAATTTAGGTAGAATTCTCATTTTTACTTCATTGGCTCTGCCTATCTGTGAGCAGTTGATACTTTTCCAATTATTTAAATCTGATTTTATTTGTGTGAAAAGTACTTTATAGTTGTGCTCACATAGTTCCTACATCTGTGTTGCCAAATAGACTCCAAATATTTTATACTGCCTACAACTATTTTAAAAGAATTTATCTTTCTGTCAATTGCTGCTGGATTTTATTGGTAATATATATAGAATTGATGATGATTAATATGGGTTTATTTTGTAGCCTGTGACTTTGCTAAAGTTTAATTTCTAATTGCTAAAATTATTTCAACTGTTTTTTTTAGTTATTTCTCTAAGTAATCATCATATTATCTGCAATGAGTGATAGTTTTGTTTCCTTATTACATATTCTAATTACATTAATTATTCTTCTTTTATTGTTTAACTAACATTTCTACTACAATATTAAATAACAGAGGGGTTAATGGGCATTCTTTCTTTACCTTCAATAGTATTGGAAAGACTTCTAGCTTATTCTCATTAAAAATAATGCTTGCTGATGATTTTAGATAAATATTCACCATTAATTTCTATGTTCTCTTTCAGTGTTTTTATAGGAATTTTATAGGTGTTGTACTTTTGTCAAGGACTTTTGGGTTATCTTTTGAGATAATCATAGGTTTTGTTGGTTTTGTTATTGATATCATCAATATGTTGATAGTTTTCTTAATATTGAACCAATCTTGCATTCCTGGTAAAACCCAATAATGCTTGTGTATAATGCTTGTGATAAATCGCTGTAATCTCTTTACTAGTGTTTTATTTAAAATTTTTCCCATCAGTATTCTTAAGAAAATTGGTTTATAATTTTCTTTCTCTGTTTTGGTTCTTCCTGATTTGGATATCAGCATCATATTTGTATTGTAATAGTTTATTTAATATTGAGATTAATTGCTATTCAAATGTTTGATAGAATTCACTTGTGAATTCATCTAGTTATTGGAATTTTTTCTCAGGAAGTTCATTGATAGTTTGTTCAAGTTATTTTTTTAAGATTGATATTTTAAGCATTATTTCTTCTTCTGTTCATCTTAGTAATATATATTTTAGTCGATATTCATCCATTTCATTTAGATCAGGCCTTTACAACCTTACTTTAAAAGTTTTTCACTGAAACAGACAATATATTTGATTTGCCATTTTAGTGAGAGCTTTGTAGTAGCTTGGCTTCATTTACTGGAGTATTAAAGCATTTAAAGTATTTAGTAAACCTGCAGGAGGGCCGCATAAAATCACAGACTGCATTTTGGACAGCCCTGATTTAAATTGCCAAATTTACTGGCATATAATTAGGCAAAATAGCTCCTAAAAATTGTCTTAATTTTCTCTTCATTGGTTGGGAATTCACTCCATTTCATTTTTGAAACTAGTAATTTGGATTTCTTCTCTCCCTCCTAAAATCAAATTAAACAATAGTTTATCAATTTTGTTAATTTTTTTTAATAAAACCAGCTTCTAGTTTCATTTAATAGTTCAATAGCATTAATACTTTCAATTTTATTAATCTTTCCTTTGATTTTTCAGGATTTGCAATTTAGTGTTAATTGAGGATGTTTACTTTGTTCTTTACCTAAATTGTTTTTTAGTTATATATCCAATTCATCAAGATGCTTTTTCTCTGTTTTATTGATTTAAAAAATTAGAGATACAATTTTTTCCCCTAAGTGTTCCTTTGGCTACAAAAGTTTGGTATGTTGTCTCATTGTCATTTTCTTTAATAAAATTATTGATGATTTCTCTGATTTATTCTTTGGTTCACTTGTTTTTTAGGATTAGATTATTTAATTTATAATAATTTTTAACCTCTCTTCTCATTATCCATTATTGAATGTAATTTTTATTGTATTATGATCTGCAAATGATGTATTTTTATTTATACTTTTGTGCATTTGATTATAAGGGTTTTTATGTCATTACATATGGTCAATTTTTGTGTAGCTGTTGTATAATGATGAAAAAAATATTCCTTTCTATTCCCATTAAATTTTCTCCAGACATCTACCTACCTCCTTAATTTCTCTCTTGCTTGTTTTTTGTTAGATTTATCTAGTTTTGAGAAGGGGAAAGTTGAGGACCCCCACTAGTATAGCTGCTTGCTTTCTCTGGAGATTAGGCTTCCCTTCTGACATACTGGGAATGGGCTCCCTGCTAACCTAAATATGGGGACTGGCACCTGATCCTGGAGGAGAGATCTTGTGATGGATCTGCCCAGGGGTGGGGTCTTCCTACTGAATTGTTTTGGGCCAGGGTCTTCCTGCTAGTAGATCCCAGGAGCAATATCTTGCTGTTGGCCAGCCCTGAGGAGGAGCTTCACTACAAATCAGCAATAGGGTCAGGGCCTCCCTGCTGCTTATGCTGGGGGTGGGTTCTTGGGATGGGGCCTTGCTGCACTGCACTTACTACTCACTTACCTAGGGGACTGATGGTTTGCATGAGGGTGGAACTTTAATGGTCAGTTGTCTCAAGCTTGGAGCCTTGCTGCTGCTGATGCCCTCCCACCCAGTGAGAAACATTTTTCCTGCCAGGCTCCTGAGTCTTACCTTGCTCTTAGATCAAACCTCAGGCAGTTTTCTAGCTTTTTTTTTTTTTTTTGGAAAGGGCTTCAAAAGATTTGTCCTTCCTCTTCCATTGTGGTACTGGAAGTCACTGGATTTCTCATTTAAATGATCCTACTGAAAATTTAACAATGATGTCTGACCCCCTGGACTCCTCCCTGCACTCTTTGCAACCTCTGATCTAGTATTAAAATATTCAACCATTACTCTTTCTACTTCTGCACTTTAAATGAAATCTGACTTTTCCCTCAAAGCCAATTATTCGGAATATATTCATTGGTTTCCATTCTTTCCACTTTCCAGGATTCACAGAGCATAGAATACTGAGCATACTTCTCTCTTCTACTGCTTTTAACTCCCTATCATCTCTTCTCTATGAAACAGATGTAAGTCAGTGCTACCATCCTCTCTCTCAAACCCTGCTGGCATCATTTACTGACACTGAAACACACAAATCCACTCCAGATCATCCACTGAACTTTTATATCTCACTCAAGATCTTTCATTCACCACATGGACATAGACTGTTACTAACTATTAATCTTCATTTCTCACAGGAGAGTTTTAAAAACAGTTCTACTCTCCTCTCAAGTGCCCAAACAAATCCTTCTCTCAATAATTATAGTTAATTTAGTCATTTCTTCCCAAGGCAGGAAGGGAATCCATGTAAGCAGAAACAATTAGAATAACTGAGGAGTTCATTAAGTGAAGCTCCAACATCAAAGAAATTTACTAAATCTTGATGGATTAGATATTATTTGTTCTAGCCAAGCCATTGGGCCTGAAGGATTGTTTATTCTGAAGGATGTTCATATTTTAAAGTACATTCATAGCCTTCAGTTATGGTGTTCAGAGTGAATCATATGATGAGGCTGTTTTTTATTCTTCTTTGAGGACTCCTATGAACTAGAAAAATGGAAAATAATTCTTTTACTTTGAGGAACTTCTTATTCTGGTGAGACCAGCTAAAATTATTGACATAGATATACTCATAGAAAGTGGTACCTTATTATGTGCTGAATATTTGTTAATATATCTTTACATAATGTATATTAAAATTTTGATTCTGAAAGATTGTGTTATGAGGACTATATAATGAATAATGAAATGTGAAAAAACCAATATGACACAAAGGTATTGAAGTACTCAGAAAATAACCTTTAGAAATTCATTAGCATTTTGATTGAGTTTTATTCCTTTGGGATAAGAAAAAAAGGAAAAATATTAATTAATGAAATCATACAAAATTTATTTTGTAAAATAATTTTTTATTTTATTCATTTATTCAATCTCTTCAAATCCAGAGTCTGCATTTTCAGAACTATGTTCACTGGACCTAAGACCTCTTGGATAGTTGGCAGGGATAGCTGAAATGTAGAATGCATACATAATTAACTAAAAGGAGGGAATGTGGTAGCAAAGCAAAGCAAGGAAGGATGGGGTACTCCCCTTAACAGGGTTGTTCAACATTGGTCTCCATTATCTGTTGGTGTGGGAATTGTGGGATGAATTCCATCAAAGGAAGAGGTTGGAAGCACCTGAAGGTCCAGAGAGGTTGTTCTACTGGGTCCAAAAAAAAAGGAAATTAAAAGAAGAAAAACACTACCCTCTTCATAATTCTTTGGTTACTTCTAATTATTACTGAAAAGGTAGTCGCTTAAGAAAGGGAGAGGAGAGGAGGGAATTGATGGATTTAATGATTATTTAACCCTAGGTAGAAGGGCAACCAACCCCCCTTAATCCAGAAGTCCTACCATATTTATTTGTTTTTAATTGGAAACAGTAGCTTCTGCTCTAGAGCCAGCATTTTCCCCCACTATATCAATAGATTTTTCCCTCCAGTTTCTCTTCCTCCAACACTTCATATCTTCATACTAGCACCAAAGAATTATTTCTTAACCTGGCTGTTGTACCCCTGATCAAGTATCTTTATGGAATCCTTTCTACCTACCAAGTTATGTTTAGTTAATTTGAGGGGCCCTTCACGATATTGTATTGGTAGATCTCCATTCTTCATTCATGCTACTCCTCTCTATATCCTTTATACTCTAACCAACTGGGTCTACACTTTCTCTCATGATATTTCCAAATTTCCTCTCTCTCTCTGTCTCTCTGTCTCTCTGTCTCTCTCTCTCTGTCTCTCTCTCTCTCTCTCTCTCTCTCTCTCTCTGTCTAAAATGTCTTCTTTCTCCCTATTAGTCTATACAATTTCACTATATCTTATAAACCTCAACTCATAAATCTCTTCAAATTTCCCCACCCCACCATTTAAATGATTCTTCCCACCACAAACCACACAGAGTAAACTTTCCATATGCATCTACGTATTATTATTGACCAAGATTATTTGTCTTCTACTCTACTAGAGGGAAGATCCATAAAGATAAAGGAGTTCTGACTTAAGGTTGTACTGCTCCTCTCCTCCCTTTGACACTAGTATAATTCTGTGATGACAATAAGCACTTAATAAATGCCTGATGAATTGAAGAGGAATTGTTGTTAGTCACTGACTGATCTAAGACTATATTAAAGCACATGCCTGAATCAAAGACTTCTTTCTAACTCAATATGAATTCTCATCTTGTGATGAGTCCCCTTGTATGATAGCTCTGCTGGCATAGTTTCACTCTGTCACAGTCACTGACAATCCATTATCATCTCTTCCAAGTTGGGGTTAATTAAAAGAATAACCTTCCCATTAACTCTGGTTTTTTTTTTTCATTTTGTTCCAAAATCTATAGACATTTGCAGTCTCATAAATGGAATGCCAGACCAACAGTCAGTCAGTCAGTAAACAATAATTAAACAATTATTAAACATTTACTAGTTTGACCTTCATTATTGAAAAGATCCATAATATCAGGAAGGCAAGTCCATAACTTGGAATTTAATTGGATTTAAGTGAAGGAGGACTGTGCCACTCACAGTATCATAAATTCCCATAACTGTCATTTTCCTTTAAAAAGGAAATAATTTTTCTGATAGATAGATAGATAGATTTGACAGATAATTATATAGAAATATAGAAATAATTATTTTCAGTTTTTGCTTTATTAGTTAATTATTATGGGAAATAAATTAATTTGCAAACATTGATCCTCTTAGCAATCTACAATTTGACAGTATTGTTGAGCTTATATAATCATTTTGATCCTCTTTCTGTAATTTTAAAATGTATTGAATGAAAATAATACATAAATGAAGAAAAAAAGTCTTTTAACCACATCATTTCAAATTATGAATTGATATTTAAAACATCACTATTGGAAAACTTTATTTTTTAAATAAATTTATTTATGTCTTTCCAACTTTATGCAAAGATAATTTTTGACATTCATTTTTTGTAAGATTTTGAGTTCCACATTTTTCTCCCTCTTTCCTTTTATTCCCTTCCCCCTCCCCTCAAAAGTGAGTAATCTGATACAGATTATTTATGTATAACTACGTTAAACATATTTCCATGTTAATAATTTGAAAAAAAGAATCAGAACGAAAGAGAAATGAAAACCATGAGAGGGAAAAACATAAAGCATAAAACAAATTATAAAAATTGAAAATAGTATGCTATGGGCTGCATTCATGGTCCATAGGTTTTTCCCCTCTGGGTGTGGATGATAATTTTCCATTACAAGTCCTGAAGAGTTAAGTCTATCATAGTTGATCATCACACAATCTTGCTTGTGTACAACGTTCTTTTGGTTCAGCTCACTTCACTTAGCATAAGTTCATGTAAGTTTTTCCAGGTTTTACTGAAGTCCACACATTCATGGCTTTTTTTTTCAGAGCAAAAGAACACCATCACATTCACAGTTTATTCAGTCATTCCCCAGTAGCTGAGCATCCCCTCCATTTTCAATTATTTGCCACTTATGTAGGAACTTTACCAGATATCCCTATTTTGAATTGATGATTTAACTTCATAGAGATTTCCAAATATTCAAAAACAAATTTATTCTTATTGTCAAATTAAAGCTGATCAGTATAATATTAGATTAGCACAAGGTCCTAACAACATTGTGAATAATTGTCCTTCATTAAATTGTCCCCATATTCCATTTCACCATTCTTCCTTTGAAGTCCATTAACCTTCCAAGTATCTCTTCTTATATAGTTGAAATGCTTGAATTACACAGTGAATATAGACACCACATATATACTGTCTGTGTTTTGTCCCTATCTAAACTAGTTTGTCATTTATCTAAAGTCAGGAAAAATATGTAACCAAAAGAGATGTTATGAATTTTGCATATGTGTTTTCACTTAAGGAATGAGATGTACATTTAAATTGATTGTAATTTTTCATAGAATTGTTCTTATTTTATTTGATGAGTAATTTGTTTTTAACAACTAGGTAGTAAAGTGGATAGAATCTGGAATCAGAAATCTTCCTTTTCCTGTATTCAAATCTGGCCTCTGATACTTGTTAACTCTGCAACCCAGGATAAGTCACTTAACCCATTTTACCTCAGTTGCCTTGTAGTAAAATGAGCTAGAGAAGAAAATGTCCATTATCTTTGCCAATAAAACCCCAAATAGGGCCATGAAGAGTAGGAAATAGCTGAGTTTTTTTGTACTCGATATATTTCTAGCTATCTCTCTCTGTGTGTATATATGTATATTAACTAATATTTACTTGGCATCTACTATGTGTCAACTTTGCAATGATTATTTCATTTTATTCTTACAAAACACTAAGAGGTAAATACTATTAAACCCAATTTACAGATGAGGAAACTGAGGCAAATAGAGGTTATGTTTCTTGCTCAGAGTCACACAACTAGTAAGTACCTAAAATTGAATTTAAACTTGTAGGCACTCTAATGTATTGTGCCAACTAACTTGAGTGTTATTGGTTGTTTGGCTAGTTGTTCTCCTTCATTCTTGAAGAAGATCAAAATGACATCACTTTGTCTAGGTCAACATACAGTGTCTGACGATGACTGATCAGATCAATACAATACAGTCACAGATAGTCCATGTGAACATTTGAAGTGGAGATGTTTCTAAATTTGCTATCTTGTGTTTCTTTTCAGCATGCTACAATTCTGTGCTCATAGCAAATAGCACCCTCTCTGATACGGGCACATCATGTCTGGTTATCTTGTACCACCAGCTCCTATGTTTTATAATTGATTCCAAAGTTATTCAGAGAGAATTTGGTAGTGTCCTTGTCCACTTCTCCTAACCTCCATGTGAGTGCTTTTTCTTGTGTGAGTTCTCCATAAACTAGTATTTTAGCAAACATGTGTTTGGCATTCAAACATGGCCAATCCATCAGAGTGGCATCACCTCAGTTGAGTCTGAAGCTTGGCAGTTCAGTTCAAGAAAGGACCTCAGTGTCTGGTACCTTATCTTGCCAGGTGATATTAAGAATCTTTCCAAGACAATTCAAATGGTAATGATTCAGTTTCCTGGCATGGCATTGGTATCTTCTCCAGGTTTCAAAGGCATACAACATTGAGGTCATCCCAACAGCTCCACAGACCTTCGGTTTGGCAGGCAGTCTCATAACTCTTCTTTCCCACACTCCTTCAGAGTCTCTCAAAAGCTGAGCCAGCTCTGGCAATGTGTGCAACAACCTCATCATCTATGTGTACAACTCCAGAAAGTACTCTGCCAAGGTCAATGGATTTATCCACGCATTCAAAATTTCTACATTTGCTGTAACTGATGGTTCCACATATGGATGGTGTAGTGTAGGCTGGGGACGAACTGTTTTCTTGATGTTACCAGGCCAAAATTAGCACAAGAGGCTGAAGATTGATCTGTTCTCAATTTCATCTCAGCCTCAGAGGCTTCATTGAGTACATAATCATCTGTGAACAAAAAGTTGTGCACCAGATTTCCCTCTACTTTGGTCTTGGCTTATAATCTTTTTTAAGTCAAATTCACTATTAGTGTAGTAGCTGACTTTGATACTGTTTTATCCTCATTAAATGCATTCAATAACATCACTGAAAACATTATGTTAAAAAGCATGGGAATAGGAATATGGCTCTGCTTCCCACTACTGATGACTGGGAAAGTGGGAGAGCAGGGGCAGCTAGGTGGCTAGTGGATAGAGCACTGGCCCTGGAGTCAGGAGTACCTGAGTTCAAATCTGGTGTGACCTTGGTCACACAGTCACTTAACCCCACTTTCTTATAATAAAAAATTAATAAAAGTTTAAAAAATAAAAAAATAAAGTGGGAAAGCAGCATCTATTATCCAAAAAGCATGCAAAAATAGTATCATGGAACTGGCATACAATACTTATGAACTTCTCCAAGTAACCAGATTTTACCAAGATCTTCCATAAGCCTTTATGACTAAAAAAAAGAGAGGCTTGGTCAGATTGATTAAAGTTGCATACTTCTGTCTGCTCCTAGAATTTCATCAGGAATTGACAGGCTGCAAATACCATATCAACCATTCCTCAGCCTTGAGTTTAAATTCAACTTTTTCCCCAAGTTCCTTGGTTTTGCTAGAGGAGTATAATACTAGGGGAAATATGTAAGAATTTATGTACTTGGCATGCATCTCAATTTTGCTTGTCCTTTAATGTTGCAAAATGATATTCCAAAGATCATACTTTAAACAATCACCCAAGAATAGCAGCACCATAAGGACAACAATCCCTTCTTGTTAAACACAAACAGCAAATAATGATCCAAGCCACTGCTTGAAAGCAGTGAAGGAGATTTTAACATGCATATTATATAACTCCATGTTTGCCTTAAACAATTAAGGAGAACATTGCCTATGCATCTCTAAGCAAAGATGAAAAGCATAGGCAGAACATGATTTAAGGGAATTACACTAATGACAAAAACATTCAGGAGAAATAAAGATTCAAAGTAAAATATGACTAACTTTTTCACAACTCTTAAGAAGCAATTTACAGCAGTCAATCAAGGAATGGCATGTGTCTAAGTAGTAAGCAAATGATTTTTCTCAAGGATTAAAAAACAAAAGAGAACAGACATAATTTTTATTCTCTGATCCTATTTATGATGATTTGTAAAATAACACCAATTTTCAAAAAATTTTATCTTAAAAAATTCAAGGATTAGAACAAGATTTAAGATGTCATCTCCATTCCTTACTATCTCAACAGAAACAAAATAATAAAAAACAATTATGCACCTAATATAAAGTAAGTACAGCTCAAGGACTTCAATAAGGTAATATTTATGAATTTATAATGATAGCACTTAATTTATAATTCCACATTTCCTCGTTTCATATTTCAACACTATGGAAAAAGCAATCAAACAAACAAACTTAGGGTTGTTTGGCATGTATCCATGAATTCCATTCTTGCCAGCATACCTCACCCCTGTAACAAGCAGAGGACATCACCTTTACCCAATAGAGAGGAAATAGGAAAGGAGTTCAGGTTTCCTTTAGCATGGAACAATTTCCAGATTTAAAAACACCAAGGAAGTAGAATATCTGCCCAAAATACTCTGTCCTCCCCAAACTCTACAAAAAAGAGGCAAATACTAATTCAGCCCAACCAGAGAACCAAAAAAATAATTAGATGAGGGGCGGCTAGGTGGCACCGTGGATAGAGCACCAGCCTTGGAGTCAGGAGTACCTGGGTTCAAATCCGACCTCAGACACTTAATAATTACCTAGCCATGTGGCCTTGGGCAAGCCACTTAACCCCATTGCCTTGAAAAATCTAAAAAAAAATTAGATGAAATTAGAGGATGAAAGGAGCATATATGGCTCTACTTGGCTTTAAGGAAAGATGCTGAATTCAGTTGGAGCCAGTAATATGCCCATTATAGGAGGAGAGCTAATAAAAGGAGTAAAAGTGGGATACGATATTAAAAAAGATTAAAAGCACAAAATATGCCAGGAAGAAGAAAATTGTTAAAAAAAATAATAACAGATGAAGGAAAACAAAGGAAGGAAAGAAGTAAGGGAGGGAGGGAGGAAGATGTGTGTTTGTGCTCGCGCATGCGCGCACGCGCACGCGTGTGTGTGTGTGTGTGTGTGTGTGTGTGTGTGTGTGTGTGTGTGTATGTAAATGTAAAAAGGTACAGGCATGAAAAGGATCTTTTTAATATCATTAAAAACTATAAAACCAAAAATAAGCACCATGTATACTATGGATATTTTCTAGAACTTATTCTAGTAAATATGGCATTAAAGCAAGGTTTTCTACTCTTCCTACTTTTGTTTCATATAATTCTAAAAATGTTGCTATTGCAATAATAGAAAAGAAAAATTCAAAGAATCAGAATAAGTAATTGGAAATCAAACTTTATTTATCCACCAATAACATGATGGTTTATTTTGAGAATTCCAAGTAAACAGAAAAATAACAATTGAGACACTTATTAACTATGACAGTGTCACAAAACCTCATAGAACTTTAAAAATTAATTTAAAAGCCAAAGAAGAGAGGGAGAAGAAAAATGGAAAAGGAAACAAGAGACTTGCAAGAAAATTATGAAAAATTGACCAAAGAAACTAACTCCTTTAAAATTAAAAATAATCAACTGAAAAACGAATGCAACTATTCAAAAAATAAAATCAAACAACTGGAAAAGCAATGCAATTCAGCAAAAGGTAAAATGAACTAACTGGAAAAAGAAACACAAAAGCTGATTGAAGAAAATAAAACTCTAAAACTTAGAATTTGACAAATAGAACCCAATGAATCTCTATAGATAAACCATTAATTATTTGCTTTATTTATTAATTAATCAAAAAAATGAAAAAGATGAATTCATCACAAATGAAGAAGAAATTGAAAGAGTTATTAGGAGCTATTTTACTCAATTATATGCCTACAAATATGACAATCTAGGTAAAACAGATTAATATTTACAAAATGTGACTTACCTATATTAACAGAGGAAGAAATAGACTACTTAAGCAATCCCATTTTTTCTAAAGTAATTGAATAATCTATCAATGAACTCCTTAAGAAAAAAAATTCCCAGGACCAGATAGATTCACAAGGAAATTCTATCAAACATTTAAAGAACAATTAATTCCATGCTAGGTAAACTAATTGGAAAAATTGGTGGGGTACTAGTAAATACCATTTTTGACATAAATATGTTGTTGATAACTGAACCTGGAAGAGCAAAAAAAGTGAATAAAAGCTATAGACCAATTTTCCTAATAAATATTGATTCAAAAAATTTAAATTAAATATTTCTTTTGTTTTTGTTTTGTTTTAGGTTTTTGCAAGGCAATGTGGTTAAGTGGCTTGCCCAAGGCCACACAGTTAGGTAATTATTAAGTGTCTGAGGCCAGATTTGAACTCAGGTACTATTGGCTCCAAGGCTGGTGCTCTGTCTACTGCACCACCTAGCCACCCCCTAAATTAAATATTTGCAAGGAGAATACAGTAATATAGCATAGTTCATAATAGAAATATAAGACTGGTTTAATATTAGAAAAACTCTGTGCATGAATAACTATATCAATAACAAAACCTACAGAGATCATGTGATTATCTCAATAGATGCAGCAAAAACCTTTGACAAAAATAATACACCCATGACTATAAAAACAGTAGAAGAGAACATAGAAACTAATGGAACTTACCCTAAAATAAGTATCATTTATCTAAACGATTGACAAGCATTGACTATAAGGGGGATAAGTTAAAAGCCTTTTCAATAAAATCAAAGGTGACTAAAGGATGCCCATTATCATTACTATTATTCAGTATTCATCTAGAAATGCTAGCTGTAACTGAATTATAATCAGCAAAACTACCACTCATTGAAGATGATCTATGATGGTAAATTAGAGAAAATTAGAGAATCAACTAAAAATTACTTGAAATCAGTAACAACTTTAGCAAAGTTGTAGGATATGAGAAACCCTCATAAATTATCAGCACACACACACACACACACACACACACACACACACACACACACACACACATGACCAATATAGTCCAGCAGCAAGAGACTGAAAGAGACATTCCTCTTAAAATAACTGCAACAATACTTGTAAGTCTCTTCCAAGACAAACCCAGGAACTATATGAAATTAATTTATAAAACATTTCTCACAAATAAGTAATGTTTTAAAAAACAGAAAAATATTAATTGATCATAAATAAGTTAAGGCAATATAATTGAAATGATAATGCTACTTAAGTTTATTTATTTATTTATTCATTGCATTGCAATATCAATCAAATTACCCAAAATATTATTTAATAGAGCTAGACAAAATAACAAAAGTTATCTGGAAGAACAAAAGATCAAGAATAGCATGGAAGTCAATTTTTAAAAATGTACAGGAAAGTGATCCAGATCTAATAATGTATCATACATATTGTGGTAATTATCAAAATGATCTGATACTGTTTAAGAAATAGAGTGATCAATCTGTTGACTAGAGTAGGTGCACTATATATTATAGTAAATGACCTTAGTAATTTAGTGTTTCATAATTCCAAAGACCCAAGTTTTGGGGACAAAAAGTCACTTTTTTGACAGCTTCTGGGTGAAGTAGAAAACAGTATAGCAGAAACTAGGTGTCATATCGTATATCAAGATATGGTCAAAATGAGTACCTGATTTATACATAAAGCATTATATTATAAATAAAGAAGGAGAACACAGAATAATATACCTGCCAAATCCATGGATAAGTGAAATATTTTGCTCCAAGCAAGGTATAAGAGAACATTAAGAAATGCAAAATGAATCATTTTTATTATATAAAAAATTTTAAAGATTTTTTGCACAAACGAACTAATGCAACAAAAATTGAAAGGAAAGCAGAAAACTGGAGGGAAAATTTATGGCATGAATCTCTAACAAAGGTCCCATTTTTCAAATATCTAGAGAAGTTAGTCAAACAGAAGAATATGTCATTCCTCAATTAATAGACAAATGATATGAACATGAAATTTTCAGATAAGACAATCAAAGCAATCTATATTCATATAAAAATTCTTTAAATCACTATTGAGAAGAGAAACCCAAATTATAACCACTTAAGATACCACCTCACACCTATCAGATTGACTATTATGATAGAAAAGAAAAATGATGGAGGCAATGTCAGAAAAATGTTATATTAATGCATTATTGGTGAAGTTGTAAAGTGTTCTAATCATCTGGAGAGCTATTTGGAACTATGCTCATCATGAAATAAAACTATGTAGACCATATGCAGACTTAATCATACTACTAGATCTCAAAAAAAGATTGTTTTAAAAGAGGAAGGAAACTATTCATGCAAAAATATTTTTATCAACTTTTTTGTGATGATTTATTATGGGAGATTGAGGGAATTTCCTTCATTTGGGGAATGACTGACTTAGTTGTGGATTATGATTGCAATGAAATATTTTTGTTCTATAAGAAACAATAAAAAGAATAATTGGGGGCAGCTAGGTGGCACCTAGTGGTGGCAACTAGAGGATAGAGCATTGGCCCATGAGTCAAGATGACATGAGACTCAGAGAAGAATTTCAGAAAAACCTGTAAATACCTATATGAACCGGTAAAAAATGAAGCAGAATCAAGAAAACACTGCATATACTATCAGTAATAAAGTACAATGAAGAATTATAAATGAATTAGCTATTTTCCATAATCCAAGTTGATTCCAAAGAACTCTTGAAAAATGCTATCCACTTCCAGAGAATGAACTGATGTCTGAATACAATGTCTGAATACAAACTTTCTTTCTTCTTTCTCTTTCTTTTTCTTTCTTTCCTTCTCTCTCTCATTCTTTCTTTTTTCCCTTTCTTTTTCCTTCCTTCTTTCCTTCCTTCCTTCCTTCCTTTCTTTCTTCCTTCCTTCCTTCCTTTCTTTCTTTCTTTCTTTCTTTCTTCCTTCCTTCCTTCCTTTCCTTTCTTTTTTGTCTTCTTACATAAAGAAGGGAGTTGGTTAGGAAGGATAGAATTTGGAACTCAAAACAGAAAAAATAAATGATAAAAATTATCTGTGAAGGTAAGGAAAAATAAAATATTATTTTAAAAAAGAATACAATGTAGCATGCAAAAATGGAAACAAAAATCCTCATAACTGAAAAATCTGAAAAGATAAAATACTTAGGAAAGGACTCCTTATGAAAGAAAAACTACTTGGAAATTGTAATCAGGAAGAAATTAGGATTAGACTGCTTTACCTCATATTCAAAATGGATGCAAGACCTTTCTACTTCCAGTTATAACATAAGAATGTAGAAGAAGAACAGATCATGGACTTTTCATAACCTTGCAAATAAAACTATTTCCTAAGTAAACAAAGGATAGAGACAAAAACAGAAGATAAAATTCATAATTTTAATTATATAAAATTGCAATTCAGGAACAAAATTAATTCACATAGTGAAGAAAGGGAAAATTCTTTGAATAAAATTTCTTACATTAAGGATGTGATGTCCAAAATACATAGACAACTAATAGAAATGTAAAAGACCAAAAGTCATCCTGCAGGAAAGAAATGGTCAAAGTATAAAAAGTTATCACATAGGAAAAAAACCTGTTAACAATCATATGAATAAATGCTACAAATAATTAATAATGAGAGAAATACATATCACATACATACTCTACTACCTTTCAGAGAGCTAGGATAACATATTAGACTGGCTATGGACTGTTATCTCCCTCCTGAGGAAGAAAGACAAAACAAAAAAAAATACACATTAAAAAAACACAACCCTTCAGAATCGGATGAAAACTTTACAAAAATTATCTCTTATGTATCTTTTCCCCTTAATCCTAATTCCTCATACTTAAAATAACTAATCTGTAAACATGTTTATCAAAATATATATGTACATATGTTTTTGGAAAATATCACATGTAAATCAATGCCCACTGCAGTGCTTCACAAATACTTGCTGATAGGATCACCACTATATTCTTCCCCAGGATTTCAAAATTCATAAAGAAAAAACTTCAAATATTCAATCTTGTCTTTTAAACTATATGAATTCTATCCCATGGAATAATTAGGCCATTTCTTCACCCCAAAGTGTGAAGTTTCTTCATTTTCCAATTACTATAGTGGGTTAAAGAATGAGTTACTTGCTTTATTCTAGAGTAATTACAGAGTAATTTGGTCAATCAGTGCCCTCAGGCTCATGTTGTCTAATGTCATTGATTTCTACATGTTGTTCTTGTTATTCCAACAATAAACCTTCATTTATTTAATCTCTAAATCATCTTAATAGATTTTTTAAAAATGTGATAATAATAATAGACTATATTTTATATGTATATATACTTTAAGACCAATAATGCAAATATTAATTGCCCTAATAACCCTATAAGATAGGAATTACTATTATCCCTCCTTTGATGACAGGAAAATTAAGACCAAGAGAGTTTAAGTGACTTGTCCAGAGTCAGAAGGCAGGGAGTTTAAGAGACAGAATTTGAACTCATCTTTATTTCAAGTTCAGTACAATATTCACTGTACCACCCAGCACTTTAAGGTTTTCAAATCATATTACAAATATGAAACAAATTTTTAAAAATATAAATGTCAAAAATGTAATTTTTTGTTTCTATTAACCTATTATATCATTGTATTCTAGCAAGAAAAATGCTTCTGCACCACAGATAATTAAAATATCAAGAAATTCTCCATCTATTAGATCTATGGAAAGAGAATAAATTTATGATCAAACAAGAATTATAGTACAAACTAAAAAATGAATGATTTTTTTACTATATTAAATTAAAAAAGTTTTATAGTAATAATATCAATGCTGCTAAAATTAGAAGAAAAGCAAAAAGCTGGGAAACAATCTTCACAACTGGGAGTTCTGATAAAGGTCTCATTCAAATTTATAAGGTTATAAGTCATTCTTCAATTGATATATATTCAAAGGATATGAATATAAAGCTTTTAAATGAAGAAATTAAAGTTATATATAATCATATGACAAAATGCTCCAAATCACTGCTGTTTACAGAAATGAAAATTAAAACAACAATGAAGTATCACTTCACACCTATCAGATTGAACAAGATGAGAAAAAGGGAAAATGATCAGTGTTGGAGAGGTTGTGGGAGGATTGGGACATTGATGCATTGCTGGTGGAGGTATGAATGGATTCAAACATTCTGGAAAGCAATATGGAACTATGTCCAAAGAGCAAGAAAACGACTGTTTATACCCAGCAATTCCATTCTAGGCCCATATCCAGAAGAAATCATTAAAAATGGGAAAAGTCCCACATGCTCCAAAATATTCATAGCTTCTCTTTTTGTAGTGACAAAGAATTGGAAATTGAGGGGATGCCCATCAATTGGGGAATGGCTAAACAAGTTATGGTATATGAGTACTATGGAATACTATTGTACCATAAGAAACCATAAATAGTCAGACTCTAGAAAAGCATGCAATGACTTATAGGATCTGATGATGAGCAAAAGGAATAGAACCAAGATAACGATGTACACATTAATAACAACATTGTAAGATGATCAATCTTATTCTGGCAGCAATCTAGAGTACTACAACAACTGTATTAGACCATTTATGGACAATGTAATCCCCATCCAGAGGAAGAAAAACAAAACAAAACAAAAACAAAAAAAAGACCCTTTACCATCTGATGAACACATTATAAAAATTAACTCTTCTGTATCTCTTTCCCTTAATCCTAATTCCTCATACCAACAAAGATAAATCTATAAAGATGTTTATCAAAAATATATATGTATAATACTAACCTGACTGTTCACCACTGAGGGGAATGGGGTGGGAAGGGAGGGTGAAAGGAAATCTTGTAACTTAAAAATATACATGTTCATATGGATATTTTTTTAAATGCTTCTGGATTGAGGCTTTTTATTTTTTTAAAATCAAGGTGTGCTTAAAGATTTTCTTTTCTTTCTCAGAGATCCTTGTCAATCAGTGCCTGAGAAGGTTAGATATATCTTGACTGTTAAGGGTAAAATCAAATACTTGTTTTGCCAATGCATTTTTCACTTCAGTCAGTGAACAAATTTTCAATGAGCACTTTTCACCTTAATCCATGACAAAGAAATAGTTCATTGGAAATAAAGATCTCTTGCTGAATGGGACTTTAGAGGCTTTTTAATCCAAAGCATTCTTTTTTTTTTTTTACAGATAAGGAAACTAAATGACTTTTCAAGATGCCCTAATAGGAAATAAGTTTCAGAGATGGAATTTGAAAACCAATTCCTCTGACTACAAAGCAGATGTTCTTTCCATGTAACTTGCTGAGAGCTCCTTGTACATTCCACTTATACCAGGAGGCATCAGTCACATCTAGGTTTTCATGGTGACAATAGGGGTTTTCTTGCAAAAGATATTGGAGTAGATTTCATTTCTTCTCCAGCTCACTTTATATATGAAGAAGCTAAGGCAAACAAGAGTAAGTGACTTTTCCAGGGTAGTACAGTTGATAGGTGTCTAAGGTCAGATTTGAAATCAGGTCTTCCTGTTTAAGTCCTGTTGCTCTATCCACTGTACCACCTAGCTGCTCCAATTTGTAATCTTATTCCTTGATCCAAAATCCCAATGAATATAATACTAGAAAAGGGAAAAGAAAAAATAACTGACAAAATTAAAGAGGAAAAATTTTTGTACAAAGCAATATCTGAACTGAGCCTCAAAATATAAGATCGCAAGCAGGCAGAGACACAATTGGCAGACAGAAAATCATTCACTTCAGCGTTCCCAAATCTTGCACAAAATAACCCTAAATTAATGCTACATATTGAATTTTAGAGAAGTAGAAACAAACAAATAAGCAAACAAAAACCTGAGTAAAGCAATATTCTAGCTAAAACTATATTAGGAGGTAAACTGAAAAGGTCTATCTTGCTGGAGTAAAGGTTGACCTGGTACAGCAACATAGAAAACACAGTCAAAGTCATGTGCCAGGTACAGACCTTGAAGCTACATTGAAAATGGTATTTGATTCAGGATCTCTCAGTATATAGACTGTAGGGTTGTTGAATTGAATGGAAGGAGATTGCAAAGGAAACTTTTGTTGGTGTAGGTTCCTAAGGATCCTAAAAATCCAAATTTGTAGAGAAGAAGTTAAATGAATTACAGGAAGATAAAGACAACAAAGCTTTACTGGTGGGGGACCTCAACCTCCCTCTCTCAAAATTAGATGAATTTAACCATAAAATAAGCAAAAAAGAAGTTATGGAGGTGAATATAATATTAGAAAACTTAGATATGATAAACTTCTGGAGAAAACTTTATGAGGATAGAAAGGAATATACCTTTTACTCTGCAGTACATGGCACCTACACAAAAACTGATGATAAAAACCTCATAATCAGAATGGTAGAAATATTGAATGCATTCTTTTCAGAACCTAATGCGATGAAAATCATGTGCAATTAAAGGTCATGGAGAGATAGACCTAAAACTAATTGGAAAGTAAATAACTTAATTTTAAAAAAACAAGTGAATGAAACAACAAATTATATATATATATATATATATATATATATATATATATATATATATATATATATAAAATATATGTATAACAGAATTTTCATCCAAGAAATGATAATAATGGGACAACATACCAAAATTTATGGGAGATAGTCAAAGCAGTTATTTGGGGATATATTATATCTCTAAATGCATACATGAATAAAATAGAGAAAGAGGAAATCAATGAACTAAGCATGTAATTAAAAAATTTAGAGAAAGAACAAATCAAAAATTCCCAATTTAATACCAAAATAGAAATTCTAAAGATTAAAGGAGAAATTAATAAAATCAAAAGCAAGAAAACTATTAAACTAATAAATAAAGCCAAGAGGTGGTTTTATAAAAAAAACAATAAAATAGATAAACTCTGGGTTAATTTGATTTTTAAAAAAAGAAAAGAAAACCAAATTACTAGTATCAAAAATGAGAAAGGTGAATTCACCATCAATGAGGAAGAAATTAAAATAATAATTCAGAACTATTTTGCCCAACTGTATGCCACTAAATCTGATAATCTAAGTGAAATGAATCAATATTTACAAAAGTATAAATTGCCCAGGTTAAAAGAAGAGGAAATTAAATACTTAAAAAATCCTATATCAGAAAAATATATTCATAAACCATCAATGAACTCCCTAAAAAAAATCTCCAGGGTCAGATGGATTAACACATGAATTCTACCAAATAATCAAGGAACAATTGGATATATATATATATATATATATATATACATATATATATATGTATACATATATATAAACTATTTGAAAAAAATAAGTTGAGGGAATTCTAATTCCTTCTATGACACCAATATGCTACTGATACTAAACCAGAAAGAATCATAACAGAGAAAGGAAATTATAGACCAATTTTCCTAATGAACATGGATGTAAATTTTAAATAAAATATTAACAAGAGATTACAGCAAGTTATCACTAGGATATTACACTATGTCTAAGCAGGAGTTATACCAGAAATGCAAGGTTGGTTCAACATAAGGAAAACAATCAGCATAATTGATCATATCAGTAACAAACTAAACAGAAATCATATCATTTTAATAGATGCTGAAAATGTTTATGACAAAACACAGCGCACATTCCTACCAAAAACACCATAGAGGGTAGAAATAAATTAATTGTTTTTTTAAATGATAAGAGTATTACTCTGAAACCATCAACAAGCATTATATGCAATGGGGATAAGCTAGAAACATTCTCAATAATATCAGGGGTGAAACAAGGATGCCAGTTATCAATGCTATTATTCAATATTGTATTAGAAATCTTAGCTTTAGCAATAAGAGAAGAAAAAGAAATGGAAGAAATTAGATTTGGTAATGGAATAACAAAACTCTCACTGCAGATGGTTTAATGGTATATCTAGAGAACCCTTGAAAATCATCTTAAAAATACTGGAAGCAATTAGTAACTGGCAAAGTCACAGGATATAAAATAAATGCACAAAATTCCTCAGTATTTCTATATATTACTAACAAGATACAGAAGCAAGAGATAGAAATTCCATTTAAAATAATTTCATGAAACATAAAATGCTTGTGAGTCTACCTGCTAAGGCTAACTCAGAAACTTTATGAAAATAGCTATAAAACACTTGTCATAAAAAAAATCAGAGCTAATGAACTGGGCAATATCAATTGCTCATGGGTAGGCCGAGTTAATATAATAAAAGTGACAATCCTACCTCAATTAAATTACTTATTTAGAGCCATAAAAATCAAACATCCAAAAAATTACTTCAGTGAAGCTAAAAAAAATTAGTAACGAAATTCAAATGGAGGAACAAAAGGTCAAGATTATCAAGAAATTAATGAAAAAAATGCAAAAGAAGGAGACCTAGCTATACCCAATCTAAAATTATATTATGAAACTTCAGTTATCAAAATTGTCTGGTACTAAGGAATAAAGTGATGGATCAATGGAATAGATTAGATGCAAAAGAAACAAAAAGAAATGACGATAATAATCTACTGTTTGAAAAACTCAAAGAGTACAGTTTCTGGGATAAGACCTCACTCGTTGATAAAAACTTCTGGGAAAACTGGAAGATAGTATGGCAGAAACTAGGATTAAACCTACACCTCACATCCTGTACCAAGATAAGGCCAAAATGGGTGTAGGATTTAGACATAAAAGACAATATTAAAAGCAAATTAGTAGAACAAGGAATAGTTTACCTGTCAGATCTATGGAAAGAGCAACAGTTTATGACCCTAGAATAAACAGAGAATTTATAAATAACAAACTGAATAATTTTGATTACATTAAATTAAAAAGTTTTTGCACAAACAAAACCATGGAAATTAAGATCAAAAGGAATATAACATATTGGGAAACAATTTTTACAACCAGTGTTTCTGATGGACTTATTTCTAAAGTATATTTGTTAAAAAAAAAAAAAAGTCATTCCCTAATTGGCAAATGGTCAAAGGATATGCAAAGGGAATTATTGCATGAAGAAATCAAAGTTATCTATAGGCATATGAAAAATTGCTTTAAACCATTATTGGTTAGAGAAATGAAAATTAATGCATCTCTGAGGTACCACCTCTCAGAAAGACCAATGTGACCATAAAGAATACTGATCAAATGTTGGAGAGGATATAGGAAATCTGGGACACTAATGTATTGTTGATGGAATTCTGAACTAAACCAACCTTTCTGGAGTGTAATTTGGAATTATACCCAAAGGGCAATAAAAATGTGCATACCCTTTGATCCAGTAAAATCACTACTGGGTCTGTTTCCTAAAGAGATAATGGAAAAGGGTAAAAGTTCCACATGTACAAAAATATTCACAGCAGCTCTTTTGGAAGTAGCAAAGAATTGGAAATTGAGGGGATGCTCATCATTTTGAGGAGAATGGCTGAAATACAGGATGTGATAGGACACTATTGTTCTATAACAAGTAATGAGGGTTTGGAAAGACTTGCATAAATTGATATTGTGTGAGATGGGCAGAACTAGAAGAACATACACACAAACAATATGAGGTGATGATCAACCATGTTAGACTTGTTCATGCCATCAAGGCAATAATCAGGGAAAATTTTAGGGGATTTGTGATTGAGAATACCATCTGTAACCAGAGAAGGAACTGTGGAATTTAAACAAAGACTAAAGCTTATTATCTTCAATTTTTAAAAGTTATCTTATTTACTTTGTATTTTTTCTATCTCAAGTGTTTTCTTTCTTTCTTTTGGATCTGCTTCTCCCACAACACAGCCTATTTTGATCTATGCTGATCACAGATATAAATGTAAAGTATATATCAGATTGCCTTCTGTTAGGGGCAGGGGGAGGAAAGGAGGGAGGGATAAAAAATGCAAAACTCAAAAATGATTGGTAGAATCTGAGAATATGAAGAGAAAATAAAGAATGATATGAAGGATGTTAAAAAAAGTTACAAGTATTAACTTCTCATATAGGAATGTTAACAGTTTAGAATTATTGACTAATTTTTTTTCCTTTCCATTTAATATGCATTTCTAGAGTCTTGTTATTTGAAGATCAAATTTTCTACTCAATTCTGGTTTCTTTTTATCAGATAAATTTGAAAGGCCCCTACTGAGTTGAATGATCATATTTTCCACAGAAAAATATGTAGAATTTTTCTGGGGCATTGATTCTTGGTTGTAATCCCAACTTCTTTGCCTTCTAGAATATAGCTGTCAGGACCTACAGTCCTTTAAATATTGAGGCTTGATTGTGGCTTTTTGGAATTTAAATTGTTTCTTTCTGGCTACCTAAAGTATCTTCCCTTGATCTGATAATTGTAGAATTTGACTATAATATTCCTTGGTATTTTTCATTTTGGGATCCCTTTCTGGGAGTGATCAATGTATTCTTTCAAAAGCTATTTTCCCTTCTTGTTCTAGGATATTAGTGCAGTTTTCCTTGTTAATTTCCTGAAAGATAATGTTCAGGTTCTTTTTTTGATCACAGATTTCAAGTAGACCAATAATTCACAAATTAACTGTCCTTGGTCTATTTTCAAGATCAGTCATTTTTCCTGAGAAATATTTTACATTTTCTTCTATTTTTCTGGTCTAGTGGTTTTATCTGATGGATTCTTTATTTCTCATAGATTCATTTATTTTCTACTTGCTCAATTAAAAGTTTTAGGGAATTATTTTCTTTAACTTTTTATCTCCTTTTCCATTTTGCCAATTCTACTTTTAAATGAGTTATTTCCTTTTTCTATTTTGTTAATTCTACTTTTAATTTACTTGTTTTTGTTTCTCCTTTTCTATTTTTTTCATAATTCTCATGCAGGATTCATATCTTTTTCCATTGTTTTCTTCTACCTCTTTTAATTCTTTTTAAGTTCTTCCAAAAGGAGTTTTTGGATTTGAGACCAATTTATAACCCTATTTGAGGTGTTTAATCATTTTTCCTTTTCTGAAATGGCATTTTTATCTTCCCTGTTACCATAGCAGTTTTCTGTGGTTAGAGCTCTTTTTTAGTTTTTTGCTCATTTTAAAAATTGATCTCTGCTCCTGGGGCATAGGACACACAATCCCAAGTTTTTGGTGCTAGGACTAGTAGTCTGATCTCTTGTTTTCTGCACTGGGGTCTCAGGAATTGCAACTTGCCCCCTGTATTAGGGTGACCTAACCCAGTCCCACTGTTGCACCAGTGTTCTAGGGCTCATAGTATGCCTCCTGCACTGGGGCTTGGGTCCTCACTGCTGGTCTGCTGAGCTGGGAACTGGGTGACTTGTTTACTGAACTGTGGCTAAGAGACTTCCACAGGCTTTCCAGTACACTAGGATGCACTACTCTTTTACTCATATGAGACAGATCTTTCCTGAAGTCCCTCCAGGATATCTTCAGTTGAAAAGTTGTTTCACCCTGTTGTGCTCTATCACTTTAGGGGTCTGTTTAGAGGTTTCATTTAAAATTTTTTCCAGAGTGAAACTGGAAAATGTTCAGGGAGTTTCTTAGTTTTTCTCTACCATCTTGGCCTCCTCCCAGGAAGTCTGAACTTTCAAAGAAAAAATAAATTCCCAGAACTAGATGAATTCAAAAGTGAACTCTATCAAATATTTAAGGAACAATTAATTGCAATACTACATAACCTATTTGGAAAAAATAAGTGAAGATGGTGACCTATCAAATTGCTTCTAGAACAATTATGTTATTTATACTTAAACCAGGAAGAACAAAAATAGAGAAAGAAATCTATAGAGAAATTTACCTAATGAATATTGATGAAAAATGTTTAAATAATATGTTAGTAAGGATATTATAGTGATATATTACAAAGCTCATACTAGGCCAGTTTGGAATGCAGTGTTGGTTCAGTTTTAGGAAAACTATCAGCATAATTGACCATATTAATAACAAAACCAATGGAAATCATACTCAAGTTTTTAATTTTTCTAAACTTTTCCATGAATTCTTTTTATTTTTTTAGCCTGAGACTAATTCACATTTTTCTTTGTAGTTTTTCAAGAAGACATTTGACTTGTCTTCATCTAAATTTTTGCTTTGATCCTCTTGTCACTATAGTAACTTTCTATGGTCAGTTTCTTTCTTTCTTTCTTTCTTTCTTTTTTTCTCTTTCTGTCTTCATTCCCTCCTTCAACCTTCCTTCCTTTTTCTTCCTTCCTTCTCTTTCTTTCTTTCTTTCTTTCTTTCTTTCTTTCTTTCTTTCTTTCTTTCTTTCTTTCTCTCTCTGCCTTCATTCCTTCTTTCATCCTTCTCTTTCTTTCTTTCTTTTGCTTTCTTGCTTTCTCTCTCTGTCTTCATTCCTTCCTTCATCCTTCATTCCTTATTTTTCTTTATTTCTTTCTTTTGCTTTCTTGCTTTCCCTCCCTTTCTGTCTTCCTTCCTTCATCCTTCCTTCTTTCTTCCTTCCTCTTCCTTCCTTTCTTTTTTCTTTTCTTTCTCTCTTTGTCTTCTTTCTTCCTTCCTTCCTTCCTTTCTTGTTTTTTTGCTAATTTTTCTACCCCTTTTGAGACTTTGAATTTCCATGTAACAGTTGGGCTCAGTTCCTAGAAAGGAGATGGCACTCAGCCAAATTTCTTTTACTTGAGCTCAGGGCCTTATTGCTAGCTTGAACTGGAAAGGGGTTTCCATGTTGCCTTACACTGGAGACAAGGTCTCACAACTGGCCAGCAGTAGAATATGAGACCGTTCTGGTGATCTGCTCTAGGGGTGGGGCCTTCACTGTGCTGATGGTCTACAGAGAATTGGCTTCAAATCTTTGGTCTTGCTTCTGGTTTGTCCTAGGTGTCATGGCTTGCACCTGCTGCTTGCAAGCACCCTCCACTCCTACCCCAGTGAAACAGACTTTTCCTGCTGAACAGTCAAACTCTCTTGGACTGGTAAACTGCTTCCTTGTTCCAAAATTTTCTCTGAGGAATTATTATAAGAGTTTTGGGGTTTTTTTAGGTTTTTGCAAGGCAAAAGGCATTAAGTGACTTGCCCAAGGCCACACAGCTAGGTAATTATTTTTTTATTCAGCTAGGTAATTATTAAGTGTTTGAGACTGGATTTGAACCCAGGTACTCCTGACTAAAAAGGCCGGTGCTTTATCCACTATGTCACCTAGCTGCCCCATTATAGGAGTTTTGGGGGGCTCCAGTGGCTCCTGTGTTAGGGGTTGTGTATGGGAGCACTGTAAATTATTTCCGCTGGTGTCCTTGAGCACCAGAGTCTTATCTTTCTAAGTGCCATGGGAATGGGAATAGACTAGAGACTAGGAGGGATATTTAAGCACTTGTGTTTTGGTGAATAAATGGAGACCTTGGGAATCTTGGAAAAACTTGTCTTCCTTGTCTGCTGCCCCTCCAGCACTCGCCTGGGGAAGATTGAGAGAGCCCAGAAGTGGGATTCAGTATTGGCATCCAAACTGGGACCCAACACTCCTGGAATTCTCCAGATAAGGCTCCAGGAAATTCTCTGCTCTCTCTGCTATCTTGACACTGGAAGTTATCAGTATTTTTTTTCCTTTTTCAGCCAGTGTATACATATATTATGTCATAATGGAAACTTAGGACATTTTTATAATAAAATATGAGCAAATGTTAATATATATGTACATGTATACACATACATGTATATATAATATAAGATATTTTCTAATATTTTTATTATGAAATGTTTTGAGGGATAGCTAGGTGGTGCAGTGAATAGAGCACCAGCCCTGGAGGCACAGGACCTGAGTTCAAATATGACTTCAGACACTGAATACTTGCTTAGGTGTGAGACCTTGGGCAAGTCACTTAACCCCATTGCCTTGCAAAACTAAAAAGCAAAAATCAAACAACCAAGAAACACTGAAAGATCTTGATTTCAACAATTAGACTATCAGTGATTAAGATTACTTTACAAATCAATACATATATTGAATTTCTTCTAAAATGAAGATAAATCAAATGTATTAGAAGCTATATAAAACAATTAAAATGTTCTTAGGAATAAATAACATCAAAATGACAGTTATTTGAGTACTGGTACATGTGTTTCAGACAAAAAATTTTTAAAAAAATCTAAAGTTTTCAAAGGAGATTAAATAGTTGTGGAAGCAAGAATTTTATAGGTGATAATAAAGCTTGATAAGAGAGCAGATGTGACTCAGCAATTTAAAATTACTTTGAATAAAATTTCCATTTTTAAAACCAGGACAAGAAGCAATTAGTGAATGATGGAGTTAAAGCAATCATTTCTTTTAAATTGCTTTCATTAAAAATCTAAAACAACATTTGACAGAAAATATTAGACAAAAGAGATAAATGTATGAACTTCATAGACTAAATTTTAGATTGATATCAACCAGAAATTTAAATTTATTTCCTCTTAATCTTCCTTTGATTACATAAATCAACAGCTCTAAAATGAGAACTCCCAGCAAAATCTCTTTTCTTTAGGAGACCGATATGTAATAGAAAAAATACTCAAATTTTGGTAGTAATCTTAAGAGAGTGGTTTGATGTAAATCTGTAAATCTTTCTACAATTCTTGGCTTAAGTAAAATGACTTTTTAAAAAATCCAGTAAATACACTAATAAGAAGAGAGCTATTGAATCACAGACCTTTATTATTAAAAGAGCACAGAGATTATTGAGTTCAACTTTTGCCTGAATATGAACCCTCTACAAAGTCTCTGAAAAAAGGTCATAAACCTCTTTTATGAAGGGGAAAACACAATTTACAATCTATTTCTGGACATTTCTAATTACTAGGAATTTTTTCCTTATAACTATTCTAAATCTACTTCTCTTCAACTTCTGTTTATTGTTCTTATGCTAACCCTCTTACATTCCAGAAAAACAAATCTAATCACTCTTCTTATGCCAATTCTTAAAATAATTGAAAAATTATAATTCCCTCATATGGTTTCACTTCTCAGGGCTAAACATTTCAAGCCCTTTAAGTGATACTTCTAATCATTGTTTTTTTGTCCTGTGATCATATTCTAGACACAATCCAGTTTGTAAATATCTTTACCAAAATATAATGCTCAAAACCATCCAGAATCCAGGTGTGGCTGTGATTCATCAGTAAAGGAATTCATGAGATGAAAGAAATTCATCAGTGAAGGAATAGTAGGATTAAAATTTCCTACATTCTGGATCAAATATATATATATATATATATATATATATATATATATATATATATATATATATATAGTAACTATTACACCTGAACTTCCATATATATATTATATATATATAATATAATATATATATATATATTATTATATATGGAGAGAAACAGAGAGAGACTCTTACACCTGAACTTCCAGGAAGTTATCCTAGTTTTGAGACATTTTATAGGTCAATATATGCTCAAAACCTGAGCTCATGAATACTAACCAATGTGTTTCCTTAAAAGGAAGCAATGAAAAAAACAAATTATGTCAAAGTGCAAAGAAAAAAGTAGCAAAGCAGAATGGCAAAATAAGACCCCCTGTACATAATTGGAGATACTAGAAAGTAGGAAACAATTGTTTCTCTATCTTATCAGAGGTTTTCAAATGAGGTCTAGATGGTCATTTGTCGGGTATATTATAGAAGGAGGTAGGTTGGACTACACACCATCTGAATTATATCAACTTAAATGTTGTGATTCTGTGATCATTTAGTCCAATTCCAACATTTCTACAGTATTCCACAGATAGCAATGTAGCCTCTGCATTTAGGGAATCCACAGTTTCTTATAGCTGCTCATTCTACTTTGGGGAAATTCAAATTGTCAGAAAGTTTATTTGTTTGCTTTTCCTGACATTGACTAAATTTTCATTTTCGATATTTCAACTTGAGTCTAATAATTATGCACATGTAGAAAAGATAGATTAAAATGTATTGGAATCTAAATAATTCATCGTAAAGAATAAGTGGATCAAAGACCAAATTATAAAAACAATCAATAATCCCAACAATGAAACAACATACCAAAATTTATGGAATGTAGCCAAAGCAGTACTTAGAGGAAAATTTATTTCTCTAAATTGCTGTATCAGCAAAATGAAAAAAAAAACAATTCAATGAATTGAGTACACAACTAAAATATTGAAAATGAACAAATGAAAAATCTCCAATTCAGTATTAAATTGTAAATCTTGAGAAACATATGTAAGGTTAATGGATTCAAAGTTAAAAAAAATAATTTAGGCATAACTGAATAAATAAACAAATAATTCTAGGAGCTGGCTTTATATTTTTAAAAAGTAAGCTGGCTAATTTGATTTAAAAAGAAAGAAGAAAATCAAGTATCCAATATCAAAAATGAAAAGGATGAAATCACTACCAATGAAGAAGAAATTAAAGTAATCATCAGGAAATATTTTGCCAATATTTTTGACAAACTGAGTGAAATGGATGAATATTTCTAAAAATACAAATTACCTAAACAAATAAGGAAATCAAATGCCTAAAAAAAACCATTTTAGACAAAATAAACTGAACATTCCATTAACAAACTCCCTAGGAAAAAAAATGCCAGGGACAGGTGGATTCATTAGTGAATATAAGATAAACCCTTATAAACCATCAGTATTTCTTTACATGACCAAAATAACACAGTAGCAAGTTACAGAAAGGAAAATTCCATTTAAAATGACTGCTAACAATATAAAATACTTGGGAGATTCCCTCCCCAGACAAATCCAGGAAGTATATGAACACAATTATAAAATACTTTTTCATTCAAATAGTGTCAGATTTAAACAAATAGAAAAAATATTAATTGTTCATGAATAGACCCAACCAATATAATAAAAATGATAATTCTTCCCATTAATTTACTTACCATAACAATCAAACTATCAAAAAATTATTGATAGAAAAAATAATAACAAAATTCATCTGTAAGAGGAAATGGTCAAGAACATCAAGAACGTCAAGACAATTAATGAAAAAAACACAAAGGAAGGTAGCCTAGCAATATCAGGTTTCAAACTATATTATGAGGCAATAATCACCAAAACTATATGGTGCTACTTAAGAAATAGAGGGGTGAATCAGTGGAACAGATAAGTTACACAAGACACAATAGTAAATGACCATATTAACCTAGTATTTGATGAACTTAAATACACCAATCTTGGAGATAAGAACTCAATATTTACAAAAACTGCTGGGAAAGCTAGAAAACAATAGGACACAAACTAGCTATAGAACAACATCTCACACATGCAAGATTAAAATGGATTCATGATTTATACAGAAAGAGTGACCCATAAGCAAATAAGAACAACGACTGGTTTGCCATTCAGATCTATGGGGAGGGAAAGAATTCATGACCAAACAAAAGATAAAGAGCATTATGAAATATAAAATAGATAATTTTGATTATATTAAATGTAAAAAACCTTTTATACCAACAAAAACAATGCAAACAAGATTAGAAGGAAAGCAGAAAGATAGAAAACAAGCTTTACAGCAAGTATCTCAACTGAAGGCTCATTTCTCAAAATATGTAGAGAACTTGGTCAAATTTTAAAGAACACAAGCTATCCCCCAATTGATAAATGGTCATAGGATATAAACAGGCAGTTTTCAAATGAAGAAATCAAAGCTATCAACATATGAAGAAGTGCTCCAAATCACTTTTTAATTAGAGTATTGCCAATTAAAACGGCTCTGAGGTACATCACATATCTATCAAATTGGCTATTATGATTATAAAAAAGGAAATGATAAATGTTAGAAAGGATGTGGGAAAATTAGGACACTAATGAACTTGGTGGATCTGTGAACTGCTCCAACTATTCTGGAGAATAATTTGGAATTATGCCCACAGGGCAAAGAAACTGTGCATATCCTTTGTAACAGCAATACCATTTTTAGGTCTATATCCCAAAGAGAACAATATAAAGACAAAGGACCTATATGTGCAAAAATAGCTATAGCATTCTTTTTCATGGTGGCAAAATATCAGAAATTGAGAAGTTTCCCATCAATTGGACAATGACTGAACAAACTGTATATAAATATAATGGGATACAATAATAAATAATGAACATGTAGATTTAAGAAAAAATCCTGGGAGGGCAACTAAATGGCACAATGGATAGAGCACTGGCCCTGGATTCAGGAGGACCCGAGTTCAAATCTAGCCTCAGACACTTAATAATTACCTAGCTGTGTGATTTTGGGCAAGTCCCTTAACCCCATTGTCTTGCAAAGAAAAAAAGAAAAACCCAGGAAGACTTTCATGGTGCAAAGTGAACTGAGCAGGACCAGAAACAACACAACCAGAGAAAGTGACACTGTATGATAATCAACTACGAATGACCTAGCTCTCCTCAGAGATATAATGGTCCAAGAAAAATAGATAGAACTCACAAAGGATAATGTTATCCATATCCAGGTAAGAACTAATGGACTCTGAATACAGATTGAAGCATATTTTCTTCAATTACTTTATTCTTTCTCTTGGCTTTTTTCCCTTTTTAATCTGTTTCTTCTTCCATAACTGAGAATAATATGGAAAATTATATATATATATATGTATATATATATATATGTAAAATATCATAAGTATAAACCAAATCACACTGCCTACCTTTTTCAGAAAAAGGAAGGGGGACTAAGGGAGAAAAATTTGTAACTAAAAATCATTAAATGTAACGCAAAAAATTTCAGAATGTGTAAGGTGGGGAAAATAAAATACTATTAAATAAAAAAAATACAATAAATAATTCTGCCCTGTGATGACAAAGAAAACAATTCTAAAGAAGACTATAAAAAGACGAACAATACAGAAAGAGGTTTTACTTTTCTTTCTCCTGAATAAATACCTCCATTTTCTTCAACTGATTCACATATAGAATGTTGCCCTACTCTGGATATTCTGCCAAGCATAAATTCTGATAACAGCATCTTTCCTAATATGTGATGACCTAGGTTTACACTAAAAATAATAATCTAGTTGTGGCCTAACCAGAGCAAAGATGAACAAGGCATTTTCCCTTTGGCTCTTATTGAATTTATTGTTACCTTAACCCCCAGATTTTTTCAAACAACATAATTTTTGTTTTGGGTAATTTTATAAAATATTGATGAAAATAAAAGGCAAATTCAGATTAGATGTGATTTATTAAAGGAAAAATCACTTCAATTTAGAATGCATTTCAGATACATTAAAGTAAAACTTATAATAACAGAAAATTCAAGTCACCAGTTGGTAGATAAGAATTCAAATTTTATTTGATGAAATAACAAAATGGTTATGTGGATATACCCATACTCTCCAAAGTTTCTGTTGTTTCTATTAGGATGAGAAGTTAATCAAACATCATTTCCCTATCCATAATCTCTTTCAGATACTTTATTCTCAGCATCATTATTTTTCCTCATCACCTCCCTATTTAAGGACTTTTAGTTTTAGCATACCACTTGCTAGTGCCATTCAAGTTTCAGGAAATGATAATAAGCTCTTCCTCACAAAAAAATGTTTGGTGGTCCCTGTTACTGGGAGGGGAGGTATGAATAGAGGAACTTATACTGATGAGGATTGGAAATGGGTTTTGGTTTATAATGTATTTCATGAAAATAACCTTTAAAACAATATTCATGTGGTAAGGAAAGAAAAAGAAGACAAAAATTCTGACTTTCTATCTCTTCCTTATCACCTTTATGCCAAAACAATAAATGTATCTCTTGTTAAAAACTGTTCCTTTTTGATAATCAAAACAGAAACGGTGAAATCTGGAGGAAGGCCACAGACAAAAGTGCTTAACTTTATTTGTTGTATATGACCATATCGGAATTTTAAACAGACCGGAATTTGCTTTTTGACTGGGGTTATCTGTCTGTACCTTGAGAATAAGTTTAAACAGAGCACATACACATTATTGATTAGATTTTTGGTATTTGAAACTCTAGAGAATCCTATGAACAAAATAATTATTCTAAAACAAAATTTAAGAAAAATTCACTTTGAACTAAAAATATGAATTTTGTTTTTAAATTTTTCATTATATTTGGATTATTTTTCTTTTGCACATATGAATACTACTAGGTAAAAATGTTATATATTATAATAATTTTCTTAAAAGTCCATATGTAACAAGTACTGCATAGACCTACATTCCAAATAAGAATATCATAAATTAATGAATCACAAAATTATGGGTTTATTACCTTAACTAAAATCTCTGATGCCTTGTTTTGATATGGAATGATCCAAAATTCTGAAGTATGGAGTTACCAAAATACAAGATATGATATGATCACGTGTTTAGAAAATAGAACTTGAAGATTATCAGGTACAATTGAAGTTATAACTCAGATGGTCTCATATTTTGACCAACTGATATCACACACAGGTAATAAGTAGCAAAACCACTAAACAATATTGTCCTTTCACCAAGCTGGAAATGCTTGAATGTATAGCTTCCACAATGACCTATATATCAATGAGTGTAAGAACTATCCTAGTTAAATGCAAAATGATAAATCTTTCTGACCCAGATATTTACTATGTAATGTAGGGGGGTTAAGATCTGCTTTGGTAAAGGGAATATTCATACTGATGAAATTAAAGGATCTTGAAATATTTAAATTGAACTATCAGATTGATTTTCTAATTTTACATTGATTTTTGAAAAGGAGTTAGTTTTGCTTAGCTAACAAGTAGGGAGTGCAGTAGACAAAGCACTAGTCTGGAGTCAGAAAGGCCTGAATTCCTGCCTCAATCATTTCCTAACTTTGTGACTCTCAGTCAAATCCAACCTCCAATACTTATTAGCTGTATGACCCTAAGTAAGTCCCTTAACTTGTTTTCATCAGTTTCCTCAATTATAAATTAGGGTTAATGTACCTCCCAGGTTTTGTGAAAATCCAATGAGATAATATTTGTAAAGCTCTTAGAATGGTTCTTGGCAAATAGTAGGTACTTCAAAAATGCTTATTTCCTTCTTTTGAATGAATGGCTAGGTAGAATTAATTAAGGGAATTTTCCATTGAACAAATATTTGCTAAGCAAAAACCTACTCTTTGCAAGGTTATGGATAGGACTGGAAATTTTTAGGACTGAATTATCATCATCATCATCATCATCGTTGTTGTTGTTGTTTTTATTATATCTCATTGCTTTTCAAGCTAAAATAAGCCCCAATCTTTTATCTGTTTTTAATTCAATTTGATTCAATAAATTTATTGTCTCAGGTACAAAATTAGATAATGGATGTTCAAAGATAAATAAATAATTATCCCTATCCTCAAAGTAGTCAGATCCAACTAGGGTAAATAATATATACACATATAAGTTAATAAGAAATGTCTACAAAATCAATGACAAATGAAAAATCAGGAAGAACCTTTGATAGGAGGACAAAGAAGTCCAAAGGCTGCTAAAAAATCAAAGGAAGTAGCAAGTAGGAAAAATATGGTAGGGGCCCTGGGTACAAGGAGGCAGAAGATAGAATGATGTTCATGGAGCACAGCAAATAGGCTTGAATAAAGAAATTGAGTAAAATGAGTCTGTAAAGAAAGATTAGAGCAATATTGTGAAGGATTTTAAGAGCCAAACTAAATTGTGTATGTGTTTATGTGTCTGTGACATGTGTGAATGTTTTCTAGAAACAATAGGAACCACTGCATATGAAGTAAAGAATGACAGATCAGTTTCTAACCAATTTGGCAGCCCTGTGGATATTGGATTGGAAAGAAGAAAGGTTAGTTACAAAGACTACCAAGGGGGAAGTGATTAGAACATTCCAAATGAATTGTTTCAGTGAAAAAAGTTTAAATGTTTCAAAAGAGAGGAGAGGGGTGATCAGGGTTTAAGTCTGGTTAGAATTGAAAGATGTTTTGGAGAATGGCTTAACAAATTATTGTATATGAATATGATGGAGTACTATAGTTCTGATAGGCAGACTTTATAAAAGCATGAAAAGACTTGCATGAATTGAGGCTGAATGAAGTGAATAGATCAAGAGAACACTAAACACATTAACAGCAACATTATGAGATGCTCAACTATGATGAACTTAGCTTCTCTCAGCAATTTCATGATCAAGGATAACTCTAAAAGACTTGTGATGGAAAATGCCATCCACATCCAGAAAATGCCATCCACATCCAGAAAAAAAAAAAAATATGGAATCTTAAAGCAGGCCAAAGCATAATATTTTTACTTTTTAAGATTTCTTTTATTTTATTTTTTCTTTTTCTCATTTTTCCCCCTTTAGTTATTCTTCTTTCACAACATGATTAATATGGAAATGTGTTTTACCTGATTGTTCATATAAAACCTATTTCAGATTACTCACTGTCATGGAGAAAAGGAAATAGAAAAATAAGGAACTCAAAAGTTTATAAAAGGATCAATGATGAAAACTATCTTTGCATGTAATGGAAAGAAATAAAACAAAATATCATTCAAAATTATTTTGGTAATTGATAAGATATGGATAATAAGAAAAAGAAAACTTTGATGACTCCAGGTTGCAAATCAGAAGATCTAGTGATGTGGTACTACTCAAACATGGACAAAGATACAGGACAAAGTGGATTTAGGAAAAAAGTAATTAATTCTGTTCAGAATATGTTGAATTTTGTATGTCCATAAGACATCTAAGTGAAGCTGCCCAAGTGGCACTTAAAAATGGGGACTGAACCTTAGAACAGAAATAGAGGCTGGATATATAAATGTCAGCATTATTTGCATAGGTCAACTATAGGGATTCATAAAAGTTGATAAGTCAAAGACACCTCACCACCTCTTAGAATCACTTGTTTCCCTCAAAGTTTATCTCAGTTATTAACTTCTACAGAAACCTTTCTTGAACCCAGCAGGTATAAGTGCCTTCTCCCAAATCTGTATTGTATGCATTTTATAAATATCTATCCTGTTTTCCTTTTGAGATTGTAGTCTCATTGAGGACAGGATCTGTTTGTTTCACTTTTGTCTTTCTAATCCCAACACCTAATGTACTGATGGACATAAGGGGTACAAATAAATGTTTCTTGGATTGACTGATAAAGAGATAATTTTAATTAGTAGGATGATTATGATCAGCAACCTTATGCTCATTTATCTGAATCACTACCAGTCTCAAGTCATAACCAACTAAAGTATTTACAGCATTAAGTTGAAAAATGAAAGGAAAAAAAGTAAAATACATGTTAAGTATTAGAGACTCAAAAGGCACATTCCAGAACATCATAGTCCTTATTTAGTTTCAAATAATGTGTTTTTTTACATTCAATCTTTAATTGTACTAAAATATTTGTTATTACAGTTTCAGATACAGCTGCTTTGGAATCTCTCCATCCTTCATATATAGGAACATTTTCATTTTGTAGCATGCAGTTCATTTTCCTATTAATCCTTGCACTTTTCTAATGATCCCTCACTCTCGAGAAAATTTCTCTTTTTTCAAAATCTCTTACTACATGTAAGTAAATGTACTACATTTTTCTAATTGATATCAGATTCACTACCCTTGAGCCACTTATATCTGGCATTCTAGTCTTTTAATCATTTTAATTTATTCCTTTTTTTAGGCTCCTTTGATATACTTATATTGGGACAATGACCTTTTGTGAGTTCTCTCATACCAATCCTGAATGTTGTTAATGACTGGTCATCTGCTTTTTAACACAAAGGTCTTTGTTGCTTTGAAATTTTCTTTAATCCTGAGTTTCTGGAAGATTATTTTATCTATATAATATTTCAGCCTATATATTCCAAACTGTACTGGTGATTACCCTTTGGTTCATTTTTTTCTTCGATTACACTGCCTTTATTTTATTTCATTTTATTTTATTTTATTTTATTTATCTTTGATAATACACATTGGTTAGGCTTGGTGGCTTGCAACTACAATCCCTGAGAAAGATGAGGTGGATGGTTTGGGAGTTCAAAGCTCCTATAGGACTGCAAATCCAATACTAATACAGGGAGTTCCTGAGAGTTCCTGAGAGCAGAGGGTCAGCATAGTGCCCAAGGGGTCACTAAACAGACATTGGAAAACTAAAAGATAAACACTGGGCTTGGGTCATGAGTGACCTTTGCACTTTTAGCCCTGGAGGGAGAATAATGAATTTACAGATTTACAGATTAGATTCACAGACAGACAGACAGACCCAGACAGACAGAAATAAATAGATAAATTAATCACAGAGTGAAATTAATTCTCTTGCTATAGAAAGATCCCACTGGTTACTTCTATTTCCCAATATTCTATATTCATTGAAGTTTATTGTATTGTTTCTTAAAACTGGAAGAAATTCAAAGAAATTACTCACAATCTATAGCCCAGTTTATTGAAAGTCATATAATTTAAAACATAGAGAAATAATGAAATTTGTGACTGAAGCCCATTATAATTCATTTGGTTTGAGTAAAAATTACTTGATCTTTTGAAATTGTTTTCTAAGATAGTTCATTTAAAATTCATTGAATTTTACTGAAAAAATTCAGCTTATTGCATTCTTCTACAATAAAGTATTTAAGAAAAAGGATAACATCTAGTTATCCTGACTTACATCAATACTTTAAGGAGTTGAATTCAACCTTCTCTCCTTCATGGCTCCTGGGCTACAGTAACAGAAGAATCTAATTTTGCTGGTGTGATTGCTATCTGTCTAGCCTTATAAAAAGATTCAGATTAATCCTGTGTCATTTATTTATTGATCCTATTTAAAAGTAATTGATTTTGTCCTCTAACTGTTTTTGTTCTGTAACTGCTTAAGTCATAGCTCTTTGTCTGTGAACTTAGTTCAGAATTCAGCTGAATTGTAATGGGTTAATTTTAGAAATATAGCTCTCACTAATCACAGAACTATTCTTGCCTGGGAATTGACCTTGGAAATATGTATGCACACAAGGGAGTCAAGCCTGATATCTTTATATCACTGAACTATTCTTCAAAGCTGTTGGTTTGTTGTCCAAATTCCTAACCTTCTATCTCATACATGGACACAGATAATGAGTTCATAATTCCATGAGAAAAGAGGTCGGGCTGTTACTAGAACCCATTACCAAAATTTCAATGAGTCATGTTGTTTCCTACACCTCAACTTTAAAACCAATCATATTGCCCTCAATCACACATGATGTCAACTACCTTTTTCTGTTCTTTTTTCTGTACTCCCCAAAATTTATATAAAAGGAATTGTTCTTTTACATGAGGTCTTTGGCATAAATGGAGGCAATAATCAGAACTGTTTATCAACACACAGTCTGCCATTACTAATAAATGTTACCTTGCCCTGAAATTTGCCTCAGTCTATCCTTTTGTTAAACTTCAATCATAATACTTAGTAAATGGTATTTCTGCATTACTATGGTCTTCAAACAAATAACTATAGAATCAACTTAGTGATAAGCTGCTTCGCATCATGTCTCATGTTTAATATCCAAGATATTGATGGAATTGACAAAAATATAAAAGCAATTTTCTAATAGATAAATGGTCAGTGATATAGACTCTTTTCAAAAGTGAAAATTATCAACAACTCTATGAAATAATTATCTGAATTATGAAAAAATAAGAGATATGCAGAAGAAAGGTGAAGTTTACCTTTTATCTATAAGAACAGAGGCATAAAAAGAAAATGAAAAATTTTGGAGAGTCATGAAAGATTCTAATGCATTGCATATGGAGATACAAATTGCTCCAATTATCCTGGAAAACATTTTGAAAGTAAACTAAGGAATTCACTAAGTAGTGCATATCTTTTGACCTACGAGGGCCAATATCACGGACTGCTAGTTCAATAACTATATAACACAAGGAAATCAAGGATGAAGAGCAAAGTTTCATTTTTTAAAATTACAGCAATATTGTGGTACCAAAAAGATGGAAATATATTAGCTAAATATCAATTCAGAAGAGGCTAGATTATGCTTGATGATGATGATAAACAAGCATTTAAGTAGTACTTTAAAGTTTGCAAAACACTTTACAAATATTATCACATTTTATCTTCATGACAATCCTTCAGTTTTGGTATGGTTATTATCCTAATTTTACAGTTAAGAAAATTGAGACAAATAGATGTTAACTAACTTGCCTAAGGTCACACAGTCCCCTGTCTGAGGCAGGATTTGAACCCAGGGCTTCCTGACTTCCAGGTCCAATACTATATCTAATATGCCATCCAGCTGCTTGGATATATGTGTCATGGTACATTTTTGAAAGAACCAAAATGAAGAATACATGGAAATTAGAGAAAAATGCAGAATGAAATAAACAATCAAGGGAAAAATACAATTACTACAATAATGTCAAGAAAAACAATATCAAAAGATGATGATGTTTGTCCTTCATTCTCAAAGAAAACCATGACATGACATCAGAGAGGTGATGCCATGACAAGAACATGAATTGGATTTGAGAGAAGGGGAGCTTGTGTTAAGTCACCAATCTCATTTTCTCCTCCAGAGACATCTGGGTCCAGTGGCAAGATATGAATCAACATGACTAGAGATAGTCCTGGATGTGAGGCAATCAGGGTTAAGCGACTTGTCCAAGATCACACAGCTAGTAAGTGTCAAGTGTCTGAGACTGGCTTTGAACTCCTACCCTCCTGATTCCAACCCAGTGCTCCATTTATTGTGCCACGTCGTTACTCCAGTCCCCCCACTTAAATACTGGTGTTTTCCCCTCTGATAATTATTTTCAATTTATCTTTTTTATATAAAGTTGTTTGAGAGCAGTCTACCTCATTAGACTATGAACTTTTTGACAGTAGGTACTGATTTTTATCTTCTTTTGCATCCCCAACACTTAGCACAATCCATAGCATATAATAGGTGCTTAATAAATATTTACTGACTAAACCATGTCTTTATCCTCTCAGTCATTGGAATGCCTATGGTAGCCTAAAGGAATGACAAGAGACAAAGTATATTTTGTTTACTTTTATTGTTGTTTCAAGGGAGAGCTCTATTAGTGGAGGGGTGTTTGTAAACTGAGATTTTTCTTATCCTTGTAAAAATCACTTCTAAAAACTATCCTCAAAATTCAAGAAGATTAATTTGCTTCACATGTTCCAAATATGTACTGAAATTTTTTTAGATCCTTAAATTCACCCTAAAATATTTCAGGAAACCCTTCCAATGGAACTGTAAAAGAGGAAAAAAGCAAAGCAAAAATTATTATTCCTTATCAATATTATCAATGAAAAACCAATATAGAAGAGATATACTAGATAATTTCTAAAATTCCTTTCAGTATATGTAATCTATGAACCATTGTAGCTTGAACTACATGCATTTAATTTAGTGATAACCACCAAATGTTGTTTTCTGCCTTCATTTCAATTTAGTTCCACTAATATTGAATAAACTTCCCTCATACATAATGAGGGAGGCAGTTGGTTGGTCAATCAATAGAGAACTGTGTCAGGAGTCAAGAACATCTGAGTTGGAGAGACTGCTGAACTGTCCTCTGTCCCTGGAACAGGACTCTAGGGTTCTGACCATATTCAGATCCTGATCACAGTCTAGGATCCCCATAGAACAGCAAGAGCCCCCTTCCACCTCAGGCCCGTGGCAGAGGGGGGGAGCTTATGGTCATTCACAGATCAGGAGGTAGGACAGAGCCTTGTGGGGGGTGTCCCAAAAACTCGGGAAGCACTCCAAAACCAGACTCACACTGGGAAAATGAGTAAGCACAAAAAAAAGAGGAACACTATTGAGAAATACTTTGCCTATGATCCCAAGAAGGATCAAAACATTCAATCTGAAGATGAGGAAGTCCAAGCTCCTGCATCTAAAGAATCCAAGAAAAACAGAAATTGGGCTCAGGCTATGACAGAGCTCAAAAAGAGACTTTGAAAATCAAATGAGGGAGATAGAAGAAAACCTGGAAAAAGAAATGAGAGAGATGCAGGAAAAACATGAAAATGAAATCAGCAGCTTAGTCAAGGAGATCCAAAAAAATGCTAAAGAAAATAGCATGCTAAAAACCAGCTTAGGTCAAATGGATAAAACAGTTCAAAAAGTTGTTGAGGAGAAGAATGCTTTAAAAAGCAGAATTGGCCAGATGGAAAAAGACCTAAGAAAGCTCTCTGAGGAAAACAAATCCTTCAGACAAAGAATAGAACTCAGGGAGATTGCTGATTTTAGAAGAAATCAGGACTCAATACTTCAAAATCAAAAGAATGAAAAAATTAGAAGAAAATGTGAAAAATCTCATTGAAAAAACAACTGATATGGAAAACAGATTTAGTAAAGATAATTTAAAAATTATTGGAATACCTGAAAGTCATCAGGAAAAGAGCCTTGACATCATTTTCAAAGAATTACTATAGGAAAATTGCCCTGATATCCTAGAAGCAGAGGGCAAAATAGAAATGGAGAGAATCCACCAATCCCCCCAAGAAAAAGATCCCAAAAAACCAACCCCCAGGAATATTATAGCCAAGTTCCAGAACTCCCAAGTCAAAGAGAAAATATTACAAGCAGCCAGAAGGACACAATTCAAATACATTGGAGCTGCAATCAGGATCTCACAGGACTTAGCAGCAACTACATTAAAAGCTCATAAGGCTTGTAATATAATATACCGGAAGGCAAAAGAGCTTAGAATGCAACTGAGAATCAACTACCCAGCAAAACTGAATGTCCTCTTCCAGGGAAAAAGATAGACTTTCAATGAACCAGGGGAATTTCAAATGTTCCTGTTGGAATGACCAGAACTGAACAGAAGATTTGATCTTCAAATGCAGGACTCAGGTGAAGCAAAGAGATTGGAGTAGAAGGAGAAAAATATGAGGGACTTTATGAGGATGAAATGCATGTATTCCTGTATAGAAAAATGACACTGATAATACGCATATGAACTTTCTCAGTTAACAGAGCAGGTGAAAGAGCTTTTATAGATGAAGCACAGGAGAAAGCTGAATTTGAAGATAAAATGTGGTGTAAAAATGGAATCAATAGACAAAAGGGAAATGTAATGGGAGAAAGAAAAAGGAAAGGGGGAATAGGCCAAGTTATTTCATATAATAAGATTTTTCTTTATCACAATGAGCTATTGCAATGAAGGGGGGAAGGCAAGGGGGAATGAGGGAATCTTCACTCTCATCAGAGGTGGCTAGGAAAGGAAACAGCATATATACTAAATGGGGTATAGACATCTGGAGTAAGAAGGAGAGAGGGGAGGGGCAGCTAGGTGGCATAGTGGATAAAGCACTGGCCCTGGATTCAGGAGTACCTGGGTTCAAATCCAGTCTCAGACACTTAATAATTACCTAGCTGTGTGGCCTTGGGCAAGCCACTTAACCCTGTTTGCCTTTCAAAAAACCTAAAAAAAAAAGGAGAGGTGGAGGGACAGGGGGAAGGGGGGAGATGTGAATGATGGAGGAGAGGATGTACCATGGGGGGAGAGTGGTCAGACATAACACATTTTCTTTTTTTACTTCTTGCAAGGGTCTGGGATTGGATGGCCTGTCCAGGACCATAGGGCCAGGTGGATGCTGGGCCTAAGGGGTGGTATGGGGGCTAGGGGCCTCTTGGCCCCAGGGCAGGGGAATCTGTCTGCTGTGCCACTCAGTTTCCCTGCAGCAGAGTCAGAGTGAAAGGAGAGAGAAAATATAGTACATGGTAGTGGAGAAATACAAAGGGAGGGAGTCGCTATCAGCAATGGCAATAGTGAAAAAATATTGAAGTAACTTTTGCGATGGACTTACCATAAAGAATGTGATCCACCTGTGACAGAGTTGTTGGTGTTGGGAACACAGACTGAAGCACATTTTTTATTATTATTATTTGGGGGGAGGTGCAGGGCAAATGGAGCTGGGTGACCTGCCTGGGACTGCATAGCACATTGGGTGTCTGAGGCTAGATTTGGATCCAGGTGCTCCTGGCTCAAGGTCCAGTGCTCTGTCCACCACCAGGCTGCCCCTACTATTATTACTATTTTATTTTATTTTGGATCTTTTTTTCTTTTTTTGATTTTTGCAGGGCAATGGGGTTGGGGTGGCTTGCATGTCACACAGCTGGGTGATTGTTGGGTGTATGGCTGGATTTGGGCTCAGATGCTCCTAGGTCCACTGTGCCACCTGGCCATGCCTACAATTATTACTATTATTTTTTAATTTTAATTTTAATTTTTTTCTCTCCCCTTTATTTTTCAAGCGAGTCTATATTTTGGGGGGTATTTTGTTTACTCTTAAACAAGAATATTTTATTAATGTAAAAAAATTAATTGTACAAAATGAAAATAAATAAATTTTTTGAAATGTTATAAAAAAGATGATCTGAGTTCAAATTCAGCCCCTGAGTAAGTCACTTAACCTCTTATTAGCCAACAAAGATGGTTCCATTGGAGAAGGAAATGGAAAACCATTCTAGTATAATTGTCAACCCCAAAAAGTTGACACAAAGGGTCAGACATGACTGAAACACTTGAACAACCACATATACATATACATGACACTGTCCTAGCAATACACGTATAATTATATTTACATATATATGTAAATATATATATATATATATATATATATGAAGAAGCCCATTCTTGTGGAAATTATATTCTATTTCACCAGGAGGTAGAAATGAAGAAGGTTGGGGGGAGAAGAGGAGGAGATAGTAAATTAAATTCTGATTTTGCATTTTTTCAGTCTCCCAAATGTATTCTACAGCTCCAAGAAAGATTACATAAATACAATTAATTTTTATTTGAATGTTTCTTTATTATAGAGTTGGATAACAAAAATAAGTTAATACCAAAAAAGACATATTATCCAGACACTCAATGTTCTTCTTTAGATATCATGTGTTACTGTCACAGCCCTCTTGACACTCTGTTCTGGAATCAACTGTCAAGAATTTACTAAAGGTCCTAAGTAGTGTTTTCTTCTGTTTGTGTTCTCATGTAGCCCTTCCTTCTTTCCTCCAGGACATACAGTTCATGTTTAGAGCAAGAAGTCATGTTTTGTCAGTTTCCACATCCATTCTAAAGTTGCTCACTTAAAGATGCCAAGGAATCATCACGGCCAAGATGACAAATCAGAATCTGAAAGCAAATTTATTTTAGGAAGTATCCTGGACTTTTAAAAATTTCAAGTTTACTATCATGTGACTCCCTGAAAAACAAAGCATTAGCACCTCAAAATGAAGAAAAAAGTAAAAAAAATTTAAGTTCAAATTTTAAGCTACATCCTAAAAAAACAATAAAAAAAACAGAAAATTACTTTGACTTTTGCACTTGTTCTTAAACTGACTTGTCCTGAGATTATGCATTTCATAATCATTAAAAACAACAACAGAAAAGCAAGGTTAATCATATTTGACAGATGTTCTGTGAGATTTGTTTCCTTGAGAGTTGAATTGACATTCAAAATTCTTGAAGGTAAAGTAATTCATAGTTTATTGGGGACTGAGGAGACTTTCTTTCAGTAAAACTGAAAAAGAAAAACTTTTTGAAAGGCCAAATGAGTCCTTCAGTTTCTTAGCCTTAGGTAGTATTCAGCAATTGGTTATGAAGGTCTTGGGTGGGGATGTTCTGAACCATCTGTTCAGTTTGCTATTTGGTATTTTGAAGTAACCACTACCTGGCATCTGAGGCAATGTTAACATCTGTGTTTTGCTTGCAGTAGGCCAGGTATTACTCTCAGAACTCCAGAACATTGGGGCACCTCTATTCTCCTGGGAACCAGTCCTAAATTAAACCAAGGTCAGCCAAATGTTCTCTGAAGCTGATTCTAAATAACAACAAATGAACATTTGGAGCAGCATTGATTGCAGAGATGTCTTTGCCTGTGCTGATAAAGTGAGTGTTGTCAGAGTAGAGCTTAGAATTATTAAGATCACCCAGAAAGTCAAGCAAGTTCTAGGACTAGCCCTGGTTTATTTAGCTACTTAAAACAAATGCATACTGTAAGTAAAACATCCTCCAGTTCACTTTATTCCATGTAGACACCAATACAACAAAGAAGGTAATTCCATTCTCCAAAAATTTTCACAAAAGCCTTTTATCTCAAAATATTTTGGCTTTGCAAAGGGACTTTTTGAAGATGAAGATAATCAAATTGAGTCATTTTAGATCATCTTCATATTATGACATCTATAATTACAAGCAAATCGCATTTAGTAATAAATGTTTGAGCCAAGTAAAAAAAATGCATTTTGATCCAGTCCAAAAATAAAATAGGCCCAAGAGGAGAATTAAGTTTTGTAGGGTTCTAGGTGCTGTCTCTTTCAAACTTAACCCAGACAAATTATCTCCTGGTAAAAGAGAGGAAAAAAAGGGAAGGGAGTGGGGGGGGGACACTTGTGTGCTCCATGCAAATAGAATAGAATCAGAAGCAGAGAGTACAATAATTACAGTTATGTACATATAAAAAAATTATTTATTTTATTTTTATTTTGTTAAATAAAACAAGCATTTCTATAATAGTAGAATAATAAAAAGATGATTATACATGTAATTATACCATGTACAGTATATTGTGTTTAACTTGCTAATCCTTTTAAATACATAATAAATTTATCCCGTAAATTTCCTTTTTATTTCCTTTTTTCCCCTCCCTCTATCCTAGAAATGACTACCATTAGACATGTGTGTTTATGAATGTGTGTGTGTAAAAATCATTCTATACATATTTATATTCATCAGATATTTCTCTGGGTACAGATAATATATCTTTTTATATGTCTTTTATAGTTAATTTGGGCATTTATGATAGTCAAGAAGACTTATTCACTCAATTTTTCTTAAAGCAAAATTGTTCTCTTGGTTCTGTTCTTCATTATTTTGTGCAAGCCTTTCCATGATTTTCTAAAATCATTGAGTTTATCATTTCTTATAGAACAATAGCTATCACAATCATAAACCACAAATTGTTGAACCATTCCTCAATTGATGGGCCCTCCCACAATTTTCAATTCTTTGCTATCACAAACAGAATTATGATGAATATTTTAAAATACATAGCTTCTTTTCATTTTTTCCCCCTAATCATCTGGGGATACAGACCTAGTAGTGGCATTACTGGGTTAAAGGACAGAAGATATTTAATAATTCTTTGAACATAATTCCAGAATACTCTCCAAAATGGTTGGATCAGTTTACATTATAACTGCACTGTTCAAATGTAGCAACCATAGTGTTTGTTAGAGTTCTGTGGTGACAAAGAAGAAGATGCTTTTAAATATTGGACTACTAGATTAGATTTCAGGTGCAGTAGAAAGAGTACTGACCCTGGAGTCAGGAGGACCTGAGTTCAAATCCAACCTCAGACACTTAATAATTGCCTGACTGTATGACCTTGGGCAAGTCACTTAACCCCATTGCCTTAAATTAAAAAAAATTTTAAAGATTATACTTCAGAGGAAGTTTCATAAATTTTGCCATTTAAAATTTTTTCTGAATTAGAGGTTAACATACCACAGTCAAGCTCCAATTCTATATTCAATAATGACTAATATATAATTCTATTTGGGTTTTTTTCTGAAGAAAAAAGACAAGAGAGCTGGTAAGCATCAGAATTAAGAAGATGGCATTCATCATCTCCTATCTCCAATGTATAATTCTTTTGAGGAGAAAATTCACATATTCTAAATCTTCTCCCTTGGATAGTAGCTTTGTTTTTTAATAAAGTTGAAATAAATGTTTAAAAAAAAAATCTAGAGTTACATACTCTAGGCAGGAATAATTGATATATAAAAACTATTTTACAGAAGGGTTTCTTCCTTTTTTTTTTTTTTAGGTTTTTGCAAGGCAAATGGGGTTAAAGTGGCTTGCCCAAGGCCACACAGCTAGGTAATTATTAAGTGTCTGAGACCGGATTTGAACCCAGTTACTCCTGACTGCAGGGCCGGTGCTTTATCCACTAGCCACCTAGCCGCCTCAGAAGTGTTTCTTCTAAACTTGGAGTCCATGAACTATTTTTTAAAGATGATGATCCTATTTTAATACTTACTAGCATTAATTATCTTGGAGTAAAGGATTTGGTTTTTTCTGAAAATCTATACATTTTATTTTATGCATTTAAAATCATTTTTCTGTGGAAGAGTTCAGAAAATTCACTAGACAGCCAAAGAGATATTTTACACATCTTTTTAAAAATGAGGAATCATTGCTTTAGAGTTTACAAAACACTTTATATAAATTATCCCACTTGAGTTTTAGAAAAAACCTAGAATGGTATTTTTATAAATGATTAAAACAGAGTTTGAGAGAGAAGTGAAGTGATGGTTGTAGTCAAATAGCTAACAAGTTATTAATGGTAAAATACGAATCTATGAACTCTCTCCAAGTTGAGTGCTTTATTCACTACATTGTCAATTTTCAGCATTTCAGAAAGAAACCAAATTAAATGGTCAAAATAACACAGGCTTTTGGGATTATCTAGTTCAAACTTCTCATTTTATAAATGAGGTAAAATGAGCTTGACTAACTTGCACAGGATCACAGAATTAGTTAGCATTAAAGATAGAACTAGAGCGCAGAACCAGGAGAACACCGTATATAGTAACAGCAATAGTATGATTAGCAACAGTAAATGACAAATCCTTTAGAATTGTCTTAGATTAGTTTTAGCAATACAATAATCTAAGACAATTTTAAAGGATTTATGAGGGAAAATGCTATCCATTTGCAGAGAAAGAATTGATGGTGTCTGAATGCAAATCAAAGTGTTCTTTTGTCTGAGTCTTCTTTCACTATATGACTGATATAGAAATATATTGTGCATGATCATATATATATATATATATATATGTATGTATAACCTATTTCAAATTGCTTAAAGAGGAGAGAAGTAAGGGGAGGAATGAGGGGAAAAATTAGAAGTATTTTTTTTTAAATGAATGTTAAAATTGTCTTTCCTTGTAATTAGGGGAAAATATAAAAATTATTTTTTAAAATGAGACTAAAACAATTATTTTTAATCATAAACCACTGCTTTTCCCTTACACCATTTTCCAACCTGGAGGACATGTGTCCCCAGGGTATTAAAAAAAGCTTGTGAGGGAGTACAGAGAATATTTAACTGTGTTATGATAAACATTTAATAATTTGACGAGACTAAAAATGTTATGTACTAAATATTTCAATGCAACATTAATCTTATTTTTTTGAAAGTCAAAGAGTTTGTAGATGGAGAAAAGTTAGAACTCCAGTCCTAAACTATTTTATTGTTAGCTTAAATTTTGGAAATGTTTTTTATTTACTTAAAGACGTATCAGACTTGACTCTGATTTAGTGAATTTTAATTATTATTTCTTTTAATCAAAAGATTGTACATAGTCATGATTGTCAAAATAGATGATCACAATCATCTATTTAAAAGGAAAAGTCTTGTAATAACAACTATAACAGTAATAATAGTTATATAAGATGTTTTTAAAGTTTTGCAAAGCAATATATTGTCTCATTTGATCTTCACAACAGCATTAAGAGGCCAATGCTATTATTCTTCCCATTTTAAAGATGAGGAAACTGAGGCAAGTGACAGTTAAGTGATTTGCTCTAAGTTTCTGAGGCAGGACTCAATCAGGTCTCCTGACTACAAGTCCAACCCTACAGTCATCAAATATTTAAGTGCCTACTCTGTATCCCTGTACCAAATCCTAGTAATAATATGACAAACAATTACTATAATCCCTATTATCAAGGAGCCATTATTCTAACAAGGAATACAGTATGTATAAGTACATAGAAAATAAATTATATATATATATATATATATATATATATATATATATTATAGAGAGAGTGGTAAAGTATAGAGTTCTCAGGAAAGGAGGGCACTGGTAGTTGTGAGGATCAATAAAATAGTTTGTCTTTTCAAAGAAAAGAGGTTTCTTTGAATGATTGCAGGATGGAATGTCAGATTGGGGACAAACTGTAAAGGGTTTCAATATAAATGAGTTTATATTTTATCCCAGAAGAAATTGGGAGCCATTAGAGTTTAGGAGTAAAGAAATGACATGGTCAGATTTGCACAAAGAAGGAAAACTGTTTTGGTTGTAGAGAAAGCATTAGAATGATTTGGAAGGTAAACCATTTGATCTGGATTAGAATATGAATTTCCCTTAATTACAGTAGTCCAGCTTGACCAGATACAAGGCCTATATATATATATATATATATATATATATATATATATATATATATATATATATATATGATTATATAATTAGCTTAGACATATAGTCCTTATATGGAATCCAGGTAGACACAGTAACATGCCTTGTTTATACTTAATGATACTTGTGTAAGTCTCAATTTTGTTGTGATGATGGCTTTGTTCTAGGCCCCTATAACTGTCCAGGTGAGGGGGCAGATTCTGCCATGGGATCTTGCTTGCTTGCTTCCACACAGACAGGAGCTTGAAGTTAGACCACACTTACTTAGAGACAGGAGTTAGCAGACAGGAGCCCATGGACAGACAATGGCAGACAGAGGGCAGACAAGCATGGAGAAGACAGGAAAAGGGGGAGAAGCAGAGTAGGGACTTGGGTAACTGATAAGAAAACTTGGGCTCTGCAGATTGAAATTTGTGTGGACTTGATCCTGCAGCTTTCTGCTATCAAGGTTGTATAATAAAAAGGTATAAAACTCTCTAAACCTCCTCAGTATTCCTTTGGTCTCTCTGTATAAAGAAACTGCAAAGCAAAGAGGATGGGATTTGTTGGAAACATCCTGCTCCATTTGATTAGATAAGGAATTACATTTGACATAGTCATAGAAGAATTGGATCTGACTTATTTTTGTATTTGATTTATATTTGGCTCTAGTCGACAAGATTTGCCATTCATTTGACCAGTTCTACATCATTATTCACCAATGTACACAAAATGAAAGTTATAGTGCAGAGATAGATTGTTGCAAGAGCTATTCCCCACAAATAGCATAGGGGTTTCATTTTTGTGATCTGAAAAAGGACAGAATAGACATCTCTAACCTGTTCTCTTTCTACCCTACTCCACCAGAGATATTAATTCCTACCAGGAAAGGAAGCATGAGGTTGAGACCAAAAATCAAAATTTTAGCCATTCTTCTCTTTCTCAGGAAGAGAGGGAATCAGATATATTATAGATAGATAGATAGATAGATAGATAGATAGATAGATAGATAGATAGATAGATATGAATTACTAGCTTTGATAAATGGAGCAAGCCAAACCCCAACTCTTATAAGCCAAAGCGTTTTCCCTTTTCCCACAAAAAGCCAGTTTCACAATCAATACATATAGGAATAATTAAAGAAATTCTTATATGTAATTCCATTGCAAACAGAAATCAGAGAAAGTATACATAGGAGAATATATATATATATATATATATATATATATATATATATATATATGTGTCAGACAATAAAAAGTGAAGGAATCATCACTCCCATTAGGAGTGAGT